>NC_143016.1:135807160-136107160 GCF_055824585.1 Amblyomma mixtum | reverse complement strand
TGTGGCCTTAGCTTTCCCTTAATGCATTGAGTAATGTAGGGTCATTTTTTTAGCTTGTGCTTTACTACCATATTTAGGGTGCGTCTTTGTCACAAGTTTGGAGCACACCGCCCGGGAATTCGAAGCGGCTGCGGGGCCAAGTGGCGGCGCTCCTATCACCTGAGCGCTCTTGCTCCGAGAGTGTAGAGGGTGAGGGGACTATTCGCTTTTTTTTTAGGGCGGCCGATGAAGTTGGAGCCTCTCTGGCTTCAAGAAACCACGTCCGGTCACCGCGCGCGTCCGTCAATATCCCGCTAGGGACGCGCGCGCTCCATATCGGACATTGCGATAGTTACTGCGGCATTCGTGTTGTTCCTCGATTCGCAACAACTCCCCACGAGGGCGCTCGCATCTAGCCACATAGGAGCATCACAAACCGGGCGCTCCGCAACCGGCGCGTGCTGCGAAAACAACCTAGTTGCTGCTGTAGGTTAAAAATAAGTCAAAGCATCAATAACAAACATCATCGTTACAGCGGCCAAGGCGTAAAGAATCCAACGTGGCCTTCATGCCTTGAGGTGAAGAAAAAATTATAGGGGGGGTTTAACTGCGCTTAAGCCTATGTGTGACATGCGAAAGCGCGGTGATGTGAATGGTGCCGCCAAGCAACGAGATGGCGCTAATCTGAAAGCCGTGAACTACTTTTCCGGAGATGGCCTGCGCCAGATTTCTCAAAATGACCCGGGCCAAATTTAGAGGTCGCTCTTTGGTGTCTATTCAGATAGGGATGTACAGTCTACGCATACTCCATCCTCGATGGGAGCTGTGGAAGTCGAATAGCTGTCTGCTCTCAGACGAAATCTTCAAACGTGCTGTATCTACTTGTTTTAACGACACATGGTCACGTGGTGATCTTTCAGTTTTGCAAAAATGAGACTTATTTAAACAAGAAACAAAACATTGTTATTGAAGCCTCAGCAAGAATCGCGGTTTTGAGCAGACATTACCTTCGAGAGCTCGGCAGTAATTTGGTTGAGCTACATGAGTTAGGATTAGCCCAGGTGCCTATGTCGAAGATATTACCGCCGTAAAACAAGAGCTTCAGCTGTTTTAAACCGAAAGATACAAAGGTGCCTTGATAAGGTCTCGGTCCTGTAGGTTTCTGAATGAGCAACCATCTCGACGGGCCCTGAGTGATGAAAAACACTGCTCTTGCTAAAGACATATTGGAAATTTAGTATAGTGCTCGCGCATACAGCGGTCGACCATGTATTATTGATGTTTTCTTTGACTACCATCGCAAGCTGTTTGTGGGTTGTGCGGGCATAAATGTGAGATCAGATTACAGTCACTTATTCGAAGCCGTTCCCCGACTTGACGATTTGCAGCGTGCCGTAGCGGAGGGGCCTATCACTGGACCGAATCTCCTGGGCCAGATGGCATTACTAGCGAGTTCAATAAAACGTTTTGTACTTGCCTAGCACCTGTCTTGATGGAGGTTTTCGAGGCTTCTTACGATGTTGTTCTTTTGCCCCCCCCCCCCCACCCCCCCCCCCACCCCCTTCGTTCTAACCTGGGCATACTACATTAATTTTTAAAAAGCACAGATACAAATCGGTTGAAAACAGTTGAGGGATATCGTCCAATTTCCCTCTGTAATGCAGATTAGAAAATTTTTCTCAAGTTAATGTGCAGCTAGTTGCCGCTCACATAATTGGCACGCTTCAGGTCTGCGGCGGTATAAGAGCCCGCAGCATCCAAATCCGTATTCATATTGAACGTTCAGTATTTGAGACAGTATAAGATGAGACCGAACAAGTAGCTCTAAGTCATATTGACCTTACCAAGGCCTTTGATAAAGTTCGTCACGATTTCTTGTTTGCGGTCTTAGAGCGTGCAAATATTGCAGGTTTTTTTGCTTAGGGGCATAAGACTGTGCTATAAGGTGTCCTATACAATTCTTGTAGTTAACTAAGAGCTACCCAAACCTATTTCATTGAAGTTATCAGTTCAGCAAGGCTTTCTAGTATCGCCTTTGTTGTTTTCTCTATGTCTTGAAGCCCTCTACCTCAGTATTATTAACGGATCAACTATCCGTGGTTTGTCCCTGGTGCAATGAGCAATTAAGATTTTAGACTATGCAGATGATGTCACCCTCTTTTGTTCTGGCAAAATGAGTGCGCTTGAGGCATTATATTTGACCGAACAGTTTTGCGGGGTATCGGGTTCAGCTCCTAATTTAGGTAAATAAGGGGTTTTGGTTTATGGTGGCATAAGCTGGGACTGCGGGACCCTTCACTACCTAGGGGTTCCGCTTCACCAAATTCACAGCAGTGGAGCCTATTGGGATTCATAGATAGTCTCCATGAGGCGACAAATCCAGGCTCAGATGGGTAGGAAACTGTCAATATTTCCTCGGGTTCAAGTCTGCAACATTTTTTTTTATTTCCAAAACTTGCCTATGTGCTGCAGGTTCTCCACTCTGCGAGGGTGAAATGCAGGTGATGCACAGAATATTTGTTACCTTCGTATGGCGTTCCCAACGGGAACCCATCATTTGCGATAACCTGTTTCTTTCTCGAGAGTCGAGTAGGATAGGCCTTGTTCACTTATTCGTGCAAAAGCTTGTTTGAGTTTTTTTCTTTTTGAAATCGGCATTTCTTCTTTTTCCAGTAGCTGTGCTTATTAGGCGTATCAGTGCTTATTTGCCTTTCCTGTTCGCGCCGACTGCACGCACTTGTGAGGGGCCTTTATGGGGATTCCTCACGGAAGTTGCTGACACATTCAATTTCTTTACTGTGCGCTCTTCTTCAGACTACCTGTGCAGCCTCTCCAGAAGGCAGATGACTCAGGCGCTTACCGAGCGTTTGTTTCCTGGAACATTGTATCGGCAACCTTTTCTGGAGTAAAACGTGGTCTGGGCTAGTTGGTTATACATTCTTCGAGATAGGCGTAAGCGCCAAAAAAAAAAAAGACGAACACAATGCGAGAGTGCTGTGTCGTCGTCCTTTCGCCTTGTGTTCGTCTTTTTTTGCCGCTTATACCAATCTCAAAGGAACCTTCTGTCGAGTTCCTTGACCCAAATTTCTTAAACGTGTTACGCGAATGTGCATTTCTTCTGCTCTGAAAATTAAAACTGCACATATCTGCGCTGCCTGTGAAGGCATGGCTTCATGCTAAGGAGATGACTGCGCCATGGACGGTGAATTGCTGCCTGTGCAGTACACCAGGGACAACTGATCATTGTTTTATTCTATGTATTGATGTTGTATTCTTATGGGAGATATTACAACCAACAGTTAAGAAGGACATTGACATCACACCCTACAGTATCCGTTTCTTGTCTGTGGAGAAGAACTGCGTTGTGCCCTGTGATCTGTTTATGTTGCTGGGACTATTTAGTCTCTCGAAGAGCCACATGATGGACCGCCACGCCGAATCACCACGGTCGTCGAAATCTCTGTTACGTGAACAATGCGCTTTGATGCGGAGAGTATATGCTGCCCTGCAAGAGCCGCCTAGCTGGCTCCCCTATCTGGATGCATGTGTGTGCTTCCCAGAGTTTTGATCTTTTGAGAGATGAGGTCATGCAGGGGAATGGTAGACTGGTGTCTTGAAACGTAAGCTTGCTTAGATTGGTCTATTCGGCACTATTTTCATGCAATAAAGAAAAAAAATACGTCGATAGCTTAGTGATCTCGTTGAGCGGCCGTTAAAGGAGATCATGGATATTAATTCAATTTCTTTTTCTCTTTTTCATGGTTTGACCTCCAACTCAGCTGAAGGACAAATTTGCACGGGCCGCGATTGACGCCCAAGGTCCAGTAGTGACGATTTCGCTTCAAAATTCTGAAAGATACAACGCAGGGTTGTGTTGAGCTAAATGTACAACAAGACGGGAATTGCTTGCCTCATATGGAGAGCCAAGTAGAGGATTATGTAGCCGAAATAAGTAATAAACTTTCAGATTTTATTTAAGGGGTCATGGCGATGTTGCACAATTTATGGCCGTTAGTATCGAAGGTGTGGGTTATTTTTAAATTTTTTAATCAGCAATATGTGTCGTTATACCGAACGTCAGAAATTTGTATTTTAAACGCTGTTCAGCTGTTGTTCCCGCATCACATATTTCTAAAATGGTGTCTCGCACAGTTCTTAAGTATCAAGTACATTGGCAATTGGTGTAATATTTGATGCCTTAGAAGAAGCGAACTTCATTTCGGCCAGAATGTTATGCGCAGAGACACCGTTTTATAATTAAATAATGCGGGAAAGCCAGCTCAAGAAGCTTTAACATGAATTTTACTTATTTTGGATATTTCGAAGGACATGTATAGCCGATTAAGGAAATTTAACGACACTGGTTACTTTTGCTTTTAACCGTCATTTTCACAATAATACTTTGCCCCCCTCCCCCCTGAAAAAATATAAATAAAAATTATTGCTGAATGTATATTAGTTATTTGTCTAATTATTGCTCCACATGATGTATTGATGTCCGCCTCGTTCAATCCAGCTCAGCAGACCGCACCAATGGGATTACAGAACTATTAAAACAAAAAATTCTCAAAATTAAAATAAATCAAACTTCATGATTTTCTATTTGTTTTATTGTACGCTTGTTTATTTGCGCCTGTTGTGCATTTTAGGCCCAATGTTTCCATGCTGCCGCTGCCTCGGCGCGAAAATATGGTTGGCCTGGCAACATAATATTGTAGCGGATGAAATGGGTTTTATGCAGGTGAAGGGTGGACGGAACACAGCTGGCCGCGAACAGCTCAGAGCCCAGATCAGTCTTCGCGCGCCTCCCTCTTCTTCCTCCAAGTCCTCAGTCAGTCGCTAGGCGGCGTAACAATATTATTTATAAGTGCAGCAGCGGTGCATCGCAGTACCGAATATTTCTCTACCTCTGTGTACTCGTGGTCCCCGCAGCCACCGCAGACGCCCTACTGCAGAAGCGCTGTGTGTGGTTGTGCAGTGAAGCATGGGTTCAGGTGAAGGAGCGAGGTAAGGATGAATTAAGGCAGCCTAGTGCCTGACTGAAGAAAAGGACGCTCCAAAGGAGGCGTCAAAAAGGACTCCTTAGAAAGTCGTATTTAAAAACTGACCGAAGGATGGCAAGCCGACAATTCCTTTAGCCTATCCTGCACCATGTTACCGTTACCGGAGTACCGGGAGCTGTGGACCGTGCACGGTTAGCCGTCAGGGTGGGGACCCCCTTTTGCACCACCCCGCGTCGCTTGTTCCGCTCGCAGCATCATGTTGGGTGCCACGCCCGTCGCGTACTGCGAGTTATGCCTGTGGCGTGGTTTTTTTTGTGGTTGCGTGGCGACTGCAATATGCGACTGAACTGGAAGTAGGCCGTGCATTGCTGCTTCAGTCGTTACAGTAACCACCTGACACTTCTAAGCATATATTACGCATGGAGCAGTCACTCCGACTACACGACAATCGAAAAGTCATGACGGACTGCTTTTAATTCCACTCACTAGCTCCGCTGAACAAGAACAGCGGTTGTTTGGTGTTAGTTCGTAGTCGTAATGTAATGTATCAGGGTCGCCAAATTTTGTTGCATTATGCTTCATTTATTGTAAGGGCTGCTAACAAGGCCCCAAGTTTCTTGAGTACGCCAGCAGCGTGAGCGATGAACTGCCAAACATATTGATTTTTTTGTATAGTTAACATCCATTTTTCCAACATTCACTGGGATATATTTTTCATTTTACTGTGCCATATATGGATAATTAGCCGCACTACTGGCAAATTTCAGTCCCAAATTGTCCGTCTTGCACTCTTTTAGGGTGGACAGCTGAAGACGCGTTTTAAACCGAATGGTCATATTTTCTGAACTGCTTTGTCAAGCCCTTCGTGGCTTGTTCCGCAGCAAAATAATGCAGCCCATTGTTTCTCTCTGGCGGCGTTGACCGCACGCAGATTTATGGTATGATGCGACAAGGTTTTGTTGATTCGTTGTTGCTAAGTAGCCTCATTCGTAGGCACATTTCTGTAAAGCGTCTATTATTTTCTTTTCGAAATGAAAACTACCAAAAGCACCTGATTCACAAGGAAACCTCACAAAAGCAGCCACTGATAACCGCTTCGTTTCAGTACCATTACTATCGTCAGGATAAACTAACAGACGGGAGTTGGAATAACGCCGGCCTCCCTACTTGCCTCCGCAGAACCGCGTCTGCCCAAGTTTCCGAAAAGGCTGGCTTGCCGCTTCACTCGAAAGTGGTCGGGAAGAGCAATTGATTTCTCTTTAATGCATAGGGCTAGGCTAGTTGGAAAACCGCGTTTGCGCATTTGAAATAAGGTGCGCAGAAAGACACGGACGAGTGACGACTGCATACAAGCTCTCTGCTTCTGTCGCCAAGTGAGGCAAACAAAAGTAAGCCTTAGGAGATGCTTGCCCAGAAGCACGCGTGATGAATTTTACTGATCGGGCAGTGTGAAGCCTAAGAAAGGAGCCTCTCCCGACACCCCCTCTCCCGCTTGTTGATAAAAATACTGGGAAATGACTTTATCTTCAGGTTCTAAAGAGACGGTCGGAAAATTTGCATCTGTAATACTCCCGCCTCCCCTTGGAGCAGTGGGCAGGGGGGTGATTAGAGCATACCAGGCCTACGCCACCGGCGCAGGTTCTTCTGTTGTACTGGGCAAAACTTAAGAATTCGGACAGTGTACTGCAGAAGGTGCGATATGTGCCGAGGAGGCTGTAATCGGGAGAAAAAAAATGCTGCGACGTCTTTAATCTGAAGAAGATAGGCGGCGAATATTGCAAGAAATTTCAAAACCGAGGCGAAACAGGGCAGTTTAGACTGTCGGGCCGCACCCCCTTGCTTGAAGTCAGGTTGTGTTGTGTGTGTTATGCAGCAGTCGGAGATCAAGATATGATGGAGTTTTGTTTTCCCGGGTGTTCTGCCCACACAAGAAAAGGAAACGAGGCTTTACTCTGTACCGCACGCGCAGAAAAAGTAGGAATCGAGCGAGACGGCTGTAAATTAACAAACTCCAAATTATGCAAGGTAAGGCATGCGAAACGCTTGCAGTCCAGGCCAATTTTTGCTGAGGGTGGAGGTACAATGCTCAATTTTAAAGTTCCTTTCTCATAATTACTGAAATGAACAGCCGTCAAAGCGGGCTTTTCGTATTTGATTCCGTGGAGAACGAGAAACTGTCTGAATGGAAGTCTTTGTCAAGTGTGGCTCGAATTAAGTAATCTCTATTGCTGGAAAAGTAACCGAAATTTAGCCTATCTGGGTCTGGGGACAGCACTAGAATATGCTACGTCCGCTGTACGAATAAAACGACCGTTCACAAGGACCTGATGTTCTCGGCAATCTTATCTTCGAAACATAACATACTTTAGCATGAGGAACTCTGATTTCCTCTGCAATCTCTGCAACCATCTTGTTTTGCAGGACACCAAATTTCCGCATTGTGTGCAGTAGCGGCAGTTTGCTCTTCCAAATGGGCCGCCGCTACACAGCGCTCAGTGCAGCCAAACGGGAAAGTAGGACCAAACAAGCGCCGCTGCGGTGGCTCAGTGATTATGGCGCTTGGCTACTGACACAAAAGACGCGTGTTAGATCCTGACCGCAGCGGTCGAATTTCGATGGAGGTAAAATTCCAGAGGCGCGTGTACTGCGCGATGTCAGTGCTCGTTAAAAGACCCTAGGTGGTCGAAATATCCGGAGCCCTTCACTACGGCGTCCGTCATAGACTGAGCCGCTTTGGAACGTTAAATCCGCATAAAAAGTAAAACTAAACACTAGAAACCACCATCGAGAGCAGTGTATTCACCCTGAAAGCGCCGCTGGCGGTCGAGGCACGGTAGTTGCGCGGACGCCTACAGCATCAGGTACAATCAGCTCGTGCGCGCTGGTGGTGGGCGGGATACCGGTTCTCCGGTATGGACAGCAGTAACGCGGTATACGTTATGTTAAAGGTATCTGTTCTCACCGAGACAAGAAGAGTTCTAGCATTTGGCACTAAAGATGCTACTAGCTGAGAAGGAATTTTCATCGCAACGACTGCAATTGGGTAGAATTGTGTGGTCCATCTCTGACAGAACCAACAGAACCTAAGCCGTTTTCTCACGATAAGAAGACTTCGTAATCTCCGTCGAGCCAGTTCAGTAGCTATGACTGCTGACTGCAGAATTGTGGAAAGAACGATCTTGCAACCGCAAGACCGTTTGTCTTTGCGAAAAGGTGAAACATATTTCTCCTATATTGATGGACCGCTTTTGAACGTTTCTAACAGGATGAGGACTGCAAACATATTTCTTCCTAGGTTACGCCCGAAACTTCAAAGCCACCGAACCTAAAAAGCAAAACGGCATATTGTTAACCCTGTGTATGTACTTTTTTTTGCATCGACTGCACAGTATAATCATAGCAATCGATTTAAACGAGCATATGTAAAAGAATGCAAAACAAATCTTCTATGCACCTTCTTTGATCCCCAAAATATAATTATTATGCCGAAAGTGCAATCTTCTAAAGATACATACCTCAGTTTTACGCTTGCACATAACACTGGAGGCTTGATGCTAATGCACGCTTATTTTTATTTTTATACAATATCTATAACAGTTGGGTGAGTACATGCCATGTCCATACCTTCACTGATCTCGGAACTCTTGTACCCTGACTCACACATGTTGACCAGAACGCGGAGGTACTCGAGGGCATATGGATTCCTGGAGAGCTTGAAACACTTATCGTTAAAATATCGGACAGCCTTTTCATAGCATTCAAAGTTTGTAAGGCGTGCCTTCGCGAGCAAAAGCGATTCGGCGTTATTTCCTTTTCCTTGCACGACAAAATTGGCAATCTCGCTCACTTTTTCTTTCAGGAAAAGCCTGTTCCGCAGAACTCTGTGCAGCTGTCGCCTCAGTGATCCTTGCGTGGTTGAGTCTGTAGCTTTCGCCAGTTTCCTTCGTAGGATGGCGACGGGTACATCACGACTGGGCACGAGAGTGGGGGACACTTCTGGTAAAACAGTGGGCTTCGCACTCTTTTCACCCTGGAATTCACTCAGTGAAAGCTTTCCAATGCTGAGATCGCCGAATCTCATGACGTGACTTGTGTTGGTTTTTTTCTTAACTATCTCGAACTGATCATTGAGAGTCTCTTTGTGGAGATCTTGCCTGTCCGAGTCTTCCATCCAGTTGACGCTGTACCAGTCGCCCAAATAGACCTGTCTCTTTTCATTCCAGTAGCAGGCGTATGAAGACTCATGGGAGTTCGCTGCAGTAGTGGCGTACACGTCCACATTCTTGGGAAGCAGGCCATCGAACATGGACCCAGATTCGCAAGCTTCAATGTAGATAACCATCTTGGCGAACTTTTTTTGCTCGTGCATTTCCTTGATTACGTTTATGAACGGTTGAGCATGCAGCTCGTCATGTGGGAATGCAATGAGACCAGGCGCCCCGTGGTCAGCAAAGTTGACGAAAATGTGGTCGTTGGGACCGCTGGCGATGACTTTACCGCTGCCGCCTTTCACTTTCTTGCCTTGAAGAATGTCGAGGAAGTTTTGAGGGGTCACGAGGTGCTTGGTGTAGTCTTTGGGCACTCCGGCGTATACGTCTTTTCCATTGGGATGATTGATGATTATACCTGGCGTTGGATTATACTGGCTGTTGGCAATATCATCGTACATCATGACAACAATTCTCTCGTCAGGAATACCGTGGTTGCGGAGCACGTGGTAGGCGTGACAGATGTCTGCTTGGTGCCTGTAGTTGTCGTAAATGTATGAGCCGGCGACAAGAAGCGCCCACAGTTTTGGCTTGTCGCTGGAAGCATCGTCGCTGTACTTGGGGTGGACCGATGAAGCGGCCAGTGCCAGTGCGGTAGACAGCAACAGCAGCAAAAGCTTGCGCATGGGTGCCATGTTCGCATGCACTGTGACCACCAACTCGCCCGATCGCTGCTTTTTATTGTAGCGGCTATGCTAACAGTCATATCATGGCGTATTGTGTTCCGATAGAGCACGTGATTTACAGATATGAGACAGGTTCTGCGAAAGTCCAGCTTTATCTTACCAGGCGTAGCTCTTCAATGTGAGGCAAAGTCCCAAAGACTAATTCTTCAGCAGCATAGCTGATATTGCTGCAAGCAAATTGGGCTGCAGCATATTTCAAGGGACCAGCTACTAAAAATGCGCCTACATGATAATTGCAAACGTGTCACCGGCGCCTACGAGATTCGTTCGTGTGGACGCTTGCTAGTCTGCTGCGCAGCGAAATATAAAGACCGTATGAGAAATTTCGCTTTTGTTCATTTCCAAGCGTCCAATGGCGCATGCCTACGCTGGAAAATTAACCAAGTGTCGGGTCCTTGGCATATTCGTAATTATCATGACAATTAACTTTGAGGAATAGAGCGTAACAGTAAAAATCAATATACAAAACCAATATAATGTTGAATAGTGTAAATAATCGAAAAAAAGCTAACTGTTGTGCCCAGTAGAGCGGGCAGTGTAGAACAAATCTGTCGTTCATATTCAAGAATTCGAGAACCGCAAAACGAATCAGTCTTAGCAGAGAGCAGTCTTGAGTCGAACAGAAAAATGTTAGAGGCGAAGCATAAACTCCTGTGCCTATGTACAAACATGCCGGCTCCAAGCAAAGCAAACGTGAATTCTGAAGCAATGCGGTGCAAATGCAGCATATTTTTCTACCCCACTCTCGAGTGAGAGAATCATCTGCGAAAGTGCAGGAAATGATAGATCATTTCTTCTTCACTGGAGATTTAGCAAATAGGAGTTTGTGTTAAACTACACTTCCAAAAGAAAAAACTCGGATATTGTTGATTTGTCGAAAATTATTCTAAAGAATCACTCATTTCAATAACTTACGGCTTTTAAGCCTTGCAGTGATAAACATGATGCTCGGGAGGGCTCTTACCATGGGTCTTATTTATCGCAAGCCTTTTCGGTACAATAGAGGTTTTTGTCGGGCTTGTTGCATGAGATTTGCGTATTGCTAATATATGTTGCGCGGGAGAGTAATTGCAAGTTACAGCGCTTTTCCTGTATCTCTCCTTCTTGCCTCTATCGCTTGTCACTCGTACACTTTATAAGGTTTCCGATAAAATCAATTAAATTTATTATACATCCCTCAGCTTGCAGGACGTCAACACTATCTTCGGGGCTCAATGTATACTTACGATGCGAAAAAGAAAACACACAGTTTATCACGTAAAAATTGCGAATAGGATGTTTATATCAAGCTTTCCAACACTGTCCTTTCTCTGCTTACAGGGATGTACAGCTTTGTTCAAGTAAGTGGTCATTCGGTACTGTGGTTATTTCTAGAGTCCATCAAAAGCTATTTTCATCAACTCCCTGAGAATGCCCTGAACTTGTTATGGAGCAGGCGCCCTGCGTTATGCAGTCAGTTCAGACAGTTTATTTCCCTAACTTTCACAACTACTCTGCGTAACTCCTAAAGAGTTGCACTCTTTCGCATTGCTTAGTCTAAAAATAGAATCAAGGGTAGATTGAAGTCTTTCACGGACTTAGAATGCTTGTGTTTACGCTTTACTTCTTTTTTTTTTCTTCACGTTCACTTCTGGAAGTACCACTTTGCTTCATTTAAAACGCCCGTGTTTTCTAGTCATTAAATGCTTCCCTTGGGGAGCTTGCATGAACCCGGCAGCAGGGACAGTCAGAGGGGTGCTTAGAAATAACGCCCACATTCAGTGAGTTAAGAGCTAACGTAACATGGGAGTCAAGCCTTTGGAGGTGTGATAACGTCTGTATTAAGCCGAATGAAGTTTGTATTATCTGCCGAGAATTGAAGTTGGATGTGCAGTTTCAGGAAGCTGCATTGCTAGCCAGCCTACCCCTTAACGTAGAGCTGACTAAATCCCTCTGCTTTATGTTGCTCTCTAGCATATACAGGGTGTCCAAGCTAACATTAACCAAGGGTTAAAAGGCAAAAAATTTGAGGTAGGCCAGGGAAACCAATTACATATACCTAGCAACCGGCTTGCGCATGATTGTCAATTTTTTGTTTTGCAATTAACTAAGTAACAATTAAGATAATTGTCCTAAATGCGTAAATATTGACTTTAGACAGCAAATGTGAATAGCAAAGTTGGAGAGCGCCTTCAGAAACCCCCATTCCATTTTTTTTGCGATGAAAAAAGCCTCCCGTGTATCTTTTTTCAGAGCTCCAAAGAAAGCCGCGAAATACACCAAAAAAAATCACGTGGCTAGCGCATTCGCGTGCCACGATTTTGCTGCTCTCAATCCTGACTTGAGTGAACGAAATCAGCTGCTGGTGTGGCGCGACGACCACATTGATCCGGCAGGCTGAAATGTCGACGGTGGTTGCACTGTCATGCTTGCAGACCTGTTCGCGCGGGCGTCGCAACCACCGTCGACATATCGCTCATTGTTTCTTACAACAAACAATGAACAGAAGTCGGATGCCATTCCTAACCTATTGTTTCTATCTAATCGCCGAAAGTGAATTGCGATGTCCAGGGTTTAAAAATCGCGAGTCCCTCTCCATGCACGGCTGTTCTCTTTGGACTGTCTCGAGCACGACTTCTCTTCGAGAACCACTCCCAGTGCGGAAACCCACTGAACTTAAACTTGTGCGCATGACAAGAACTAGACATTGGCTGGGAGAGTCATGCAGGCTTTTCGACCTTTATCGAAGCACTTGATTCGAGAGATGGGCGACCATTTAATCACCGCACCGGTGTCACGCGCACACGTCTAACAAAGGAGCCCCTCCACTTCACGAGACGCAACGCTAAGGCAATCTAACTTTAGGCAATCTAATCTTTACTCGCTCGAGTGGCCTCGAACGTCACAGCATGTGAGCAGCTCTACAGAGCGGAAGCATTTTTCTCTGTTCAGAAGTCGCTCTTTTCTCGCTAATGCTGCTATTTCTGCCCGGTGCAAGTTCACAGTTGGCTTAACTGCGTTTTTGGGGCGCTATCTTAACATTCCTGATTGTGTGGCCTTATAAGGAAATACATCGAGTCTTGTCAAATGACTTATATTGGTTTTGTTCTCCACCAGTGTCTTATATCAGCTGGGGAATAGGTCGCAGCCTTGCACCATAATTTGTTTTACGGCATGAGTGTATAGGTGAGAGCACGAGAAAATCGGTTGCTGAGAAATTCCTTAAAAAATTTTTTTGCAAATGGCAACAGTTTCATGAACTCAATTTTTCTTATATCGTAACGTTGTGCCATAAGATTCGCTATATCCGCATAGCTGCCGTCTCGTGATGCTGCTAGTTTTTGGTTACTTATCGTCAAAAATCCACAGCACTGGTTTTACATGGAATTCTTTACTGAGCACAAGCGCAAGACAAACTTTAAGAGCAAGATATTGCTATGTATAGCAATATTAGATCATTTCCGCCAAAAGCCCCATAACAGTATCTTGCAATATTCTGCAGTCGCTTTTCAATAATCGTCAAAAACGTGCAGCGTTGTTTTTTATGCCAATCTCAACTACTTGGTTCGAGCGCAGGACAAAATATAAATCAATATTTTGCTGGGTACTCGAAACCTGGAATATTCCAATCTATGTTTTGAAAATTGACAATAGGTTTTGAGGAAAGGAAATGACACACTACCTGTGACACATATATCAGTGGACGCCAGAACAGCACCGTACGGGAAGGGATAAAGGATTGATTGAAAGAAAAAAGGAAGAAAGAGGTGCAGTACGGAAGGTCTCCGGAATAATTTCGGCCACCTGGAGATCTTTAACATGTACTGACATCGCACAGCACATAGGCGCCTCTTACATTTCGCCTCCATCACGAAACGGGTTAGAATCCGGGTACCCTTGCTCAGTAGACGAGCTCCTTAACCACTGAGTCACCGCGGCGGGATCCATCTATGTTTTCATAACAGTAGTTAAGAATATTTCATCGCTGCCTCACACTTATAAATAATTAAAAAAAAACATCCTTTCATAAACATATATACTCTGCTTCCCTCCGCATATGGCGAAATAGTTTTGTTAACCATACTTTTCCCACACCCGCGGCAGTGGTGGCTCAGTGGTTATGGCGCTCGGCTGCTGTCCCGAAACACACGGGTTCGATCCCGGCCGCGGCGGATGAATTTCGATAGAGGCAAATCCTAGAAGCTCGTGTACTGTGCGTTGTCAGTGCACGGTAAAGAACCCCAGGTGGTCGAAATTTCCGGAGCCCTTCACTACGGCGCCCCTCATGGCCTGAGTCGCTTTGGGGCGGTAAACTCCGATAAACCATTAACAATCAAGTTTTTCCCACAACCTTCGTTCTTATCCTCTACATAAGTACGCGGTATTGAGTTTACCCCGCGCGTTGCCATGCCTTTGGAGTGCGGCTGGTATGTTCGCAGAAGAACGCAATCTCGTAATCTCAGTTGCGGTCAGATATCACGTAGCTATCGTCTTCTCAGTTCGAAGAAAGCTGAGTGGATTGCGCACTCGTACCCAGCGAAAGAAGAAGCCCGAGTTCGAAAAGAGACATGGCGAACCCTTTGTGGACTGTGCGGCTGGTGTCGTGTGTGACACGCCCACTGAGCTGTGGAGAGGCGTGGGACGAAGAGGTAGCTGAATCAACGACAGAGCATGGGGGCACACTGTTGGTTAGAAACGGGAACTGGGTCGAATTTGCCCCTTCACAGCGTACAGTGCAAATGTGAGCCGGTGCCTAATGGTATCAGGTTTCTGGACAGAGTTGCGATAAGACGGCTCGTGAAGTACTTTAGGTCTCTCAGATTGCAACGAAAGGCGACACGTATCGTAATAACTGCTGTTCTGCCCTTCGGAGAAAATGCGTTTGTGATTTTTGGTGATTTTAAGAAGTAACTATACATTGACACGTCAGTAGTGTGGAAAGAATCCTAGGTCTGTCCAGAAAACCTGGGAAAGGCCTTGCCTTTAAGCATCAACTACTCCTGAATAGTTGTTTTTTGCTTTTAGATGTTATCGTGAAGTGTTTTGGAGGACCTGTTTGTTGGGTGTATTTTTCCAGAACAAAGAAAGTATTGCTGCTTTATGTTTCCACGCATTCCGAGTTAATCAAAAGAGCTAACGCCTCTTTGCCTGCAATTTCCACTGGTTAAGTCCTCTGCTGACATGGTTGAGGCTAGTCTTGACATTTCGATCGACAGACTTAAAAAGGCGGGTTTCCGATGCTCTATGTCTGCAGTACTGGAGTAGCAGAAATACTATTACGAGAATGAAAGGGAGAACAAGCACCAGTGCAGGCCAGGAGAAACGCGAACACAAGTGGCTCCGTATATAGTGGCGCACAGCCTGAAAAAGGTTGCGGTCAGGTGTAACGTAGTCTTGGTAAAAAAACCTGAGGCCACTTTGAATGGGCCAGGAGAGGCTTCCCTCCGTTATCGTAACGCTGCCACCGCTGGTGCCGGCCGCCGCTCAGTTGCGCCGAGGATTAAGAGGGCAAGGGAAGCATGCCCCACTAAGCGCATTTGTTTTTCGGTCCCGGACTGTCCGGGACTACTTGCGGACTCCAGTCCGCCGCCCCAAAGCGGCAGCCCCAAAGCTCCGCCCACCAGTCAGAAAGCTGCCTGCATCGTCATAGCAACGCGTTCGTTTGTCGCCTATGGCAGTCCGCGGGCTACTCGGGGCTGCGAGGGAGCCAGCAGAACGACAGCTACGAGCTGCGCTGCCAGCCATATTGAGTTAGACTCTGTGCATTTTGCGCACTTTTCGCGTTCCTAGAGGACGATATCATGTGTTAAACCTTCACATGAGCTCCGTAGCTCCTCCTTGAGTCATCGTAAGACTCCTTGTTTTCCATCTTCGTTCTATTTTCTTGAAATCCACCAACACACACGCGCGTTCTGAGCTGCGAGCGCATCTTGTTTGCTCGTGTCGTCAATAGCTTCTTGTTCGCTTGTTTTGCGACATGCTGTCTGCGCGCTTACCTGAAAGCATCGCAGGTGAACCACTCGTATACTTGAGTGGCTATAGCGCTTCCTGTCAACATTTTTGCGAAGGCTTTCGTCTATCTCCCTATCTGCAACGAGTTGGGCTACTTTGCGCAAATTTCGCCGCAAGCAGTAGCGGCGAGCATATCCCCGAAGCTCAGTTCTGTAATGCACCTACGCTAAGCTGACAGTATGGTCTTCAAATCGACTCAGTATCATGATCGAGCGCACGGCATTGCTTCGGCGTCGTGGTGGCCTTGGCTTGCATCGTCTGCTAGTAGATGGCAGCGTCATGGTACGGTAACCGAGGGGGAGCCCGGCTCTGGCGGCGAGTCCGCGAGCAGTCTCTGACAAGTAGGTCATGTGACCATGACGCTGTTTCCTGTCAGAGCCGAAGCCGAGACTTGTCAGCAAGTAGTCCGGGACTGGAAAAACAAATGCGCCCACTCTCGGGCGTCCATAGAGTTTCTTACTATTACTAGAGGGAAAGCTGGCGGCGCTGCACTTCAGCCACCATGGACGCCCAAAGCATCATGGGGCGGTGAGCTACTTGTTGCGGAACAGTCGTAGTTTTTCGGGAACATGGAGTGGCACTACTAAGACGTTTCATTCCGAAAACGCTGTTCGTGTGTGCGCAGACGACTTTCGCGCGAACGCAGTGGGCAAAATCCATAGTAGTGAAAACGCGACGACACACGACGCCAATAAAAGGTTGCACTTTGCCGAAATGCCATTAAAAAACTTCTTATAGTATTTCAGCAACAATATCTTTTTTGAAAACATATTTACTTTTAAAAGTGCGCCTGTTAGTTACGAAATATTAGTTTTTATAGCGTTCATTACTAGGCCAGTAGGAGAGCGAGTCGTCTCTTATTTTGGGCACACTTTACACTTAAATGCTTTTCTTCTCGTTTGTTGCAATCATTAGACAAGATTTTGAATGTTAGGACGTTTGTAGTTATCAAACAGCTTTATTTTTTTATTATTTTTTGGCCAAAAGTTGCAGTTCCGCAACAAGTAGCTCACCGCCCCATGATGCTTTGAGCGCCCATGATGGCTGAAGTGGTCTCGAGGGGTCGCCATGCAAACTCCCATAGACAGGTCGCCAGCTTTCCCTCTAGGTAATAGTAAGAAACTCTATGCGGGCGTCCCCTGATAGCAGCGTCCTTGAAACCACAGTGCGGCGTTCGTTCTGCCTGCTGCGTGTATATCGTACGCCTGCTGCGATATGGCGCGTTGTGCGAATAATTGCGGTAGCTAGGGCGAAGCTGCCCAATGTCCTTGCAACGCGCTGTAGCATAGAAAATTGCCTAATCGCCAAGATTCTTCATTATTTTCTTTTTATTCTGCACATTCAGAATCCCAAGCCTTCGCATTATCCTGACAGGGATTTTGCGTATTATGTTGGGTTGACCGGCAATGTAAGTTCTATATTTTCAATGTGTTGCCGTTTGTAGTGGAGACGCAAGACTAAAACGTAACGTTGATTTCTCTCACCGCACGCTAGTGTGGTACCGAGCTGCACAGTGATATGTGGGCCATTTACCCACTGTTCTTTGAAAAAACAACCAGAAGCCACAATTTCGACTACAAAGGCTCCCATTTAAAAGGGCAGCTAACCACCTATCTAATGCACATTTAAAATTAGTCGTAGAGCACACTTCGCCACTAAGAAACGACTGTTTATTTGTGTCCGACGTTGCGGTTTCTTTTTTTAATAAATTCACAGGAAAATTGTGAAAACATTCAGGAAATAGAGGACGTTGCCCTTCCTGCCTAGCCTATAGAGTTACAACCACTACCTCCCCAGTTTCGAAAGAGTCAACTGTCTGGCCTCTTTAGAGGACCGGTACAATAGTGACTCATTCGCGTTAGGGCCCCGTTCCACGCAGACAATACCCAGGCGAAAGTGCGTTACGTCTTCACTGGGAACCACAGCAATGCGAGTTATTACCCTTAATTCGGGATCGCATAAAGGAGACCATGGTCACGAGATCATTACAGTGGGGTAATCGAAATCCCCTTCACGATCACGAGCCGAGTACAGTTAATAGGTGATGAACGCGTACGTTCCTTTTGCCAACTTGTTCTTTGAAAATCAAGTTTATAAAAGCAGACGTGCTATAGTGATTGGGCGCAGAATGAAAAAATGAAAGCGCTATGAAAATGAGAATCACTGAAAGGCTCAGCTCGCGAACAGGAGGGCGCGCCACTCTTGTGCGAAAGTCTCCTCATCAGTTCTTGAAGATGAACATGGATTTTGCTGGCAGTAGTTTGTTGAAACAACATGATCACAATAGCGGTCTATGATGTGATTTTTGCATTGTATGTGTGGATGAGAACGAACACGTCAAGGGTTTCACTTTTCACTTTTTCAAGGTCGGCTGTTGCGTGTTTACGTTACTGGTTTGGTTTGTGCTAGTTTAACGTCAAAAAGCGACTCACTATGAGGGGCGCCTTAGTGAAGGGCTTCATTAATTTCGACCGCCTGGGGTGCTTTAACGTGCGCTGATATCGCACAGTACTTGGGCCGCTAAAATTTCGCCTCCATCAAAATTCTGCGACTTTACATCTTTACAATTAATGAGGCAAGGCTGAATTATTTCATGAACGTTGTCCGATGAGCTTATAAAGCTTGCGTGGGTAAGGTGGCCTCAACAGCCACAAGACAGGATTCATTGGTGCGATGTCGGAGAGGTCTTTTTCCTGCAATGGGCCTAACCAGGCTGCTGCTGATGCTGTTGGTGCAGCTGCTCATGGTGAAGCTAACGTAGACACTAACAAACTACTGCCTACAGACGCAAATCATGTCATTGTAGGAGCTTCAGTACAATTTCTAAGAAACTGAAGTGGAAATCGGAAAGGAAAGTTGAGGTATGTTTGGATTTAAGGGCTCCTAGAAAGCGAAAATCTTCCCAAGGTACCCAAGAACTGAACGGAAACAGCTTTGAGATTGCTTGCTGTAACTGATAGTCTGATGCTATGTTTATGAGAATAATCTGATGGAGAATTTCGGCTCAGAATTCGGAGTGGGCTTCATCGTGGTTTGCGGACGATGTTCACTTGAGTTCAAAAGCACTTAGTGCTTTGAAACACAATATGGGACATAATGACGCCGAACACGGGATGTTAACCGGACTGATAACTTTCCACCTAATAAAGTTTTGGACCTCGCCAAGCTGTACCCTTTAACCCAGTGCCAACCGTCCGCCAGAATCTTCCGATTATGAGAAACAGACAGCCCTTCAATTACATATTTCCCGCCTCTTGGGATGGCGGTGGCGAAATGCGCTGCAGCAAACGTGTTCACGTCCATGCGCCAACTCATACGTCCCGAAAACAACAAGCTGCGATCTCAAAACACGGTTTCATATGGAGCTTAATCATTCAAACTGGAGTTCAGGCCTGGTTCGAGTGGTTACTTTGTTTCGTAGCACTAAGAAATTTCTCCCAGGGCAGCAAGTAACTGATGATAATGCAGTCAAAGAAGTGCTAACAGGGTTCCTCAGCCCCTAAGAAGTATGATGTTTTAAGAGCAGCAACATGAGGGGAAACGAACTTAGCATATGGGTGTTAAGGGGGATTACACTGACAAGCAGCAGACTCAATTCTTCTGAAAATTTAGATTTAATATTTTAGTAGAGAATTTACTCAAGACATCTCGTATTACCCTGGAAGCTAAAAAATGCACCTAACGGGACAGCACTTGGTAAAACAATTCATTCACTCAGATTGTGTATGCAGCAGAAAAAAAAATTAAATCAAAACGTCCTTTTTCTGACCGTCTGCTGATGGTTTCGTCAACGCCGATGCTCTTGCCAGTTCGCTTGAAAAGTTGCATATAATGTTGCAATGCCATAAATCCAAGACGATTCCATTCTAGATGTCAAGTCGTTATTGATAGGTTTCATAAGTTTAATGATTTGGTTTGGTTTATTGGGGTTTAACGTCCGAAAGCAACTCAGGTTATGAGGGACGCCGTAGTGAAGGGCTCCGGAAATTTCGGCCACCTGGGGTTCATTAACGTGTACTGACATCGCACAGTGCACGGGCCTCTAGAATTTCGCCTTCATCGAAATTCAGCCGCCTCGGCCGGGATCGAACCCGTGTCTTTCGGGTCAGCAGCCGAGCGCCGTAACCACCCTATTGAAAATATTGAACGTGGATTCTGCGTGCCTATCTTTGCGTGTTTATTGCCACGCACATTGTGACGATTGAGCGAGGTCGCAGAACGCGAGACATATTTCACACAATTTGCGCAAGCCGAGCAAGCTCGCAAATGCGAGACATCTGTCACATAACGTGCGCAAGCCGCGTAAGGCTCGTACAGCAGGAGACATCCTTGCGTGATATGCGCAAGCCGGGTGGGGCTTCCAGAATGTCCGAGAGCCAAGGGTGAGTCCCAGAATGTTCAAGAGCCTTGTCTGGCTCACAGAGCACTAGACAGTGTCAAATGGAGTTACCATCATGATACTGATAATACCTTGCATGGCTGCAAGGCTCCTACATCACTGCTCAACACATTATGCCAATGCCCTACCTTAAGGCCTCCTCATCTGTCTGTCACTGCCTCATTCAGCATGCATGTTGTGAGATAACAAGCTTTGCAGCAATGGTGCTTCGTGGGATGGCTCTCATGTGTGTAGCATGCTTGCAAAAGGACATAGATAAGGTCACCTTAACTGGCTTTATTAATGCCACATCCCTCATGACGGGTGCCACACAGTGGCTAAACAATTTCTTCAGCTTCTCCAAGTCCAGCAGGTTGGCGTCTTGATCCAGGTTCTCACTATGCAGCACCTGCAAAAAGGTAGCAGTATATGCAAAAAAATTCAGTTAATTTGTTTTCTGGAAATTCCAGAAAAGGGCACAAGTAGTTCTTCCATTAATGAACTAATGATGATTTCGAAAAGTATCAGGTTTGAAATACAGACATTGGAAAACCCGACTCAAGCACGCAGGCTGCTCAGCATCAAACCTGCACAAAATCTAATAACCATGTCACACAGGCATTTTGAAGGCTTTCAAATGGCTATCAGCTCAGTGGCACTTGAATGCAGCTAAATGGGCATTTCCAATAGCCACAGAGTCCCTAGAACAGTGTGGACATCTATCAAGATTTTGAAGGCTTTTCAGTGTTAGAAATTTGCACTCAGACATGGAGCACTCGCAACTTACGGTAAGGAATAAAATCAAAGCAATTTAATCGCTGAAAGAATACTCAACATGAAATGTACAACTTATTTCACTGAAAAAAAAGAAGGCTGGCCACAAAACACTGCAGCAAGCGTATTATCACTGTTGCCAATAGCACAAAAACAATAAATACCACCTTTTCAAAACTGCGTGAGTGCTACAACAGCTTCCCAGAAAAATTATCAACTGTGACAGTGGCGCCACAGCAGTTTGGTGCGAGATGATGAAATATCTCTACGGCGATCAAGTATTCTGTGTAGCAGCGGCATAACTCCCGAGTTGAAGTGCAAATCTCAAAGCTCAATCTCCCACCCTGATATCTTTAAATACATACTTAAATTCATTGCAGCGTGCTGCAGAAGTAGGTGGTCAGATCATTCGAGAGGATACCTGCAAGCTATCTCAGGAGACGAAAGATCTGATGAAGAAACGCCAAAGCATGAGGACGTCTAACTTCAGAGATAGAATAAGACTAGGAGAGCTATCGAAGTTATTTATAAGTGCAAGGTAGCCAACATAAGAAAGTTTAACATGGAGAAAACCTAGCATGCTCTAAAGCATGGAGGTAGCCTAAAATCAGTGAAGAGAAAACTAATCACTGGTAAAAACCAGATGTATGCGCTAAAAGACAAAGAGGGCAATGTCATAAGCAATATGGATAAGATAGTTAAAGTAGCCGAAGAGTTCTACACAAATCTCTACAGTAGTGAATGTAATCAGAACGTTACAGAGAGAGGCAGTAGAGCACAGCAATGGGACATCCCGCCAGTAACGAGGGAGGAAGTAAAGAAAGCCTCAGGAGCAATGCAAAGGGGTAAAGCAGCTGGTGAGGATCAGGTAACAGCAGATTTGTTGAAGGATGGAGGAGAGATTATGCTAGAGAAACTAGCCACCCTGCATACGCTTGCCTCGTGACCACGAGCGTATCAGAAGCTTGAAAGAATGCGAACATTATTTTAATTCATAAGCAAGAAGATGTCAAGGACTTGAAGATTTACAGACCGATCAGCTTACTATCCATGGTCTACAAGGTATTTACTAAGGTAATCACTAATAGACTCAAGACAACCTTCGAATTCAATCAATCAAATGATCAGGCAGGCTTTCATAAAGGATACTCAACAAGAGACCACATTCATGCAATCAATCAGGTGATAGAGAAATGGGCAGAATACAACCAACCCCAATATATAGCCTTCATTGACTACCAGACAGCAACTGACTCGGTGGAACCACAGCTGTCATGCAGGCATTGTGGAATCAGGGTGTAGAAGAGTGTTATGTGAAAATATTGGAAGATATTTATAACGACTGCACAGCTACCATAGTTCTCCATAAGGTCAGCAATAAAATTCCAATAAGGCAAGGTGTCAGGCAGGGAGACACGATTTCACCAATGCTATTCAGCGCCTGTTTACACGAGGTGTTCCGGGGCCTGAAATGGGAACAGTTGGGGAGAAGAGTTACTGGAGAATACCTAAGTAATTTGAGATTCCCTGATGGCATTGCCTGGCTAAGCCACTCAGGATATGAACTGCAAAGCATGATGAATGAGTTAGACAGGCAGAGCAGAATTGTGGGGCTAGAAATGAACATGCAGAAAACCAAAGTAATGCTCAACAGTCTAGCAAGGGAACAGCAGTTCATAATTGGTAGCGAGGTGCTAGAAGTAGTAAGAGAATATGTATACTTAGGGCAGGTAGTGACCACTGATCCAGATCATGAGAGGGAAATAACTAGAAAAATAAGAACGGGGTGGAGCGCATATGGCAGGTTCTCTCAGATCGTGAAAGCCAGTTTGCCAATATCCCCCAAGAGAAAAGTCTAACACAGCTGTATCTTACTGGTACTCACCTATGGGGCAGAAATGTGGAGGCTAACAATGAGGGTTCAGCTTAATTCAAGGACAACGCAGTGAGCTATGGAAAGAAAAATGATAGGTGTAACGTTAAGAGACCGGAAGCGGGCGGAGTGGGTGAGGGAAAAAACGCGGGTTAATGAAATCCTATTTGAAATCAAGAGGAAGAAATGGGCTCGGGCAGGGAATGTAAGGCGAAGGCAAGACAACCGCTGGTCCTTGAGGGTAACAGAGTGGATTCCATGAGAAGGTAAATGTAGCAGGGGGCGGCAGAAAATTAGGTGGGCGGATGAGATTAAGAAGTTTGCGGGGATACGCAATTGGCAGAGGACATAGTTAATTGGAGAGACATGGGAGAGGCCTTTGCCCTGCAGTGGGTGTAGTCAGGCTGATGACGATGAATTTTAACTAATGTATACAGCACTCTATGCATTACAGTTATATGTGTCTGGCCTGCTACAGCCTAGAAATCTTCCATTACAAAATAGGGAAGTGGATAGCAAAACTACAGCACAACAGTGGCTATGAAAACAGATATGGCACATCTGCAGGTAGTAGTCCTGGAAAGTGCATGTTTTTCAGTCAGAGCCAATAACACTCTAAATTCATAGATGCCATCTCTCGTGTATGTCAACAGGCTATCACAGAAGCTCAGACCAGGAAGACTATCAAGAAGGAATAGGACCCAGAGATGAGGGGCAAAGAAAGTACACAGCATGAGCAATGACTCACAACTGAATTTACTGCCAGAAACCTCATTGCAATCGTAATTGCAATTGTAATCATGTAGGAAGGTTGATGCTTGCATTGCGCATGACACTGTTTTTAGCTGAGCGGTCGGGAGCTTGGCAGTTCCTTGCATCTGCTAGACATGGTGCCGAAAAACAAAGGCAGCATTGGAAACATTCCCCAGTCCAGATGGACAAGTTACAATGACCCACAAGATTGTGGAGATGAGGCAGCTAGGTATGCAAGTTCTACTCCCTTAATATTGGGTTGATGCAACAGCCGGCCTGGACAAAGTACACCTGCCTTCAAACCGTAATGTGCGAAATTTATTGGTGCACTATATAATTTGGACAATCTAAATTAGGCTATGAAATCAAAAATTTTCACTAATACTGCCTTCCATTTACTTTCATTTACTTTGATAGCACCTTTATCTTCAATCATGTAGCAAAGAAATGAGAAAAAACACAACCGAGCACAGTTTACATTTGTTAAGCTGTGCTTGACATAGGGCTTTTTTCACTTACTAATGCCTGTCTTCCATTAATCAATGAGTGGGCAAAGGTGCTCAAGCTTATTAGGGGCCAAAAGGCCCTCAGAACCTTGCACCTGGCTCCAGCATTCTTCAAAGAATGAGATAACTGGTGTATGTACGAAATGATCGCAATCCTGTGTCACTTTTCTTCCAATGGACGCATTTCCTGATAGCTATTTTTGGCAAGGCTTTTGCATACAGAGGTTAAAACAGATGCCAAAACACCAGCACCTTGAAGGCCGGCTACAAGTCACAAAAACCTTTCATTTACAAAATATATGCACGAAGGCAACAGAGCTACAGAGGCAAGACATGTTATCCTAGCAGTAGCTGCAGTACAAGCACCACTACTGTCAAAAATCTAAAAAAGTTGTACTGCTGTTTTTCGCCCGCCTGTCTCACTGTTGCATTCGTGAGTATATTTGGCAGGTCAAAATTTCTGGCGGTTATCAGCCAGGCTTCATTTTTTTTTCGTATGTTCTAACATTTGCAAGCACGAGCTTTGTAAAAAAAATGTAAAGGACAAAGAAATGTGATCACGGTTAAAGAATGCAGTGTGAAAAGACAAAAACAAACGAAGAAATGGACACACACCAGTCCTGTCCACTTTTTCATTTGTCCTTGTTTTTTCACACTGCATTCTTTAACCATGATCACTGACCAACAAGTCCAAACAGCCACTTTAGTTGAAAAGAAATGTGGCCTTTCAATTGTGGTCATTCCATACTTACACAAGTTATATTATTCTGTAAGAACTCTACTGCTATATACGAGGTCGAAGTGCCTTTCTGATGCCTACTCAGCTTATTGAGCACTTTTGGCCACTTTTTAACAAATGAAAGATGGGAGCATGCAAGCGAAATGAGTGCAATGTCGAGCACGCTGCAACTTGTATAGACAGTGCTATTGGTGCTCTGTATCTAACTTTTACATGAAGTTGTATAACCAGAACAGCTGCTGCATCAGCCAGACATGAAAAGTGCACGAACTTAGTTCGAGGAACACTGGCCTCACGTCTCGCTGCTGATTGTAAGACATTCCTCTATATTCCGAGTTTTCTAACACCACCATCATTTTTTGGCACCGTGACCATATCATACAAGAATGTGAGAGCTACTGCGTACCTAAAGAAAATATGTGTGTAAGCCAAGCATCAGCCGTTCTATGCAATAAGAAGTCTAAGTGAAAAAGATTCGATGTAAATTAGAGAAAGCCTTGCCATTTTTGTACTTCTGCTTCTATGACTGCTTGCTGGATTTTTTTCTTTAGTTGGAAGCATTCTTCCATCCCTTATCTCTATACACTATTCCTCTGCCAAATGACTGAGTAACCCAAATAGCAATTCCTAAGTAGGGAGGGGGCCTTCCACAGTGACCACACAGGGGCCTTCAAGTTCTTGCAGCAATCAAAACATCCCTTTGTAACACTGGCCTTGAATGCACCACTATACTTTTGTGGCAGGCCAAATACTTATACAATTTGTTTTAAAACCACACAGAAATCCACAACTGCCATTATGAAAACAACCTAGTAATGTAACCATAAGCGTACCTGGCCAGCATGATCAGCATGGAAAGGCGCACAGCTTGTGTGCAGCTCCTAAAATGAAAGCAAACTCACATGATTAATTGCAATTTCCACAAAGACATTCTTGAAAAATCATGTTTTTGCACCACTCAGCCTCAAGCCTGCCTTATTGCTCTTGCAGCACTGAGGCAAATCTGAGCACAGCTTGGGGTGAGCTGGTGGTATCACATTACGCACCTGACACTACGTGCATCAATCCATTTGTATGATTGAATTTCAGAATGGCGAAAAAGACACACACACAGGAAAAAATGGTGGGTGGATGAGATTAAGAAGTTTGTGGGGATACAGTGGCCACAAGTGGCAAAGGACAGGGTTAATTGGAGAGACATGGGAGAGGCCTTTGCCCTCCAGTGGGTGTAGTCAGGCTGCTGCTGCTGCTGCTGCTGCTGCTGATGATGATGACAGCCAGAGCACACCTACAAAGTAAAACTGTGAACTCGACCCAGCAGCACTTTACTGTGTTGAAAGAGAACAGGTACAATTGAATTACTGCATTACCTAGTTATTATCATTAAAAAGTACAGGGCTCTAAGGACTTCCTAATTTACATCGAAACGAATGGTTTACAGTGAACTTTCACGGATTACACTAACAGGCACTGAAAATCCAATACAGCTGCCCAAGAGAATATTAGGCAGCCGCGCTAGCCTTCTTTTGCGCTATGCTACCTGATACCAGATTAATATTCGAGAGCAATTTACTCATACTCTAGCACTGGGATACGTTATGCCCCAGACTGATGCAGCTGTCTTACTAAAGGCAGAGAAGCTTTCAGTGTGGGTCATGTGTGCTGTGGCGTGAACACATGCACAGGATCGCCTGCTACCATTCAAGTCCTCTGTGTACACAAATGCAGGTGCAATAGAAAACCCACATCACAAATTTGGCTAGTCTGGTCGGCCAAGCATGGGCCAGCTGATAGCACGAAGCAGCAGGTGCGACACATACCATCATCATCAGCCTGACTAGGCCCACTGCAGGGCAAAGGACTCACCCATGTCTCCACATTAACCCTATCCTTTGCTAGGTGTGGCCACCATATCCCCGCAAACTTCTTAATTTCATCCGCCCATCTAACTTTCTGCCGCCCCCTGCTATGCTTGCATTCTTTTGGAATCCACTCCATTACCCTTAAGGACCAGCGGTTATGTTGTCTTCCCATTACAAGCCCCGCCCAGGCCCATTTCTTCCTCTTAATTTCAAGTAGCATGTCATTAACCCGTGTTTGTTCCCTCACCCACTCCGCCCCCTTTTGGTCTCTTAATGTTAGACTTATCATTTTTCTTTCCATAGCTCACTTTGCTGTCCTTATCGTTTGGCACGTGTTTTTTTCTTTGTAATAAGGCATAAAGTATTATACACGGATTACCACATGGCATCCTCCTATGACCGCTAAATAATTTATAATCAAATTTCTTTCTCCTGCTGTATTTGTTTCGGTTTCGACAGCTGAATGATGGCTGTGACGTCAAAGCGAGGTTATTGGTCACGTGAGGCATAAAAAACTGCAATACAATTGGTACTTCTGGCTCTTAAGGAATGCTGGCGTCAGCGCTGTAGCGAATTAAAATGATGAAGCAGCGATTATAAGTGGTTTTTCCACGCCTCACGTGACCTATAACCTCTCTTTGATGTCATAGCCATAGTCAAATTGTTCACCGAAACAGGATGGCAGAAAAAGTTGATTATAAATTATTTAGCAGTCTCACGCGAATACCAGATGGTGATTCATGCATAGTAGTGTCTTCCGCATCATTATATAGAAGAAAACATGCCACCAAGATTAGGTGTCTATACTCTTTTAAGCTGAACTCTTTTAATTAGCCTCCACGTTTCTGTCCCAAAAGTGAGAAACATGCAGGCTAAAGAAAAGATTTCAGCTTAAGTACCAAAGTGGCTCTAATCACACGATGAAGTGGAAAAACTCTCGACACTTGAACAGAGAACAAATAGGAATTCCAACAAAATTTTAGATTCTTGTAAGGCTATCGAGCATTTCTGAATATTGTAAACTGCACTTTCACACATACAGTACGCATGTATGCCAAGCTCACATTCAGTAGCCCTGTTTTCCGGCTGTAATTATCACGGTCTGAGCTCAGTTGCAGATTTAAAACCAGCCAAAAGATGCAACACAGGAAAAGAGATGACAACAGGTTGGACTATCAATTGAATTTTTTGTGAAGGAAAAGAAGGCTCGCATGAAGATGTGCCACACATGACCCACACCAGCGAAAGGCAGGACAACAAATAACTGTCACTGATATACAAGCACGTCATCTAAAAGAGAAAATTCTTTCCGTTGAAGATTGACTAATGGCTTCGCTACTCATACAGCCGTTGCCTTGGAGATATGCATCAAATACCTTACAGATTTGTTTACCACTTCTACACACCACTGAAGTGTCACAGAAATCAGGCGTACACACTGATGGGTCATCTTATGATTTACACTCACGACACTGGCACTGTAGTGCCAGATCAGAAGCTGCCTTCCCGCTAACGAGTTAGTGCTCACTCAGGAACACATTAAAGACACCTGCACATATCCCTGAAGTAGTTTCTTGCACAAGCTAGCAGAATGTGATAAACCACTTCCTGCAAGTCCTGAACCTAGTTTTATGGGATACCATACTGCTATCCCGGGTTTTAACAGCAGCGCAAAGGCCATCAACACAATGATTGGCGCAAAAATTACATTTAAAAATTTTCCCGACACTCGATTTGAACTCATGAAGTCTACACAAAGGACTCCATGATAACCGTTCTGAGGTGAATGGCAGTTCAGCCTAGCCTCTGGAATCTGTGCCAAAAAAAAAACGGAGTCAGCGCATCGCAATTTACTTCCGAAATCAGCCGGTGCTGATGACAATTGTATGTTTTGCTTTCTCTGGCTTATAAAGCTCCACTTTCAGAAAAAGTGTCGTCTTTGTGGTTAGAATGCGGAACTTCATCATCACAGGTCAACTTCAGCTTGCCATCAGTGTCCCTTTAATGCCTCAAAGTTGAACAATAGCTCCATTCATAGAGGAGGGCTGTGCATAAATTTCGACCACCAAAGATTCTTTAACATGCACCGACATTGCATAACACACGAGCAAATATGCATTTCGCCTTGTCGAAACGAAGCCACCACAATTCAATCCCGCGTCTTTGGGCTCAGTAGCCGAACACCAATGCAGTAGGCCACAGCAGCAGGTGAAAAACAAAAGAGAGCCCTTAATAGGCAACCTAACTTGCCAAAATAAACATAACGAGGGGTCACACAAGTAGCAGTGGACTAGGAAAATAAAAGCTACTTGTGTCGGAAGATGTCTTCAGTGCTTACCTGAAAAGCCTGCTTGCTTGCTGGGCATCCTAGCACCAAGTGAAAGGCTGGCACAGCTATACTGGAGAGCTTGGAAGAGGCATTGCTGGTAAAGCTATGTGGAGCTTGCTGCAAGGTAAAAAGACACATTTAACAGCAGCACAGTGCAAAAAATGGACTAGAATCAAGCATGTAAGGCAAAATGCAAGGCACAAAAAGGAGCCGGTCGCAGAATGGAACACGACTGGTTTAACCACATTTCGAAGTGGGCCAGGCAACAAGAAATTCATAACCACGGCAGTCATTCACAAGCTAGCCTCAGACGAGACATCACTTGCATATCGATATCCAGCATCGTTTCTACAATACATACCACCATTCAAAAGAACAGACCACAGGAGAACGATATTTTCAGTAGAAGGCTGGTTTGCTTCAAATTCTGCATGCGTCCCTCAATTTGAAATCTGGCATGATTAGCACTGATTTCACATTCTCACAGGTATGATGAATTAATAGTGTTAATTGCAGAAAAACCACACTTTTTCCTTTAACATCAAATAAGGTATTGGAGAGGTACCTCAGCATATTTAAGTCAAAGTCAGATTTATTTGCGCCATTGGTTATAATCATGCAACAATCAAGTTTATTCTTCGTACATATTAAAGGCTCAATTACCCTTAAATTTCACTGCAACTTCGGGATTTAGGCCAAATGGAGCTAGGGCACCTGTGTGCATTTTGCAGTTGTTTGTACCATTTCAGCTCCGAGCCAAAGTATGAAAAAGCGAATGCCAAAATAGAGGCGAAAAACTTCAGAGCAATTTGTTTTTATCTCACCGTTCTGCTATTCAAGGCTCGACTACACTGGCTCGGCTATAAGTACGAACGCAGCTGGATCATACGGAGCTTCGTACCTTAAATACACAATTTATAAAAGTACAAGTGAAATACAAGTGAAAGAGGAGGAAGCTCAATCCTAACGGATACAGCTGAATCGCAGTCTACGTAGTTAAACTGCTCGAGCGCTGTTACTTCAATTACAGCGTAACATGCGGCGAGAATGTAAAGCCCGGGCCGAAGATCTATTGGCGGGCACATATTCCATTCTCGGCGAGAGATGAATGGCAGTACGGCGGCAGTACGGCGCCGATATCGTGCACCCCGCGATCGGATCAGCTGTGCATATTTGCATGGCATACTGACCATGACCGTGTGACCACTGACACTACACGCGCATTCATGCCCGTGTGCCGCCAGCAAACAACCTTTCAGCGCTGCGTGCTGCCGCGATAGGCACTGCGTCTTCGCGTCTCTGTACTAGCTGTGTTGACGTGGCCAGTTGTGCGCAAAGGCTTTTAAATAATGAACAGGTTCGAAGAAAATTAACTTACCCCCAAGATGCGAGATGTCACCCGGGTAGTGGTCTCCCACCAGCTGCTCCGCCATGGAGGAAATGAGCCCCGCCGTCAGCATAGCGTTTCCAGTGAAGGCGCGCAAAGGACGACGCGCTATCCGTCGAGCCCGCTGACGCACGCTATAAACACAGGTTTACTCAGCACCTTCACGTTTTCGTACATCGCACCAGCGAATTTCACTACTGTCGGCACATCACATATCGGAAGAGTGACAAATGCTCATGCCAGCGATGGTTCACGCCCTCGACACCACAAAGGAGGACCACGACTATAGTGAACTAGAATGTATTCACTATAACCACGACAAACGTAGCAACGCTGACCGCCATGTTGTCCCTCCCCAGACCATAGCCTCCTCTATTTTTTCTGTGCCTCGTCAAAGGCTGCTGAAGCGCCGTCTGACTCCGCCGTGTTTCTCCGCGGGGCGGCGCTGCCAGCCCAGGATGGAGTCTTTTAGCTGCGTCTTTTAGCAACGCCAATGGGGTAATCTCCCCAAGTGAGGCGGCAACACAGGACAGCACAAAAGAGAACAGCTTAGAACTGACTAGTCTTAACTGGGAAAAGGCGGAAGCGAATATTCCTAAAACCATATCCGCAGGGATAGACGAAATTCCAATTAAGCTGATTAATGAACTTGGCCCAAGAAGCAAGGGCGCGCTGATAAAAGCATTGGAGGCAGTCATAACAAATCAGCAAATTCCGCACAGCTGGAGACAGAGTAAAATGAATTTGATTTATAAAGGGAAAGGAGATAAGATGAACATAAAATCCTTCCGTCCGATTACGATAACATCTGTTATGTACAGGCTGGCAATGCAGGCGGTGAAATTAAAAATGCAGTCATGGGTAGAAGGGAATAGGATACTCGGAGAACTTCAGAATTGGTTCAGAAGGGGTAGGCGGTTAGATGATAGCCTGTTCGTGCTTACCCAATGCATAGAAATAGCTAAGGCGGAAAATAGACCTCTGTTTTCAGCCTTTCTGGACATAAGCGGTGCATACGATAACGTGAACAGGGAACTCCTGTGGAGCATATTGAAAGATTTAGGTATTGGTGATGAGGTAATTGATTTTCTACAGGAAATCTACCGAGATAATGAAGTTGAAATTACATGGGAAGGGAAAAAAAGTACCACAACTGTGGGGGTGCACAAAAGATTAAGGCAAGGTTGTCCTCTATCACCGCTGCTGTTCATGCTTTACGTGATAAATATGGAAAGAAGGCTAGAAGAAAGTAATCTGGGTTATAATATGTCGTACAGATTAGGCGGAAATGTAGTTGAGCAGCGACTCCCGGGTTTAATGTATGCGGACGATATTGTACTGTTAGCAGATAGCCAGGAAGATTTACAAACTTTGGTTAATTGCTGTGGAGACGAAGGAGATGCTCTAGGATTCAGGTTTAGCGCAACTAAATCAGGTGTGATGATTTTTAACGATACAACTGATCAGGTGCTTAAAATACAAGGCCACGAAATACCCAAAGTGGCCGAATACAAATACCTCGGGATATGGCTAAACGAAGGGCAGATATACACGGAGAAGCATGAACAGGCTCTTAGGGCAAAAGGACGAAGAGACTCCGGGATAATGAAACATCGGGCATTATGGGGGTACAACAAATATGAAGTACTAAGAGGTATTTGGAAAGGAATAATGGTGCCGGGACTTACTTTCGGCAATGCGGTTCTGTGCTTAAGGGCAGAAGTTCAGTCGAGATTAGACGTAAATCAGAGAGCTGTTGGAAGATTAGCACAGTGCCCATGGTAAAACCACAAACGAGGCAGTAAGGGGATATGGGCTGGGCATCGTTCGAGGCGCGGGAAGCTAAGAGTAAAATAATATATGAAAAACGCCTGAGGAAATTGGACGATAACAGATGGGCAGCTAAGGTATTTAAATATTTATACAGAAAGAACGTTGACTCACAGTGGCGGAAAAGAACTAGAAAACTAACCAGTAAGTATGCCGGTCATGAGGACGGAGAAAGAAAGAGCATTAAACGACAGGTTAAAAACGCGGAAGTTAAAAATTGGATGAATTCAATGGAAAAGAAACATAGTGTAGAACTATATCGATTCTGGAAAAGGCAGATCAGGAAAGAATTTTTCTATGATAACTCAAGAGGCAGTGCCCTACTTTTTGAAGCTAGATCAGGGTGTCTTAGAACGCGCAGCTACAAAAAGAAATTTAACGAAGAAGATGACACATGTGCAGTGTGTGGTAGATCTGTGGAAACAATTGAACACCTCATAATCAAATGTGATGGTATCCATCCGGATGTCGATGCAGGCACAGTCACTATATTTCTGAGGCCCTAGGGTTTAAAGATAACAATGGTCATGTAAATAAATCTGCAGTGGAAGTCAGCAAAAAGCGATTGGAGGATTGGTGGCTGAAAAGCAGAGATGTGGCATAAGGTTAGAATTGTAGGAAACCGTAGGCAAAGGTGATGGAGAATCTTAATGAGAATTGCCAACACAGTAAACAAAAAAAATAATAAAGAAAAGCTGAGCATGGTGGCAATTGCCACCATCCCGTTTCAAAGGGGGCGCTCCTATTCATCCATCCATCCATCCGTCCGTCCGTCCGTCCGTCCGTCCGTCCGTCCCTCCCTCCCTCCCTCCCTCCCTCCATCCATCCATCCATCCATCCATCCATCCATCCATCCATCCATCCATCCATCCATCCATGCATCCACCCACCCACCCACCCACCCACCCACCCACCCACCCACCCACCCACCCATCCATCCATCCATCCATCCATCCATCCATCCATCCATCCATCCATCCATCCACCCACCCACCCACCCACCCACCCACCCACCCACCCACCCACCCACCCACCCGTGCGCGTAGTTGCGGCCGGCTGCAGGTGCTTCGGCGGCCGCGGAATAAATGTGGACTTTGCCTACTCCACAAAGACCAACTCGTCCTAAGCCATTACCAAAAGTATATAAAAGCAAACATTCGGCAACACAAAAACGACGTCCGCAACTATGCAAGAAAGCGCGCAGTCCTCTAACCGAACATTCCTAAGACACACAATCAACATCGACGAAACCAGCACACTCAGAGCCGGAACAAGTTAGCAAAAACGCGCCTAATCCTTGTGCACTCAAATGCGCAGCAACCCGGAATAAAGCGGCGCTAAAAACAGATTTCGAATTAGCTGAATGAAGCCCGGCCGGCGACAGAAGCAGACGGCCTGCACAAGGCGCCGAAGAAAAACAACAACACAAGCGCTTGTGATGACGACAAAATCAAACGTTGAATGCGTCAAGTACCTCATTGCTAAAGAGGGGTTCAAGTTTGTTCTGACCAGAAAGTTTTCTTCGGACCCCATAGAGGCGTTTTTTGGCTGGTTAAGGCGGTCTGCAGGAAGCAATGATCAGACAGATGCTAGAGCGGTACTCGCTGGCGTAGAGAAGGCCTTAAAAACTGGGTTAGTGTCTGCTTCCCAACACAGCAACGTAATAGAAACGGAAAGGCAAGCACTTGGAGCACTGAACAGTGCACAGAAACTTGCAGTCACCCAGCGCGCGGACGACTTTCCACCGGAGGCGAAAAGTCTCCTTGAAGACCTTCTCAGGACACAGAAAACGTTGCTGCCAGCGCCAGACACTGCAGCACTTGCGATGTTAGGAGGTTATTTGGCTCGCGTCGTTCAAGAAAAAATTGATTGCAGCAGCTGCAATGCTCTTCTCACGCGACCAGCCTCATCTGCGCCCAGTGACAGTTTGATCCGTCTTCAGGACAGAGGAGGCCTCCTTTATCCTTCAACGCAGTTTTTGTATGTTCTGTACGCCCTCAAGAGCTACGTCGAGGTGTTGCTCAACAAAAGACGGTTTTTATCAAAACCCCTGCAAGCTGCAGTCAACAATGCAGTTGAGGCTCTTGCAGAACATGGAGCACTGAAATGTGAGCTTGCGTCCAATGACCACCACAGCCAGCTTCTGAAACTCATCTGCGGAAAGTTTTTCCGCCCTGTTTTTGCGAGCTATGCCTTATCGGTGACGGACAGGAACGATGTAGTGAAACCGCTGACATCAAAGCCTCTATCTAGAAAGATTTTGAAGTTGTGCAAACATTTTTGCATGTATGTTTTATTCTATATACGACAGTAAATTTTTTTCCATTCACTCATCGCTTACAAAAATGCTTCCTTAATGTTTCTGCTTATATATTGGGTCAGATACGACCTATGCTAAGAATACGTGTTTTGTACAAAGAGGCACAGTAACAATTACCGTCGATATAGCTGTAAACTTAGGCATTCATCTCGGTACTGGAGCAACGTTCGATATGTATGCCCGGCCGCCGATTTCATATTTTCCTTGATGAGCAGCTTTTACTAAAGTACATGTGCACATGGCTTAACAAAAACAATTTAGCACTTTAACAATCGTGTCCGCACATCAATCTTACTAAACGGAGAGTAGTATACACAGCGCGCCGTCTTTTACGCTGCGTGCAACTCCTGCCGCGTCGTCTGCTCCATCCTGGGCTGCGCGCGCCACTCGTCGGCAGCTTCGCGTACTAGCACGAACGGCGCCTAACAACGGCGTTTCCCGCGATTGAGCGGGCATGAAAAAAATAGAGGAGGCTATGCCCAGACGCTGCGTTCGTTGGCTAGCGCTTCGGCCAGTTCCGGCTTCCTTCGGCCCATTTAGAAAGGCATCGCCTCCAGGCATTCCTCCAGGTCGTCTCTTTCGGGCTCTATGCTTTTGGCGTGGCTTTTGGGCAGTGCGATAGCAAAGGATTAAAACCAAATGAAACTTTCGTTACAAAAATAATTAAGTTCTTGTGCACATATTAGCATTAAAAACTTGAGAAATTTGTGACGCGTGGACGCATGAATATGCGTGTCGGTACATGCGTGCGTGCGTGCGTGCGTGAGTGGGCATGGTCTAGCGCGTCAAATCCAAAGCCTATCCGACATGCTGCATGGTTTCTGAGATCACCGCCGTGAGCTTCGCTTGTTTTCTCGTGCTGCTGCTGGGCGGTCTTGTGCGCCGCTGTTACTGTGCTGGAATCGCAAAAGAAGAAGGATTACCGGTGTGTGCTGCCGGTGGGCGCGCTCTCATCCAAGAGTAGTAGCAGCTCCCAATTAAGCGATCCGTCGGGGCATATGTGTTATGGATGTCTGGTCGACAACGATAATGAGGTCAGCAGTGCGGTGCCGTCGTTTGATGAGTCGAACCTTTCGGCCTATTGCTCTGCTAACTTCGTTGCAAAAATGCCTGGCTCATAAGCAGCGACAGTGGCCATTGTTTCTGTGGTGTGTTTCGATTACAAGACGGCGCCCTTCTACAGTGTGGCTTCCTTGGAAACTTAGTCGGCGGTGTGCCTGCAACGCCTGTCGCTGTCAGCTCAAACTGACCGCCTGCGAGCGCTGCCTTCTTTTGCGATGTGAACGGTGACGGGACACTTACTGCCTGTGGCCGGAGCTTATAGCAAAAGCGAAGAGTGTTTTCTGTGAAGGTTTGACGAAGTGCGTGTGTCAGTCTGGACCCTTAGCAAGTCATACGAGATGCGACATGCAAAAGTGGTCCACCAGTCGCTTCAGCAGAAAGGAGTGCGGATGTTTTTTACGTTACTTCAATCGAGAACTGCCCATGCAAATATTTCAACTCGTCTCTTGCCTAAACAGCATAGTAAAGAAGCTAAAGCAACAAAACTGCTGTTTCCATGCTGTATATTGATTCCGCACTCGTGCTAGAGGTGGGAAATATGTAGCAGTTATTGGCGGAGTTACAGCCTATGAAGCACGTGCAGCTTCATGTAATTGCAGGTTAGGATATGCGCCTTACTTGGTATTGACTTTGTGACCAGACATAGCCATCTGTCAACTAAAAGAAATTTTCTTGCTATAGGATTCTGCAGCATTATGTATGCTTCTGGACACTGAATACCGGGTGCGTCACCTCTCTTGAAAGCACTCAGATTTGTGTACTTATCAGTACGCTTGAGATGATAAAATTTTATCAGCTTCTTTTCTTTATTTTATAATTAGCTACACAGCATGTTGCAAAAAAAAATGTTTTAAGGAAAAGTATTTCAGTTTAGAGTAGAACAGTTCAACAAAGTTGTTTTGGGCATTCTGGTAACTTCAAGATGGTATCTGATGGTTGCATGCAGACGCGCAAGTCAAACCTCAAAGGGCATCAAACTTAACAGTACCGCTGAGCTTATCCTTTCGTGCTTTTTATGTGTGTGTAGATCACCTGGGGAAGTTCAGTATTGGATGTTGGATTTCATAGTTCTGCTACAACTCTTATCTTCCTTTCTACACATGAAACATGGCTGAACTTGATTACATTCCCCAAGCAAATACCTGACGCCTTACAAGCGTTCCTTACTGTGCACAGTTGTCCCAGTGCATTATATCCACTCATCTGCAGCACACTGTTGTGTTGCTCTTGGTCTTCAAATGTGACTCTCAGCAATATGATGGAATCATAGTTCATCCAGATGGTCTTTGTGGTAGTGCAAATTTCAAAACAGATTGAAGAAGAATGAAGTGTGTGATACTTCGTCATGCATCATGCAATGCTGGTGCTAATCAGGCAACATGTGTGGTATATATACTTCGCACATTTGAGATTCATTGGATTTGTTCTGGAGCCATACTGGGAATTAATTAATCGATCTGTGATTTGTCACTGAAATTGAGAGAGGGCACTAATTTCTGAACTTTTGACACCAACTGTGAATTCAAAACTGTCTTTTCATGTAGGCTTACACGGCCTTTTTACGTGTATGTAAATTTATGCTAATGACTTTGGAAATTGCTTTGGAAATGGTTTTAGAAATTGCCTCGTAACATTCCTGTTACAGCTCACAATTCGCTTTCTGCACGTCATGTTTGATTGAACCTGATTATATCCCCAAGCTTGTTTGTTGCACCTAACAAACACTGTTGCCCTTTCAGAGTTATTCCATTGATTGACTCCTTTCGAGTGCAAGCAACAAATGGTTGTGTTGCTTCTGATTTCGAAATATGGCTGTCTGCATGACGGGCAACAACATAAATGCTCTGGATGGCTTTCATCATGCATCTATAAGATATCTGTAACTTTCAGAATTGGTTAAAGGAAGAACTGAAGGATGCTGTAAGAGTCATTAGAAGCTTGTTTTTTACATTATTTTACAATGAACTTGCAATGTTGACAAGTTCTTGCTCAGTGTGCATGTTGTCATGTACAGGTCCCTGCAGTATCGAAGGGAACCATTTTGCACTAAAAGATAATTTTTTGTTTATTTGTTTGCTGAAGTTGAAAATGATTAATGGGTACTTACGCCAAGACGAAAATTATAAAACAGCAAAACGTGAGCTTATTGCTCATTATTGAGAAGTAATCATTAACTGAATGCTCGAACTTTGTTTGCTTTCACCCTAAATGGGCCTTTACAGTCTCGACAAGTTGCTACTAAGCAAGCAAACGCACACATGGCCACACGCAGCCTCACTGAGCTTGTTCAGTATGCACATAAGCACGCACAGCTTCGGCAAGCCCCCTCTCAGCACGCAGATGTCCACGCACAGAGAGTTGTCCACGAGAGTCCACGATTTTTTACACGCAAAGAGTGTGCGTGTACGTCTTTCAGCTCACAGTACGCGCATATGTACACACAGGATGCACAGAATGCGTACAGGTAACGCACAATTTCTGCGCATTCGTGTGCAAAATGAACGTGATCGTACAAAAATCACTGTTCTCGTGCAAGCTCACGCAGAGTTTTTTCAATAGGGCAATGAGCCACGGCGGCGAGCAATAAGTTTAATAGTTGTTTGATAGGTTTGATCCCTTCCCATGATACTACATACAGGAATATCCACAAAAATATATGCGAAGCTGCGAAAGATTTTTAAAGACATCGTGTTGCAATTCTTTCTCATGCAGTTCTATTATAGTTCTCAAGTTAGCCAGGAATCTGGCGAAGCTTAGCGCTTCCTTATTTTTCGAGATGAAAAATTGTCCGCAGCTTTACATATTAGGGTGTAAGAGGAGGAAATTTTACACATAGAAGATTGTCTTACATATTCACTGATATTTTTTGAACGCCACTAATGGCTGGTGAACACAGTGTTTAGCAAGAGCAACAACACAGAGGGCCACTTTTAGGTCCATCAAAACAGATAGCGAGGTGACGCAAAAGCACCTGACATCCTCCCTCTTTGTACCGAACAAGGTACGTTGTGATCGAGAGTCCTAGATAAGTACACAATAGGGGGCGTGTGGTCGAGTATAAAGCATGGCGCCTTTGCAACCTGGTCGCATGACTTCCGCCATCGCCGTTATCGCTTCTACGCTTTCCGACGCACGTAATCAGCTGGGAGCCTCAAAGTAGCCTGGACGTTCCCAGTGCGAATTCCAGAGGTTATCTTGGAAGTCTTGTGATATAGAGAAACGGATGTTACACTCGACCTTTGTAGATAATTTTTTTAACAGGGCGAAAATTCCTCGCTTAGCCAGCACTCTAATTACTTCTTCTAGATAAAGATAGTAGCAGGATCCGTAGCGCTGTTTGCAGCGTACAATGCTACCCATGCAAAGAATTCCGGAAAACAGCTTTGTCCGAGCCCCACCCGTAATAACTGTCAGAATTGTTAAAACACACTCTCAATGAATGAGGTTTACTGTTTGCGTTTTTAGTATGGCATCCGGGTGAAGCACGCTAGTCGTATAACACAGCAAGTCTTAACTAAGATTAGTCACTACTTGCGACCTGAATATAAGGTACTTGAGAAAAAAAATTCTGATCACACAGCATGATGGATGAAATATGTGACAGTATTCGACTTGCGATTTCGCTGTTCGAATTTCGTCTCCCTTATTGCATTTCTTCAGCCCGTAGGAAGCTTGTTCCTCCCGTTGGCACGGTCGCCGAAGTCGTTGCTGTGCCGCCAAGGGCCCTCTCACACTTGCGAGTCGCAGAGGTCGCTCGGCCATTTTGGTCGAAATGAGACGGTCGCAAACGGCCGCATTGGTCGAAAAGCGATTGTCGCAGGCCAGTTGCTCGCTGCTGGATTTTCCAGCCTTGCCGCTGCGAGTCGCACACCGCTGATCCAATCAGCGAGCAAGCCAAGTTTTAGGGGACGCCGCTCGCGGGCGAGCCGGGCGACGAAGTGCACTGCTCCTTGTGTGCTCTGTTATTCACCAAGCCCAGCCTATTCCACAAATATGCTGCAGCTGAGGGCGCTTTGCAACTAGCCAGCGCTGTAATAAAGGTGCGGATGTCGTCACCGTTACTCTGAACCCCGTATCGTAATAAAATAAAAAATATGCTCGATTCTCGCGACGCATTCAGGAGCAGTGCTAGCAGACAACATGCGCACTGGGCAGCAGGAGGGAGTATGGGAAAAAAATTGCTTGTATCGTAGTTGCAGTTATCACTTCTGCCAGCAACTCGGTATTGGCCAAAGATTCTCAAAAATGATTCATTTTTTACATTCCTCTAACCCAGGACGTCGTATGAGCACGAAGAATGTTAGCGCTTTTTTCTGACGCCGGCATATAGACTGGCAGAGCGGTTCTGGGATGCGCTGCCGTCATCATTTATTACGAATTGGAAAAACAGCGCAATCAAAGACGAGACACTAGAGAACGACAAAACACCAGCGCTGACTAACAACCAAATGGCTCATTGCTACAGGTGAGGCAGCATATAAAATAAATGGCACGAGTAAAAACTCGAAATAAGTATGAGAGAACGATACCGCACAACCACACAACTTGACTAAAAAAAGGCACTTCACTGATTAAGATACGCAAGTTCCTTTGATAGTAGATTTATCGATGGGCTGCTGATACAGGTGTTACCTAGCTATTTGATATGGTAAGCGTCCGAAATGAGCCTTGTGGTCTCATCTTTATAACGGGCGATGATAGTGGTCCGATTGAGGTGCGCTTCGCAATCTTCACATTCAGCACAGTGCACAGCAAGATGGTTTCTGCGAGACTTGTTCACTATATCTTTTGCATGTTCACGCAGTCTATCGTTGATGCATCGTCCCGTCTCACCAATGTAGAAACTGCCACAGGAGGTCGGGATCTTGTAAACGACACCAACACCACACTGAACAAACTTCCGCTCATGCTTCTTCTGGCAGCCTTTTTTGCTTCCATCCTCATTAACACGCTTGCACATTCCGCTAAGTTTATTCCTGGCTGAAAAAACCAGCCTAATGCCTCCTTTGCTCACTATCTTCTTTAGTTTGTGCGAAACTTTGTGCACGTACGGGATGCACACTGCTCTTTTTCTTTCTGCCAGACCCGCATCGGTGCCCTTGATCTTTCGCAGACTACATTCTGCAAGCAGGGACTCAGCAACATTTGACACATTTTCTGCTGCAGATAGCCTGTTCACCTGTGCGTAGAAACTGCCTTTTGTCTGATGCAGACATGATCTTTGCAGTGCGGCTCTTAGGCATGCCTTGGCGATACCGCGCTTAACAATCTTCGAGTGAAGGAAGAGCCTTCTCCCTTTCCGGTCAGCTCACTCGAAGATTGTTAAGCGCGGTATCGCCAAGGCATGCCTATGAGCCGCACTGCAAAGATCATGTCTGCATCAGACAAAAGGCAGTTTCTACGCACAGGTGAACAGGCTATCTGCTGCAGGATACCCCACGAAGATGGTGTCAAATGTTGCTGAGTCCCTGCTTGCAAAATGTAGTCTGCGAAAGATCAAGGGCACCGATGCGGGTCTGGCAGAAAGAAAAAGAGCAGTGTGCATCCCGTATGTGCACAAAGTTTCGCACAATCTAAAGAATATAGTGAGCAAAGGAGGCATTAGGCTCGTTTTTTCAGCCAGGAATAAACTTAGCGGAATGTGCAAGCGTGTTAATGAGGATAGAAACAAAAAAAAGGCTCTCAGAAGAAGCATAAGCAGAAGTTTGTTCAGTGTCGTGTTGGTGTCGTTCAAAAGATCCCGACCTCCTGTGGCAGTTTCTACATCGTTAAGACGGGACGATGCATCAACGATAGACTGCGTGACCATGCAAAAGATATAGAGAACAAGTCTCGCATAAACCATCTTGCTGTGCACTGTGCTGAGTGTGAAGATTGCGAAGCGCACCTGAATCGGACCACTATCATCGCCCGTTATAAAGATGAGACCACAAGGCTCATTTCGGAGGCTTGCCATGTCAGAAAGCTCGGTAACACCTGTATCAGCAGCCCGTCGATAAATCTACTATCAAAGGAACTTGCGTATCTTATTCAGTGACGTGCCTTTTTTTAGTCAAGTTGTGTGGTTGTGCGGTATCTTTCTCTCATACTTATTTTGTGTTTTTACTCGTGCCATTTCATTTATATGCTGCCTCACTTGTAGCAATAAACCATTTGGTTGTTAGTCAGAGCTGGTGTTTTGTCGTTCTCTTGTGTCTCATCTTTGATTGCGCTGTTTTTCCAATTTGTAAAACATGTACCAACCAGCCCGTATTTGCCCTCTCCCGTCATCATGATGTTTCCACGGCCGCGGTGCTCATTAACACCGCCACGACATATTCCTATTCGCTCAGGTAGTTATAGTACCATGGAAATAGCATTTTAGAGGAACGAGCGCTAGTGCAGGGGACGCGGGCAATCCCGACGAAACTCTCGAAACCGCGCGAACAACGTCAGTCCTCACAGTTTTTGCTTCAAACGAGAATCTATCGAGAAGGCGACCCTCAGGTTGCCCTTGCAAACGTGAACAACGGTGTCGTCGAGCTGCTGCCTATTTGCCTGCCCTTTGTGACTCGCCAGAGTGAAAGGGCTCTAAACCAGCAAGAAGAGATGCTTCCGCGGCGTCTTCATTACGGTCGGGCGAAGTGGAAGGAGCAGGAGTCGACGTTAGGCACGTCTGAACGCTTCAAAAACCAGTGCAGACTGAGCTGACGAAGCACGAGAAGCTATGAAACAAGCGATGATCGCGATATCGTGGCGTGCACTTTTCGCTGCGAGAGCATCAGTGGCGCACCGTTATTTAGCTTGGCTCGCTCCTGAGGCACCACAGACTGCTTCTAATCTTTAACAAGATTTTTGAACTGCCTCAGTAGAGAAGGCACTGAGCCAACAAATTTGTGTGAACCCAATCACATGGTTACCATACAGTACCGAGGGGTAATCTTGCAAGGTTCGTGTAAACTGCAGGCGCTTATCATTACCAAACATGCCGCATTGTTTCTTGGAAATACATTCTAAAGAATCTGTAGTATGACTTTCATCGCCATTTTAGCGCCCTTACATTTAACAGACAATTCCCTCATTGCATGATCCATTCATTTGATAAGAGGGAGTAGATTGCGTTATATACTATTCGTTATCACCGTTTGCTGCTTGCATATTTAATTTCGACTAGGTAAACGGCTAAGGTCATTTTAATCCAATATCCACCGAGAGTATGGTTTAGAGCCCTTGTAGTCTTGCCATACATCCACGACCTATGGTATTAAGCAGTAATCAGCATTCCTCCATACACTTATCCGTGGGCTTCTAGCCGATTCATCTCTCAAGCAGGATATCCTTGAGGTCTGAAACTTCCGCAAATTAACGAATATATTGGATATGATATGTTGTCAATACATATTGTCGAGTATATATATAAAATATATTCTCAAATATGTTCGATATGGATATGAGAGCGAATCTTCCCCAAACCGTTCCTTTGTCCTTCTCAACCCGCTTAACTAATTCCTTATTCTTAAACATTCTCATCGCCAAATATTTAAACACCCTTGATATTTCCTGGCGAATGCAAAAAGGCTCGATATCTGTTCAGATCTTTTCAAGGACGCAGATACCAGCGCCATGCTTCACCTGGTGCAGCCATTGACGCTACTGTACAAAACCTTCGTCTCTCCTGCACCAACTTTTTTTGAGTCACCTCAAGCTAGCTGAAGGTACCCAGTTAAATTTGCTGTAAATATCCCTGATATTTACTTAGAATCAAGATGGCAACCTTGTTTTCCCTATGTATTCTGTACGCTTTGTGTGTTGCCTAAAGTCTTTACTATTTGTAATGCGGTCTTGAACGTCTTTGCTTGCTTTGACCATTGGCGATCTAAAACATTCATAAAGTATTTTAAATTGCCTAAGCTCTCTTGAGCGTAAAGCTATCAGCAACTCAGAATTTCGAAGTTTAATTGTCACGTCCATTTTCAAGCACATTCTTGGCATGGCATCACGCTGGAAGTTTTACCTTCCTTTTTCACACTTCTTAAGCTTTACACTACCAGAAATAATTAGGGGCTTCGATTTTCACTATTGCATTTATATAATTTATTTAGCTTTGACTCGTCATCCTCTAACTTCATGTGATGCGGAAGTGGAGAAAAGAAAACAAGAAAAAGATTAGACACCAACTGCGACGTGCGACCTTGTGGAATAATTTTTTTTGCATTATTTGCTACTATACCGACCGAAGCTACTCTTAGTTACACAAGGGATTCATAGCCAAAACACTACAGAAGCGTACTACATACCGCTTTAGGAAGCGCTGTTTGTCGATTTCACTCAATAGCACAGGAACAAGAGGTGATCTGGTACTACGCGGCTTCTTGCTCGCAGGCCTGAAGTTTCGTAGGCTCACATTTGAGTGACTCGGTTGCGGTGTGTAGGAGTTGTTAGCGCGGCTCCTTACGCAAAATAAGGTGCTCCGCAGCGTCTTTCAAACAACGGCAATCAAGGTAAGTATTCCTGCTCAACTCGTTCGCGGCGCCATTTAGACATTGGAAAATAAAAAAAAAATCCAAGTTAAAGCATTCACTATCGAAGTTCTCGAACCCTTGGGCTATATTCACTCTAAAAAAAAAAAGCGATGTGCGCCACACTGTTGCGCTTTTCAGGAATTGCACGCATTGTGAGCTGCGCTGATTATTCAAATGGCGCGCGGTGCGCTCTCAACAGAGCCCGTGTAATGAATTTCTGCTTTCCTGCTTTCTTTTCTGCTTTCCTTTACCTCAAGCGCGTTTATTTTTATGAAATGAAGCTCTCTGTAGCTGAAAAGCATTGGAAACAGCTGAAAAATATGCCTAATTTTATACTTTTCCTGTCAGAGATGTATTGAACGAAAAATATTGTATTAGCCCTACAACAATTTTATGCTCTTTACCATATGGTGCAAGGCATTGCATTCTTCGTGAACATTTCACGCGCAAAGGGAAAAATTGTTTGCCTAATTGTCACAAGCCATACGAATCCCGCCCATATAGTTCCTCTATGCGGCGTTATAATCGGAGAGCATCATCATGAATAAGATTCAGCTCGCCCAACTTTCCAGCTTACTACCATTAGTCTTGTCATGCATTCGTGGCCTATCGTGTTAAGCACTAACCAGAACTCCTCCAAGAACTTGTTTGAGGGCTTCTAGCCGATGCATCCCTCAACCAGGATATCCTGGAGGGCCGAAACTTCAGAAAACTATCGAATACATTGGGTATGATATGTTGTTAATATCTATTGCCGAGTATATATCTAAATTATATGCTCAAATATGTTCGATAGGAATAAGAAGCGAATTTTCCCCAAATTGTAGTTCAGGCCTTCACCCGCTTAACTAATTCCTTGTTCATAAACCTTCTCACCAGCAAATATTTAAACACTCTTGACATCTCCTGGTGAAGACAAAAAGGTTCGATATCTTTTCAATTTTTTTCAAAGGCGCAAGTACCAGCACAGTGCTTCGCCTTCTACAGGCTTTGACGTTACCATACACAACCGCACTCTCTCTTCCATCAACTTTTTTGAACCTACGCTATCTATCTGAAGTTACAAATAATCCACAAGGCAAACTTTTTTGCCCTATGTAATCTTTGTCATTTGCGTGTTGCCTGAAGTCTTTACTATTTATAATGCCTCTTGAACTTCTTGCTTTCTTTAACCACTGACGGTCTGAACCATTTATAAAGTATTTTATCCTGCCTAAGCTATCCTGAGCAAAAAGCAATCGCCAACTCAGTATTTCCAATTTTGAATGCAATGTACTTTCTAAGCACATTCTTGGCATGAGGCTGAAAGTTCGACCTTCCTTTTCGACACCCTTTAAGCTTTAAATTACAAAAAATATTTGAGGGTTTCGATTGACACTAATGCATTTATACAATTTATTTAGTTCTGCCTCGTCATCCTCGAAGTTCATGCGAGGAAAAGCAAACAAAAAAAAGATTAACACCCACTGCGACGTGCGACCTTGAGGAATAATTTATTTTGTATTATTTGCTACTGTACCCACCGGAGATACGCTTAGTCCCACAACAAATTCTGAGCGAAAAAACCACCGGTGTGTACTACAGCCCGCTTTAGGAAGCGTTGCTTGTCGCCTTCACTCAATATCACAGCAACACGAGGCGATCTGGTACTGCTCGGCGTCTTCTGCGCAGGGTCGGAGTTTCGTAGGCTCAATTTTGAGTGGCTCGGTTGCCGGGATCTAAGGATCGTTAGCACAGCTGCTTTGTCAAACTAAGCTGCTCCACAGCGCCTTCCAAACAATGGTAATTGAGGTAAGTATCTCAGCTCAGCTAGTTTGCGAGCGCAGCATAGACATTGAAAAATAAAAAGAATATCCAGCTTTTCGCACTCACTTTCGAGGTTCCCGAATTCCCGAGATATATGCGCAGTGAAAAACTGGTGTGCGCGACATTTTTGCGCTTTTCGGAAATTTCATGCAATGTAAGCTACGCTCACTATCGAGATGGCGCGCGAGCGTGCTCAGAAGAGAGCACATATAAAGAATTTCTGGTTTCCGTTTCCGTCATGCGCGTTTTTTGATTAAATCGAGGACCCTACCGCTGGCAAAAGCATTTTAAACTCCGGAAAAAGATGCCGATTTTTATATTTTTCCGGTCAGAGGTGTATTGAACAAGAAATATGCGGATTAGCCCTAACACAATTTTATGCCCTTGACCACAACATGCAAGGGGTTCCATTCTCAGGCAACTTTTCACGCACAAAGCTGAATGGTTTTTTGGTTACTTTTTCACAATCCACGCAAAACCCGAGTTCCTATATGGACCGTTATAATCTCAGAGTAGCACATGTACACACGTGATTGGTGCGTTCGTTCTCTTTAGAGAAGCCTGTAAAGTACAAGAGTTGTAGAGCCAGCTTCCAGTTTGAGTGCCTCTATCTAATCTTCGTCCCGCAAACACATGAAATCCGGCTCCCATTCTTTGTTATCTTTCCTACTCGTGCGATCAGCGCTAGAAAAATATGGCGACTGCGTCTAGGCCGCATTGCAAAATTCGTTATGGCACGTGCCATGTGGGAAACCTACCTTACAATGTTTCAATACGTGTTTGAACAAAATGAGGCGCTGTCATTCACTTAACTAAACCTGCACAACGCACTAGGAATTTTCCTCTGCGTTCGGAAAACAGCAAATTTTTCATTTTACAAATGAACATAACTTGAGTAGTTCTTGACCTAACTTATTTTTTGTTTCCTAAGAAATGCGCAGACGTATGAGCATGATTCACACAGAGGTCCTAACTTTTTGCTGGCTCTCGTATTGGCCATAAACGTTCGTCCAGCTGATTGACTTCTCCTGTATCCTCAACCTGTAAAGGAATTGAAGAAACATATCTGAAGAAAAATATCAACAATATTTATTTGAATCAATGCGATGCATGGTAAGAGCGGAATTGCTGCCGGTATTAACTAATGTTCAAACAATGTCAATTACTGTTGGGTGAGTGCACGCCAAGTCCATGGCTTCGGTGATGCGAGTGATACCGTAGCTTGATTCGCACATGTTAACAAGGACCCGAAGGTGTTCGAGGGCATACGGATTCTTGGAAAGTCGGAAGCAGTTTTCGTTGAAGTGTTGCACAGCTTTCTCGTAACAGTCAAAGTCACGAAGCGGAAGCTTCGTCCGTAGAAGTGAGGAGGCGCTGTCGGAGTTTCCATCGGACACAAAGCTGACAATTTCACTCACTTTCTCTCCGAGGAACGATCTGTTCCTGATTGCTCGCTGTAGTTGGATCATCAGGGAGCGCTTGGTAGCGCTGTCGGTTGCCTTCTCCAGCTTCCTCCTGAGAACAGCGAGGGGGACATCGCGGCTAGAGACAGGGTCACGTGGCGCCTGAGGGTACTCAATGGGTACGGCATCCTTATCGCCCTGAAATTCGCTCAATGGAAGCTTCCCCAAGTTCAAGTCCCCGTACTCCATGACGTGGCTTGTGGTGGTCTCCTTCTTCACAAGCTTGAACTGGTCGATGAGTGTCTCTTTGTGGAGGTCCTCCTTGTCCGAATCCTCCATCCAGTTCACACTGTAACAGTCCCCTAGGTACGTGTCCAACTTCTCGTCCAAGTAGCAGGCGTACGAGGACTCTTCGGGATTCGCTGCCGTCGTGGCGTACACGTTCACGTTGTCTGGGAGCAAGCCATCGAACATTGATCCTGACTCGCAGGCCTCTATGTAGATGACCATATTGGCGAACTTATTCTGCTTGTGCATCTTCTTGATTACGTTTACGAATGGTTTGGCATGCAACTCTTCGTTGGGAAATGCTATCAGACCTGGCGCCCCGTGGTCTGCAAAGTTAACGAAGATGTGGTCGTTGGGACCGCTGGCGATGACTTTGCCGCTGCCGCCGCTCACCTTCTTGCCCTGAAGAATATCAAGGAAGTTTTTGGGCGTCACTAGGTCTCCCGTGTAGTCCTTGGGGACTCCTGGATACACGTTCTCTCCGTTGGGATGGTTGATGATCACTCCAGGTCTCGGGTTCTCGGTGCTGTTCGCGATGTCGTCGTACATCATCACCACAATGCGCTCATCTGGGATGCCGTGGTTGTGGAGCACGTGGTAGGCGTGGCAGATGTCGGCTTGGTGCCTGTAATTGTAATAGCCATTTGAGCCGGCGACGAGGAGTGCCCAGAGCTTCGGTTCGGCGCTTGCCGCTTCGCTGGAAGCCTTGTCTTTCTCAGGCGCTGCGGCTGCGATTACAATGCAGGCCAACAGGGGCAGCAAAACCGACCGGAATGCAGCCATGCTTGGTATGCACTGAGAGAGCAAGCCTTTAGCCCGAGCTCTTTTATATGGCCGCACCGGCTGCGAAATTTCTGTAGAGCGTTGGTATTGGCTGCTGACGAGCTCAGTGACGTTGTGTGCACCCACACGTTTATCATAGAGAGAGAAAGGGTAGGATATCACCAGTGATAAACTTGCGCTCTGAGTATAAGCGACGGATGAGGGGCGTAGAAACGCGATGCTCTATGAGGTAAGAGACAAAATCTCTCATATCAGTCGCGGCGAGTGTTGCTTCAGTTGGCGTGCTGCCTGATCACTTGATCGATTGCATACACCCGGCGCTTTCCTCGAGGCGACATATTTCCCCGCTCGCTTATCTGGGAAGTGAGTCCAACCGTTTTCACAGTGGACATTCGATACTCATTCAGATCATTTACATTTGCCCTAGCTGCTACAAAGTATAAGAGAGGAATTGCGGGATCGGCATATGTAGTATAAATACATCAAAGAATATAGAACATCGCCGCTCACAGAACCGGCTTAAAATTATTATTCATCACTTTACGAAATGGACCGTTGTCCGCGATATTGCAGTGCGGTTAGAGAAGCGACACTAGCTTCGCGACCTATAAAATTGTGCATACTTTATTTTACCTGGTGGTTCTTACATTTTTGTGCCGGTGATCATTGCTTGCTGAAATAAGCGATACAAGCGCAGTGTGGTTATCTGAAACGTAGTGCCTATTACTGTAGTGTTTAGTAGCTTACCCTGTATTACCCAGGCACGGAAACAGACGGATAAGCGCTATAATTCTCCATGGTTTTGTGACCCCATCGCCTTCACTGCATAAAGAAAAAATACTGCGAAAATTGCTCACATAAATGTGGCTGTAGCCTGATATTACTTACATATTTTTTAGGATTGTTAGTGTTTCTGTACGATGAAACTGAGCCTAACAGGTTGCCCACTGTATCAGCCAAGGGAAAAATATCAGGCTTCTCCACCAAGTACTATCCAGCATTACAAGATATATTTCAGCCCTTTTGCTGGTACCGCTGGGTTTTAATTCAATTTACTTTTTTGGAGGCCTCATTTTTTTATTGCTTTTCCTTAAAAAGAGTTCAAATTTACAGCACTTCGCATCGCTCCAGCTTAATGTCTGGAGGAACATTTCCTGCTCATTGTTACTAATACGACGGCGGTTCATGTTTTATATTAACATCACAGCTGTTCTGGGTAGAGGCTGTCATGGGACAAGGCGTGGTAACGCGGGCGGAGTGATGTGGAAAGGGCATAGCCTAGCGAGAGTGAGAGCAAGTGCCAAGCACTCGTGCGCCGCAGTAGGGAATGTAGATCGGGCGCCAGACGCAGGTGGGCGGACTCAAAGAGGTTGGTCAATTGGACAGCGCCCCCAAAAGAAGGCTTGGACGAGCGCGCATGTATATACGAGCATGTATAGGCATGTATTGGCGCTTATGTATAGACGCATATGTATGGGCGCGTATCTATAGGCACTCGGATGTCGTTTCTCGAATGTTCGAAAAATGGGAAAGTCGCATGCTCTGCAGAGGTAAAGACCGCCCCTCAGGAGCGCCAGCAAAAGTTGGGGTGCGAACGGGCTGGGCTTCGTTGGACGAATCCAGGAGCCCGCTCAAGGAATATCAAGCCATGTGCAAGTTCATGAGCAACGAGTTTGAAACCATAAAGAATCGGAACGCCAGTCTTACTGCGGAGAACAAGAAACTACACGAGAGTAATGAGGCCCTAGTGCGCAGGGTTGCCCACCTGGAACAATATTCGCGTCTGAACAATTTAGAAATTAGAGGTGTCCCTGTGACTCAGGGTGAAGATTGCAACAAGATCGTTGAGGTTCTCGGCAGCGAGATTGACTGCCCCGTAAATTCAGAAGATCTGGATACCGTGCACAGGGTTCCAACACGAAACAAGAATGAAAAAAACATAATTGTTCGTTTCCTCTCGCGAAACAAGAAGGCGGAATTCCTGGCAAAAGCTAGGAAAACACATCCTACAACGACATGCCTGGGTTTCCCTCAAACGCAGGAGGCTCCTGTTTATGTCAATGAGCATCTTTCACCTGACAACAAGGACCTCTTTTCGAAGGCTCACAAGCTTAAGAAAGATAACAAATGGGCCTTCTTGTGGACATCGAACTGTGTTATTCTAGCTAGGAAGGAGCAGAACAGCACAGTCTTTCGGATAAATAATGTAGACGACCTTGAAATTTTCCGTGAATAGACATACGGGTGCTGACGTTCTACATCTTTCTAACCGCCATCATGGCATCATATTCCCCGGAATATGCTCGTTCGATCTTATCCGAAGCTAAAGGTCTGTCTGCCATCCACTTCAATGCTCGTAGCCTACGGAAGAATTACGATAACATAACCGCTTTGCTTACTTCCCTTCAGCATCAATTTTCCATCATCGCATTTTCTGAAACTTGGCTATCATCCCTTGATAAAGATTTGTATGCTTTTCCTGGCTATTCATGCGAATACGCACACCGTGTTGATAACCCCTATGGTGGTTCGGCTATCTACATTTCAAAGCACATTGCTTACAAAAGACGTCTTGATTTGTGTTTGAATGTGAGTAAATGTGAATCGGTTTGGATAGAAATTGATTGCCGATCTACTGGTGGCGCAGAGAAGGTTATATGCGGCGCTATTTATAGGTCTCCTTCAAATGATGCGTCTGAATTTTGCCGGGCTTTTGAACTAGCACTCCATAAACTATCACTCGAAAATAAAAACGTCTTCATTATGGGAGATTTTAATATCAATCTGCTAGACATGACTAATCCCATCTGTGTCGACTACACGACCTGTTTCTACAGCTATGGTTATGCAAATTTAATTAACACGCCTACGCGTTGTACTGACCATAGCTCGCATTCATTACTTGATCATATTCTTTCGAATTTTCCCACTGCTCCTCCGGTTGGCGTGATAGAATGTGATGTCACTGATCATTTTCCTGTATTTCTTTGCGCACTATCATCTCGCTGTAGTAACAACATGTCCACGAGGAAGTCAGTTTTTGATAGCGGAAAATATTTTGAAGCCATATCTCATACTGATCTTTCATACATTTTGGGTCTCTCGAACCCAGAAGTGGCTGTACTTGAGCTGTCGAAAATAATTTCATCAGCAATCAATAAATGCACATCGCTCCAATCATCCACGAGAAAATATGTTACCCCCATTTCCCCATGGATAACTACTGCTCTGTTAAACTCTCTGAAGAAAAAAGAAAACATGTATAAGAAAACTAAACACCAGCCGTTCAATCTGCGTCTTAAATTGAGATATAAAAGGTATTCCAGTGTACTAACGTCGCTTCTAAAGAAAGCTAAACGATGTTATTATCAAAACCAGTTATCCACACATACTAACAATTCTAAACGAAAATGGCAGCTGCTTGACGAATTTCTGAATATTCGTAAGTCACCTAGTGTTGTTAAATCTATTTTCCACGGTGGTGTTACTTTATCTGATCCCGAGGAAATGGCGAATACATTTAGCAATTATTTTTTCAATTCACCTAATTATCCTTTCTCTTCGTTATGCACACCTTCTCTTGAGCGCTGCCCTCACTCCTTTTTTCTTACCCCCACGTGTCCAGACGAAGTTCTATCTGTAATTGCTAATTTAAAGACGACCGGCCCCGGCGTTGACAATATCCATGGAAAGCATGTGAAAAGTATCCGGTCATTGCTTGCACCTGTCCTCAGCCACATCTGCAATCTCGTTTTTAAATCTGGCAGTTATCCCAAGCAGCTGAAGATAGCTAAAATAATACCGGTCTTCAAAAAAGGCGATCCAGCTTTGCCAAATAATTATCGTCCGATTGCAATTCTTCCTTTTTTTGACAAAATTTTAGAAAAACTAATTGAAGTAAGGTTGTCTAGTTATATTGAAAAATTTAACATATTGACCGATAGTCAACACGGCTTTCGGCGCGGACTATCTACAGATACTGCAATAGCATCTCTCATAGATTACGTTAGACTAACAATTGATAAAGGAATGTTCTCAGGAGCAGTTTACATAGATTTTAGCAAAGCATTTGATTCCATTGATCACTCCATCTTGTTTCACAAATTGGAATCTTATGGTATCACTGGACCTCCCCTAATGCTCTTGAAGAGCTTTCTCTGTGACCGAGAGCACATAGTCTCTATTAATGACCATACATCTAAGATAGCTTTAATTAATAAGGGTGTTCCACAGGGCTCAATTCTTGGCCCTGTATTGTTCTTACTCTACATTAATGATTTACCATCCTGTTTAAAGAATTGCAATAGTATACTATACGCAGATGACTCTACCATGCTATCATCGCACCAGGACATTAATCAGCTGATTCTTAACCTACAGAATGATCTTAATTCTCTTGAGCGTTGGTGCCACATTAACCGCCTGTCCGTGAACGTCACTAAAACTTGTTTTCAGATTTTCCATCCCCCTCAGAAGTCATTGCCCATCACACCACTTCTATACCTCAATTCTACTGCTATTTCACCGCAAGATCGCGTTTCTTTTCTTGGTGTTATCATTGACCCTCACTTAAAATTCCATCATCATGTAGCTGAAACGTGCAAGAAAATTTCTTATGGGTTACGCGCACTAATTAAAGCCCGAAGCTATTTTCCAGTCCAAACTTTATTATCTCTTTACTACGCATTCATCCACAGCCACTTAAACTACGGTATCTCATCTTGGGGTAACGCCTATCATATTCATCTCTGGCCTTTAATAAAACTGCAAAAGCAAGCCATGCGCATCATAACCAATACCCCTCGAATGTCACCCTCCCGCATTTTGTTCATAGATTTAAACGTTCTACCTATCTCGGCCCTTTATTTTTACAACCTTGGTATCCTATTCTTTAAGATTCTTCATCATTATCTCCCGCTAAGCATATTTTCTCTCGGCACGATCATGAGCAACATCGTCACACGTTTTGCGCTGCGTAATAACTTTTTACTACCTAAGGTCAGAACTAACTACGGCAAACAATGCCTTCATTTTTCATCCGTATCATTTTGGAATTCTTTGAACATAGACGTCAAACAAACTAATACGCTTTCTTTATTCAAGGTCAAACTAAAGCTTTTCCTTCTTAATTTGTGATTTTTTTGTTATGTTATTGATTCTATGTATCGCGGCATCTGTGTTTTATTTTACATTATCGTGCATTACATTGTTTGTATTTAAATATTTCAGTAACTAATATTACATTATGTGCCCATATTTATTCTGTTTCGTCACTAATTAATGTGTTGTGTATTTTATATTATGTTGCATATTGAAATTTATTTTCATGGGAGGTCCCGCCCGCGGTCTTGTACCATGGGACCTCTCGCTGTATACAATTGTAACATTTATTGTATTACTCAATAAACTTTCAACTTTCAACTTTCAACTTTCAAGGGAAGGGCGGATGATCCCGAGCGAGAGAAGCCAAGAGATAACCGCTGAGCTAATCTATATGCTGGCTTCGAGAAGTTTATGAAACTTCTTAAGAAATTTCATGAAAAAGTTCTTATTTTACAAAGTTATGAAGCTTAGACTTGCGATTAGGGAACGCCAAGCGGCTTCGCTGTTAGTTTCAGCGTTCGCGACGTTAAGTTTGTGTAACCAGGCTGTTTTTTTGTTTCTGTAATGGCCTACAGCAGTAAGAGACTATTTCCGGAAGAACAATTGCAAAACCAAACATAAATCACTAGAAAACTGCAGAAATGGCGATCTTCATGCAATAACTTTATTCGTACGATTCTGGGCTATGGGCAGCTGAAGTAGCTACGATTTCCGTAACTCATACATTGATAAAATTGCACGAACGTATTGCAAATTGCACAAGGTGCCGATGTTGTTCGGGTCCACCCAATTTCATTTACACGCAAGTGTATCTGATGATCGGACGCATCTTCTGTGCGGGCTCACTGTTTTTTGAACTTACGGATTGCTGCTGGTGATGCTTTACGAGTGGCATACGCAGTGTTGCTAATAATAGTAGACAGTATATGAACGAGTGCATGTTATCTACGTTTAAGAATAGAAAGTCTCATAAATTATGTCCTAGGGGTGGCAAGGTTGAGATTCCGTTTAGCGTGCGCACTCTAATGAGGACCTCACATTTTCGATTTTGACGGGCGGCGCCCTTACGCGAATGTGGCACATCTGAGTGTAATTCTTCCAACATATGGCTAAACTACTCTGTGTATCTTACAATCTGCTGCTGTATCGACCGCCAGGTTGCAGACACATTTAATGTTCTTTATTGCTATCGCTCTCTCCATTCCACGGGCCCGGCCTCTCACTGTCCTCTTGAAGGAACTCTTCTTCAGTTTCATTCATTTCATTAGAAACTCTTTTTGACTTTAAAACGTTCAACTGGGGTTGACATATACTTTCAGCATAGCGCGTACCACTACAGCTACCGATTACCGCGTACCGCCACTGCGCATGCGCAGATCTCGCTTTTTAGCTCCGAAAAGCGCCACGCTCCTTGTGGCGGGGGGGGGGGGGGGCGAGTGTCATGATGGCTCTCACTTCTGCTGCCCTCTGCGGTGATCACTGCTCAGAGCTAGAGGAGGAGATGAAGGAGGTGAAGCGGGTACGTGGAAGAGGGGACAGCACACACCTGGCAAGCCACATAGGACCATGGCAGGGAGGTCTTGTTTGGAGAGGGCTAGGGGTAGTAATGTGCCAAATACATGCTTCAGTATACGACACCGCACAATTGTAGCACTGGGCAGCGATCAATCGACGTGCAGACGAGGATAACCGCACACGTATCACCGGTCGTTCTTGCTTGGTGTGTGCGCTTCGGAGAGCGTATGGAACACTGCTATGGAGCCACACTTAGGACATTGACACTGCACTGCAGGAAAGCAGAGTAGAGGTCACTGCACAGAATTTATGGAGACACTTAAGCACTGTTCATTTTTTTCATTCGGGACTGATCTAGAAGCGGCTTTATGCCCGGTGGCTATGTGATGTGACTAAGGAATGAACTTGAAGGCTGGCAGGAACAAGTGCAAGATTATAAGGAATGTAGCTGTTAAATATGAAGAAGCACAGTGTGGGAGGATATGAACGTACCAAACGCGCGCATTGTGTCAGTGAACAGTGGCACTAAGTAAAAGGTGTACTGACACCAGAGGAAGTCACGCCTCTCGCGTCAGGAACGATCAGCTCGTAGCCAATGGCTGGGAGATGTAAGCGGTACCGGTACGCGCTAAGTTAAAAGTACCTAATGTCCGAAGACACTGAATGCCATGAATTTGAAATTCACAAGCAGGAGAGCTGAGGTGATGATATCAGCAGTCTTGTCGATTTCGTTTCGTGGCCTGGTTTTGCTATTCACACTGAGTAAATGCGCATGAGTTCTGGTTTGAACGACATACAGCTGCATGGGGTACGTCATGGAAGATAGGGTAATGAAAGTGAAAAGGTAAAAACATGCATCTAATAGCAAGCAGCTTCTGTTATCTGTCTGCTCCCGGAATAGCCTGGCGCACAAGTAAATCTGCTCTTAAGTTCGGGGTAGAGGACCATACACTAGCGCGGTCTTAGTCGACTGTATACTGAACGTATTTTCCTTTAACCTGCAGAGAAAAATTGCGAATCGCATTCTATTTCACCTGCATCATTCTGTTTTTGTCCGTAACTAGGCACGCTGATTCTGCCCTCTTGTAGCCTTGTAGCCGGGAAGTGGATTTCTGGGGCGGCTAGAAAATTCCGATGATTTTCACTTCTTCCGTTTTTGTATACTGAGTGATTTTATTCAACATTTAATGATTTCTATTCAAGATCTCTTGGAGATACGATGGTGTAGTTTCTGCAGGTAGATCGTTTCGTGAAGAGGAAATTTGGTGATTAATTAATTAGCATTAACTATTGAAGTTTATTTCTTATTTCAAGACGAAATATACTTTGAAATTGAAGGCTGTCAACATCGAAGGTGAGCTCAGTTTTTTAGCTTTTCTTTATCGTCAATAGGGTTCGAAGTATCAAACTTCAAAAATACCATTTTAAAAGCTTGTTCAAGTAACCTTTCTGCGTTCCACCTTTATATAATTGTGTCGCTCATATTCTTAATGCAGAAAATGCATTGGTGTGTCATTGTCATTGGAATGACATTGGTGTGTTTTATGACGCAGACGTTGTTAAAATGAATTTCGGCGACTATTCTACGCATCGTGGCACTGTCTTATAAGTTTGAAACATTGGAACGACTACTTAACGAGTTTTTAAATACGTAAGTTTTGTATGAAATATTTCAAAATATATATTTGATAAGAAAAAATTAAAGATCTGGCGCGCCGATGATGTTTACAGCCTTCAATTTCGTAATATGAGGTTGCACACCAAAATCTAGCAAAAATAAAAATATTGTTACGAAGAAGACGAAGCTGGCAGTGGCGCGGGATTGAGCGCTCGCGCTAGGCCAGCGGCCATTAAATCATCTCTTCTTCATGGTTCACCACACTTCATTCTTCGGCTGGCCGCCACGTTATATTTGGTGTGAGGTGCTGGGGTCCTTCATCGCCATCCTGGTCCCGGAGCTTCGGTGTCCTGCGCCTGCCCTGGACGTCGGCCGTGAGTGTCTGGTTCGCACCGCCCGGCCTTGCCCCAGCCCGCCCGACCTAAACCGACCTCGCCGCTCACCTCCGCCCCGTCCCCCGCCCGGACCACAAGACACGACGACTCAAGACCCGACCGACCCGAGACCCGACCGTCCCAAGAACCGACCGACCCAAGACCCACACGTGAAGACACCACCTCCCTGCCCCTGCCGTCCGGTGCGTCCACGGACCTCAGCCGTCAGCTCCTGGAACCCTCCGGCCCGGATGCTTCGCGGACCGGGACTCATCCTTCGATCATCTCATCCACTGTGGCGGCCAGCACTTTATCACCTTGCCACTTCTTTTCTGCAACGAACACCATCGCTGAATCACGCATCCCTTCGTCCACGTCTTCCTCAGCTTACGATCGGGACGATCGCTCGGGGGCCCCGGGGTAATGTTACGAGGAAGACGAAGCTGGCAGTGGCGCGGGACGGAGCCCTCGCGATAGGCCAGCGGCCATTAAAATCATCTCTTGTTCATGGTTCACCACGCCTCATTCTTCGGCTGGCCGCCACGTTACAATATTACTAGGTGGTTTTCTGATTAACCGTCCGATTATAAAGGTCTATTATGTACATAACATCCTCCTTGCAGTGAAATCTACCTCCAAGGACCTACCGATGTATCTCTCACGGTTTTTAACATAAATATACGAACGTTAAAATATTGAGTCTATAGTATTAATCTTAGACGTTGTTTCACCGAACCTGGACCAAGTTTTGAAAAAAAAAGCGGTACACAAGTCAATCCAACGCCACATATTTTCTCGTGGAGTGGTGCTGGTCAGTGTTTTTAAGTTGCGCTTAATTAGATCAATGCCTAACATTATTAATGAAACCGAAATATTGCTGTTTCAGGACAGTTGAGTTGCCGGGTTGCGGCTCAGGGACCCATTGCGCATGCACCCCGAAGCCGGTAGCCTGGCCTCCTTGGTTTTGTTTGTGTTAGCTTCTTGTCGGGGCTCCTCGAGCAGCCGCCATCTCAGCGACGCCGAAGTGGGTTTGTTTTGAGAAAAACGCGGCAGACGGCGGCAACGACGGTTAACCGGCAAGGAGGAGGCCCGGTCTTGCAAGGTCGCGTTCGGGCCGCAAGACGCGGCCGATGCGCGGACCCCTGGGGTTTCGAAGGGAGTGCGTGTAAATTTATTGCTTTCAACTGCAGACCGCGTGACGGACGGGATGCCTCAGAGACGAGCAGCGAAAGGGGAGAGAGCGACCGCGGCAGTACGCGTGGTTCGGACTGGGTGTTCGCCTTCCCTGTACCTCGCTGTTGTTTTTGTGTGTTCGTGCCTCGTGCTGTAACCAAGCAGAAATGAGTAACGCTTTCTTGGGATTCGCGCGGTGCTCGCGAAACAACAGCATCGTGAACACCGGCGTGCTACTGGCTCCTTTAGTTTGAACAAAATTATCCTGATTGGCTCTGACAAGCGCATTTCCGATTGGTTACAAAAAGAGTCCCCAGAATGCTGCGCAAGGGGATTTAAGGGCGAGTTCTTGGTGCGAAAGGGGGAGATCGGACCAGGGGGGACTTGGAGATCGCAGCTTGAGAGAGTCCGGAGAGACCGGCCGGCACCGGAGAGGAGACTGGGCGAGGTCTGGGGGAGATCGGAGGGAAGTCGCTGGTGAGTGCTCATGCAATAAACTACATAGCCCCGAAGAAGTTGTCCGGTCTGCTCAGCAACGTGTCGCCGGATCACTGAACGATTAGAAGAATTCAAGATCAACACCTTCGATCTGGTCGATCACCAACACCGATCGATTCGGTCAACACCTCATCAAATTAACTAGGACCAATAGAGTTTTTTTTCTTGCACGTAGAGGGGTTTGAGGACCACCTGATTCAGTTCTTTGTAGCGACCTACATATCCTACGTGGCATTTTTTTCCCCCGGCACTTGAAGAATTTGAGCAACACTTGTTGTTGGGCTAGTTGGTAATACATACTTCTGAAGGAACCAGCGCACAAAACACAACGGACAAGAAAAAGGCGGAACACGACGGACAGGAACGCTCCTGTCCGTCGTGTTCCGCCTTTTTATTGTCCGTTGTGTTTTGTGCGCTGGTTCCTTCAGAACTTGAAGAATGTCCGCCATATACGAAAGAAACCACGAAATTGGACTTTTGCGCTACCGTACTCTAGCGCTCCCAAAGGCGTTTGAACGAAGTTGTGTTTTCTTTGTCTTCGTTTTCATATTAAGAACAACCTTTTGGTCGGCGTTCCTTCCATTAAATTCATGAATTTTCTACCCGACCAGACGAGTTTTCGTCGAACGTTACATTTCTTGAACGACGTGCGTGCGCTCACCGTCTCTAACTTAGCGGCCGACGCCTCTAGAGCGACCGTAGTCTTGAAAGCCCGTCTAAAAATTAGTCCGTAACATAGAAGGGGAACCTTGATCTGAGATAAATCAGGGGCAGGCCACCGAAAGCGAATTAAGACACACGTTTTATTGTGCCATTGCAGCGTAGAAACACAGAAAGGAAGGGAAACAATCGTTGTCGCGTAGCTCTAGATAGCCTCCATTTTCTTTACTTGTATAATTGCGCAGCACGACGAAATGAGCGACGCGTGCTCACTTGGACATGGTGAGCGCGCATGTTTTCTTTCTTCAAAAGAAAGCTGCAATTGCTGTAACATGTTAGTGCATAAGTGCAGTCACGTGTTTTGTATTTTCATATTTGTCGGGCTTTCATTCCATGCCAGTAAAAGGAACCACGCAAGAAGTACGTTTCCACCGAGCACCGGATCAGATGCTTCGGAACATCCTCCACAGCTTATGGTTGTAAGCCATCTTTGGACGCTGCGGCGGTGGCCTACACAGAAGCCTGTCTCACGGAAACCGAGGGCTCCACAGCAGCCTTCTTCCTCCACCCTTGGCTCTCCACAACCAGCATTCACAAAACCGGTCCATAGACCTCCCCACTCTCCACTCTCGCCCTAGAAATACACGGGATCGCCGATGCCATCACACATTTGCCACCCTACTCCCCGCTCCGTATACGTTGTCTATACAGACTTGCAGGCAGCTCTGCGTGCCTTCCACGAAAGAGCCCTCCGATTCCCTACCCGATCGGCCTTAGATGCCACCCTCATAGCATTAAGCCCACGACCGGTGACCCTTCGGTGGATCCCTGGTCACATGGGCATCTCCGGCAATGAGCTGGCTCACCAGCCTGCCTGCGATACTATACACCGGGCGCCGGGGATCCCATTAACGAGCACACCGACGGAGCAGGCCAGGGCTTACAAACGAACTGTCGGCGAATATTACATGCAGCAAAAATTGAACTTAGCTGATTTACCGCCGCCACACCCACCCTTGTCGATCCGTACGTGAATCTCGCATTCTTCGCCGAATACAGTTTAATCTTATACGTACACCAGCCAGACTTTATCCGTACCGGTACACTTCCAGACCTCAGTGCCCAAACTGTCCATACACATATGCAGACATAGAACACTGCCTTACACAGTGCCACGCAGCCTTCCAGTCCCCCGCCTATCCTTTCCCCCAACCTCCACCGTGGCCCATCTCGCTCGCCTCCCTGGATCTTCAGCTGCAACGTTCCCTTGTCGCCTTGGCCCAGGCACCATTGAACGCCTAATAGAAAGGATGTTCTAGTAAAAGTGTCACACCACCACCACAGCTTAAGGTGGTGTGAGACTATGAAAATGAGTTTCAAACGAACGGTGTAGAGTAGCTGTAATAAAAGCTATGCCTTTAAAAGGTCAAAAGTAGTTTAGTTTAGAACGTTATATATAATTTCTATTTTTGTTTTTCTTTTTTCTACAAGTGTGCCTTTTTATTACCATCTACTCCACAGTGTTGCAATTTCGTACGAAAGTAGCAACCGACGCTTTCCATAACTGGAAATAAACTTATTGATGCGCTTCGAACGAAACGTAGGTTTGTTACTTTTTGAAGCGAAAGCTTCCCTACGGCACCTAGGGCTTCAATCGCGGAGCGTGTAAATTTGACCTTCAGCTGAGTTAGAGGTGAAACCATGCAGAAAAACTCAATCAATACCAATAGCTAGTTGCAAAACCCGCGGATAAGCGAACAGATCTCCTTTAAGGGCCGCTCAGGGAGACCCCTAAGCAATCGCCGCATTTTTTTTTTATTGCATGTAAAAACTGTGTTGTGCCACATCATCTCTCTATATTGCTAGGGCTATTAAGTCTCTGCAAGAGCCGCATGATAGACCGCCAGCCGAATCACCACAGTCGTCGAAATATTTGTTTCGTGAACAATCGGCTTTTGTGTGGGGAGTCTATGCTGCTCTGCAAGAGCCGCCGAGCTGGCTCCCGTATCTGGGTGCATGTGTGTGCCTCCCGGAGTTTTGATGTTTCGGAATGTGCGGTAATACAGGGGTGGGTATGGTGGCCTGCTGTTTGTGGCGTAAGCATGCTTAGACTTTTCTTTTCGCCACTAGGCTATCGGGGCAGCGAACATGCCTCATATTGAACTGCACCACACTCTCCCGCTGCGAATTGGTTTGGTTTAGGTTTGGTTTATGGGGCTTAACGTCCCAAAGCGACTAAGGCTATGAGAGACGCCGTAGTGAAGGGCTCCGGAAATTTCGACCACCTGGAGTTCTTTAACGTGCACTGACATCGTACAGTACACGGGCCTCAAGAATTTCTCCTCCAAAGAAATTCAACCGCCGCGGCCGGGATCGAACCCGCGTCTTTCGGGCCAGCAGCCGAGCAGCATAACCACTGAGCCACCGCGGCGGCGCTGCGAATTGGAGAGCGTCGTCTTCTTCGACCTCAATCTGCTCCGTCCCGCGGCGCTGCCTGCTCAGCGTAGTCTTCAACGTAGCACAAATCCGTACTTTCGCTCCGATTCGAACGCAGCAAACATTCTATGTAGTTTTTTTTATCTTTGTCGATGCAATAAAATTGCCATATATGTATGTTTTTTTTTGTAAGAAAAATAAAAATGCACCCACGCTATCTCTTCTAGTTCCAGTTATGAACATTTGATTTATTAACCTATGTGAAATATTTTGTTTGCTTCTGCCCTCCACTCATAGAGAAAGAGGTACACAAACATCCAAAAATCTTGTTTTGAGAAAAACGCCAGTAAAGTCTCTGAAAAATATTTTATTCATCAAAACTTTCATTCACAGAAGGGCTACAAGAGAAGCCTTAGCGGCTGAAAAACGTATTGCGAACAAGGCCCAATTGGAAACCGATACCAAAACCTGGGTGTCTGATCAAAAGCTCATGAGCATTGCCTTATTGCAAGTACCCGAAACGAAGAGACCACGCTGAGGTGTACTCGCTTTTCTGGTTGACTTGACGAAGAAAAAGGACATAAAATATTTTTAAAACGCTAATGCCCAAATGTGACATATTTTCGTACAGGTAAAGAAATTCTCTATCAGATGAGGGCAAAATCTAAAAATATAACTTTTTTACAAAGCAAAGTCTCATGTAATGTGAAGGCAGCGCAGTTGCCATGAAGTGGATATTAAAAAAATGCATAATAAATTGTAGTAAATTAAGCAACGGAGAAATTTTTTTTAACTTTGTAAGGAGCACTACATGATGGTTCAGGTGAAGAAATATTATGATTGTAAGAACAAACCCTCGCCAAAACGAAGAAAATTGCGCAAAAACAAACGACGTTTCAGAACCTGCTCACACACGAAAAAAATGACTCGAACTATTTACACGTTCGATAGTCACCGTGATGAACACAAGTATATCGAGGACAGAAGAAAGACACATAGACGTGTCCATGCCCATGTGTCTTCTGTCCTCGTCCAAGTTCGCGCTGTTATTCAGGAAAATGTCGTACCAACTCGCCCAAGCTTCCGATTGAACACGAGTATGCTTCAGGAACTGACCCAATTGTACGACGATTAAGAATGGAGTGCATATTGCAACCGCGCGAAACGACGTGGGACGAAGAGAAGAAAGCACAGGACAACACGCGGATTACATGTACGATTAAGGTCGTGCGGTCTTGATTGGATCCGAAATTACTCTAGGAATAGGCGCAATGGTAATAATATCTCAGTGGCAATGATTGTGGTTTAGTCCCAGGCAAATTCGTATTCTACGTTGTGACGCCCCAGCGCGGTGGAGCCGCCGAGCCTCAGAACAGCATCGTTTTGATGCTCCTTTAGCCGCCTCCTATAATTCCTCTATTCGCCGGTGTAGGCTGCGTCACAGTTTTGACAAGGCGTTCTATAAGTTACCCAAGGGTGTCCATTTTGAGTGTTCTAACTTATCTTTGATGTTCACAGGTTGCTGCCTAAGCTTGCTTGTAGGAATATGGCATATCTGTAGTTTGTAGTCGTTAAAGATTCCTGCCAGCATTTTACTTACTCCAACTGTGTACGGTACGGCAGCCCACATTCGCTTTTCCTGCTCTGCAGTGGGAGGTTCCGAATAACGGCCAGGCTTAGTGTTGAGAACATGCGTGGGCTAGACACTTTTTGTGAGTTCTTCATTCATTATATTTTCTTCAGTCCCTTATCACCTCTTGGTACCAGCAGATGCAGTGCGCTCGTGTGAAAAGTGCTGAGGCCACAGCGCAGCTCTACCCAACCGGATGGCCTACGCCGTTCCCCGAACCCTCCCACAGAAATAAAGAAGTTTATTCGTGAAAACTTCAAAAAGAATAAAAAAAACAATGCGAAAACAATGAAAGAACAATGCAAACCAAAACATTGACCGCGCCCTCAGCTGGCCCGTGGCTGTCTACAATAACTGAAAGATATTTATCTTTCGGACATTCTGAATAGCCGCGTGTCAGATGAGGTCATCAGTGCGCAGTTCTGATTGCAGAATAGCACCCGTCCGCTTGTGCTGTGTTAGTCGGCTCCAGAACTACCTGCACTGAATAGGACGCGGTGTAGTGTGGGCACTGCCCTCCATCTAATCTTTGTTCCGCAAAGACATTGATCTTGGCTTTCTTTATTTTTCCTAGAGCCCTCGTATACATAACATTGCACATGACGAGAGCGTGGGTGCTGCTTTCCTTAACATCCTTTGTGCATCTACAGAAAGGAACACACCGTTTCTTACGACTGGTTCCGCAACACGCTGTTTTCTGTTTGTCTTCATAACGTTATGTAAATTTGCGTGCGTCTGACAGGCACTAGCACGGAAGGAATTATCATACGATCAGTTAAAAAGCATGAGTCACTGGATAATCTGAAACTGAGTACGGAAAATTGCTGAAAACAAAAATTTGCATCATTTTTTCCCCTTGCGAAATGCAGAGTAGTGATAATACGGGTATTTTTCTTACAGTGCTAGGTTCCATATTCGTTTAGGATTCGAGTTCATGCTTGTACAGCAGCAATCTAAGACTGTTACTAACAATGATTTCTAACTAATTTTGGTGAGTTTTTTCGGATACAAAAAGAGGAACAATTATTGCGAGAAGGAAAGATATATTTATTTTGAAAAGATAAACAAAACGCAGGGCAGTCCCGCTGAAGCAAGCGAGCAATTTTTAAACAATATCAATTACTGTAGGATGAGTGCACGCCAAGTCCATGGCTTTTGTGATACGAATGATGCCGAAGCCTGATTCGCACATGTTAACAAGGACCCGAAGGTGTTCGAGGGCATATGGGTTCTTGGAAAGTCGGAAGCAGTTTACGTTGAAGTGGTTCACAGCTTTCTCGTAACAGCCGAAGTTCCGAAGCGGAAGCTTGGTGCGTAGAAGTAAGGCGGCGCTGTCGGAGTTTCCATCAGAAACAAAGCTCACAATTTCACTCACTTTCTCGGTAAGGAACAATCTGTTCCTGATGGCTCGCTGTAGTTGAATCATCAGGGAGCGCTTAGTAGTGCTGTCGGTTGCCTTCTCTAGCTTCTTCCTGAGAATGACGAGGGGAACGTCACGGCTGGAGACTGGGTCACGTGGGGCCGGGGGGTACTCAGTGGGTTGGGTCTGCTTATCGCCCTGAAATTCGCTCACTGAAAGCTTCCCCAAGTTCAAATCACCGTACTCCATGACGTGGCTTGTGGTGGTCTCCTTCTTCACAAGCTTGAACTGGTCAATGAGTGTCTCTTTGTGCAGGTCCTCCCTATCCGAATCCTCCATCCAGTTGACGCTGTAGCAGTCACCCAAGTAGGTGTCACGTTTTTCGTCCAAATAGCACGCGTAGGAGGATTCGTCGGGATTCGCTGCCGTCGTGGCGTACACGTTCACGTTGTCTGGCAGCAGGCCGTCAAACATCGAGCCTGATTCGCAGGCCTCTATGTAGATGACCATCTTGGCGAATTTGTTTTCTTCGTGCATTTTCTTGATTGCATTTATGAATGGCTGGGCATGCAACTCGTCATTGGGAAATGCGATCAGACCTGGCGCCCCATGGTCTGCAAAGTTGACGAAGATGTGGTCATTGGGTCCACTGGCGATGACTTTGCCGCTGCCGCCGCTGACCTTTTTGCCCTGAAGAATATCAAGGAAATTTTGGGGGCTTACCAGGTCTCCGGTGTAGTCCTTGGGGACTCCGGGGTATACGTTGTTTCCGTTGGGGTGGTTGATGATCACTCCAGGTGTAGGGTTTTCGGTGTCGTTCGCGATGTCGTCGTACATCATCACCACAATGCGCTCATCGGGGATTCCGTGATCGCTGAGGACGTGGTAGGCGTGACAGATGTCTGCTTGGTGCCTGTAGTTGCCATAGCCGTTTGAGCCTGCGACAAGAAGTGCCCAGAGCTTTGGTTCAGCGCTTTCACCATTTTTAAAATCATTGTCCTTCTCTGGTGCGGCGGCTGCGACTATAATGAAGGCAATGAAGAGCAGAAGAACCGATAGGGAGGGCGCCATGCTTGGTGTGCACTGACAGAAGGAGCCTTGGTTATACAGCGTTTATAAACGCCAGCGCTGGCTTCGAATTGCCTACAGACTGTTAGGAGTGGCTGCAGACGTGGGTAGGAACATTGTGTTTAGTCCGACAATGGCCAGGAGAGATAGTATTTCGGATATAAGCAGAGATAACAATGCACCCGTGCTCCGTGCTTGAGAGGCCGGTGAACTGCGTAGCAACGTGATGTTTTGCAGGAGGAAAGATACAACATTTCATATCTGCTGAGATTTGTTTTTCCTCCCTTGGCCTGATCGGTGAGCAGTCGGTCTATCGGTTTTGTGCTGCGGTCTTTTTCTGGGGTATATTTAATAACTGTAATTTAATAATAGACCACCTTTCTACGAATAATTTCTCTGCCCTACTATGTATCAAGTGACGCGAATGACTTTCTTAGTGTTTAGTCACTGCTCTGCTCCTATTTACTTATATTTTCCCTCAGTGCAGTCATACACAGCATAAGTAGTGCCCCCCCCAAAAAAAGAAGTTGTAATACACATTTGAGAGGTGCCCAAATTATTTATGATAACTTCCGGGCATTAAGAACTGTGCATGGTTTAGGGGACGCCGCTCGCGGGCGAGCCGGGCGACGAAGTGCGCTGCTCCTTGTGTGCTCTGTTATTCACTAAGCCCAGCCTATTTCACAAATATGCGGCAGCTGAGGGCGCTTTGCAACTAGCCAGCGCTGTAATAAAGGTGCGGATGTCGTCACCGTTACTCTAAACCCCGTATCGTAATAAAATAAAAAATATGCTCGATTCTCGCAACGCATTCAGGAGCGGAGCTAGCTGACAACAGGCGCACTGGGCAGCAGCAGCAAGTATGGGAAGAAATTTGCTTGTGTCACAGTAGCAGTTATCACTTCTACCAGCAACTCGGTATTGGCCAAAGATTCTCAAAAAGGATTCATTTTTGACATTGCTCTAACCCAGGTCGTTGTATGAGCACGAACAATGGTAGCGCTTTTTTCTGACGCCGGCATATAGACTGGCAGAGCGGCTCTGAGATGCGCTCCCGTCATCATGATGTTTCCACGGCCGCGGTGCTCATTAAAACCGCCAAGGCATCCTCCTCTTCACTCAGGTAGTTATAGTACCATAGAAATAGCATTTTATAGGAACGAGCGCTAGTGCAGGGGACGCCGGCAGTACAGACGAAACTCTCGAAACCGCGCGAACAACGTCAGTCCTCAGAGTTTTTGCTTCAAACGAGAATCTATCGAGAAGGCGACCCTCGGGTTGCCCTTGCAAACGTGAACAACGGTGTCGTCGAGCTGCTGCCTATTTGCCTGCCCTTTGTGGCTCGCCAGAGTGAAAGGGCTCTAAACCAACAAGAAGAGATGCTGCCGCGGCGTCTTCATTACGGTCGGGCGAAGTGGAAGGAGCAGGAGTCGAGGTTAGGCACGTCTGAACGCTTCAAAAACCAGTGCAGATTGAGCTGACGAAGCACGAGAAGCTATGAAACAAGCGATGATCGCGATATCGTGGCGTGACCTTTTCCGCTGCGAGAGCATCAGTGGCGCACCAGACTGCTTTTAATCTTTAACAAGATTTTTGAACTCCTTCACTAGACAGGGCACTGAGCCAACAAATTTCTGCGAACCCGATCACATCGTGACGCCATATAGTACCGATGAGTTGTTTTGCAAGGTCGTGTAAACTGCAGGCGCTTATCATTGGCCGCATTGTTTCTTGGAAATACAGCCTAAAGAATCTGTAGTATGACTTTCATCGCTGTTTTAGCGTCATTATGTTTAACACACAATTCATTCATTGCATGGTCCATTCTTTTGATAAGAGTGTGTAGATTGTGCTATGTACTATTCGTTCTCACCGTTTGGTGCTTGCATATTTAATTTCGACTAGGTAAACGGCTAAGGTCATTTTAATCCGATATCTACCGAAAGTATGGTTGAGAGCCCTTATAGTCTTGTCATGCATCCACGGCCTGTCATATTAAGCAATAATCAGCATTCCTCCATACACTTATCCGTGGGCTTCTAGCCGATTCATCCCTCAACCAGGGCTGAAACTTCCGCAAATTATCGAATATATTGGATATGATATGTGGTCTATATATATATATATATATATATATATATATATATATATATATATATATATATATATATATATATATATATATATATATATATATATATATATATATATATATATATATATATATATATATATATATATTGTCGGGTATATATAGAAAATATATTGTCAGATATGTTCGATATGGATATGCGAGCGAATCTTCCCCAAACTGTGGTTTTGTATTTCTCAATCCGCTTAACTAATTCCTTTTTCATAAAGATTCTCATCGCCAAATATTTAAACACCCTTGATATTTCCTGGTGAATGCAAAAAGGCTCGATATCTGTACCAACCTTTTCAAGGACGCAGATGCCAGCGCCATGCTTCGCCTGGTGCAGCCTTTGACGTTACTGTACAAAACCCTAGTCTCTCCTGCACCAAACTCTTTTTGAGTCACCACAAGCTAGCTGAAGGTACCCAGCTAGATTCGCTGTAAATGTCTCTGATATTTACTTAGACTCAACAAGGCAACCTTGTTTCCCCTAGGTATCCTGTACGCTTTGCGTGTTGCCTAAAGTCTTTACTATTTGTAATGCGATCTTGAACTTCTTTGCTTGATTTGACCAATGGCGGTCTAAAACATTTATAAAATATTTTAAACTGCCTAAGCTCCTCTAAGCGAACAGCTCTCAGCAACACATAATTTCGAAATTTAATTGTCACGTACATTTTTAAGCACATTCTTGGCATGACATCACGCTGGAAGTTTGCCCTTCCTTTTTCACACCGATTTAGCTTTGCGCTACCAGAAAAAAAATGGCTGAGGCTTAACTTGGTTAACCCTGGTCAGATGCGAAGCATATTGATGGCTAGGCTTGGTAATACATGGCTTTCCTTGGTTGAATACTTGGTCATTTTAATACAACCACTAGAAGCCTTCGTCGTGGGGGAAGACAACGGCATGGCTACAGCGGAACGCCGACTAACCCCGAGACGCGCGTTGGGTGAGCGCCTGGATTGCCACGGAAGCCGCGTCCGCCTGACCGGTGGAGTGAGCGTTTCACCTACACCGAGTGTGAACGCGCGTTCGAAATGCGCGGGAGTGTGACGTCACCATACCACGTGATTCACACGGCGTGCAACCGCAGCGACGGCACAAGTTGGAGCCCCGTTTCTCCACTGTCGTGACGTCATCGTGTAACGTGGTGTGACGTCATGTATCACGTGATTTTGAGGCGCACAATCACAGCGACGGCGCGAGGTGGGCCCCTGTTTCTCCACTGTCGTGACGTCATCGTGTCACGTGGTGTGACATCATCTATCAAGTGATTTGGAGGCGCACAACCGCAGCGACGGCGCGAGGTGGGCCCCCGTTTCTCTACTGTCGTGACGTCACCGTGTCACGTGGTGTGACGTCATGTATTACGTGATTTGGAGGCGCATAACCACGGTGAAGGGCTGAAGTGGTAGCTAAAGTAGTATGCTTGGCATAATAGGGTGTTACGTCTCGCCTTCGCCGTGGGGAAGAAAACGGCATGGCTGCAGCGGAACGCCGACTAACCCCGAGAAGCGCGTTGGGTGAGCGCCTGGATTGCCACGGAAGCCGCGTCCGTCTGCCCGGTTGAGCGAGCGTTTCCCCTACACCGAGCGTGAAGGCGCGTTCGAAATGCGCGGGAACGCCGCTCGTGGCCATTCCGGCGTCTGTGCTACGTGGATGGCATCGTTCTCCCTCTCCCAGCGCGTGACGGCGGTGTGATCCCTCGGAAGTGTGTGTGTGTGTGTTTGTGATTGGTGCAAGAGAGAACTTCCTTCCTCGGCAGGCCCGGCCCCCATCTAGGGAACCGAGGGAAAGGGAACTCTTTAAAAACCTCGGCAGCGGCACGGCCGTGGTGGCTTGGCTCGAGCCAGTAGCAGGCCCGTGCAATTTCCTTTTCATCCTTCTCTCAGTCACCACAACAACAACAACGGCCGAGGGGCTTTTTCACCAGGGGCCTTTTCATCTGATGGTCTCCTCATGTGCTGTCCTCAGGCAGCTTTCCAGCAGTGAGCGTCTGGTTACCGAGCTCACGTGTAAATAATGTAAATTCTTGTATAAAGTTTTCTCTCCTGGTCTTTTTCCGCATCCTCGTCTCCGACCTCCTTCAATCCCTCTCCGACGCATGACCATGCTACCTCATCTTTAACAAACTGGTTGGCAGCGGTGGGATGAGAAACAACGGACGCCAGCGGAGAGATCTGGGCAACGGGACGCGGAGCAGCAGAACGGCGAGTCGGGGTAGTGCAACAGCTCTTTGTGATGACTGGTTGCCTGCCGCGAAACGACTGCGCTGGATTCTTGGCTGCGAGGTTTGGTGAGTGCGGGACTTTCTTCTGCTGAGTTTTGCCAGGCTTTTGTTAGGGTCAGAAACAGAGCTGGTAATTGGTTTTGTCGTTGCTGCCAGGTTAGTTGCGGCAAGACAATAGCGGGCAGTAGAGAAAGCAGCACTCGGAGCAGCCATGGATTTGCAGACGCTGCGCAAGCCGAAGTTACTGGAACTTGCGAAAGAGTTGGGTCTGTATGTCTCAAACTCCGAAAACCAGAACTGTTAAAGGCTATTCTTGCGTTGAGGCTGAGGATGACGAGCTTTTTGGAATGCCTCGAGACCATTGAGGAGAGAGAGCTGCGGGAACAGGAACGCGAAAGAGAGCAGCGGGAACAGGAACGCGAAAGAAAGCTGCGGGAACAGGAACACGAAAGAGAGATGCGGGAACTCACGCGTGACCTTAACGCGATCAGAGGAATGAGAGCGCGATCTCGCTTAAGTTTTTTCAGAAAAGGCGAAAATTTCAGGAATTTGCTAGAAAATTTTGAGAGAATTTGCATGGAGGAGCAGCTAGACCAGGGTGATTGGCCAATTGTGTTGATGGGAACTTTACCGTGTGAAGCCGCCAATGTATTAGCGCGGTTGTCTGATGAGGATGCCCATAACTATACGATAGCCAAAAGTGCGCTTTTCCGATACTTTCGAATTCCCGCGGAGGCAGATTTCGAAAGCCAAATTGACGGTGGTAAGCTACACCGCGAGAGTGTCAGGGAGCGAGTTAGGAGCTCCGCTCAGTCGCCGGATGACACGAGTGCTGTTGAGAAGTGGCGGCATAGGACAGGTTTGGTCCAGGAAAAAAAGGACACTTCGGCAGCGAGGGCCGATGATTTCGGTCAAGAAGCTAGCGAAGAGTGCAGATCCGCAAACCGTGAGGGCTTGGGGGATAATGTAGGCACTGCTAGTAATAAGAAAAGGGGCAATGCGTTGGTTTTGAGCCCAGAGAAGCATGCACTTTCCGGGAAGGAGGCTGATTGCTGCGATCGAGAAGGTAGTACCCAGGACAATAACGCTACGTTAGCCGAATAGCGTCGCATAGTTCAAGTTCCGGGCAAGAGCGTTAGGGTAGTAGGAGCGATTAGCAAGCTTCAGGAGAGCAAGTTGTTATGCCCAGCAGAAAGTAAAGGGCAGTCGGGACACTTCAGTGCTGCGACACGCAGTGACTCCTCTAAAGAGCGAGCCGATAGTTCGAATTCTAGTAGTAAAGGCGGCTCGCTGCTGAGTCAAAAAGCTGATGAGAAGGCTGAGTGCCCCGCGAGAAAGGGATGCGCGCAGGACGGAACAGCTAGGAAAGTTTCCGGAAGGCGACCGCGCGCAAGGAGCCCCATGCGAAGGGGCAGTCTGGACAGAAAGGACAAAGGACGGGCCCAAAACATCGTAAGGGTGAAGGCCGGTCAACAATGTAATGGTCCAAGACTGTCACCGCGGCACGCCAGATGCGATAAGCGCCGTACAAAGGCCAAGCTGACTAGGCGTGTACAGACACCGCGAAAGCCACCTGACCCATTGTGGAAACACTGCGGTAGCAGGACGCGTAAAACTCGCAGCGGGCCACAGAGAAGCCGGCACTGCTACCTCACGAGGGAACGCAGCAGAGCGCGCTCCAGGAAAAAGAAAGAGCGAAGGGTACTCATGAATCGAGAGAGTACACGCAGGCGTTCCTTTCATGCGCGACTGTCAACCCTTCGCTTTCAACTGTTCAGACGCTGCTCAGGTGTTGGAGACGCGCGGCCGGGGTGCGGAACAAATCAATGTCGCGTGGCGTCTGGGGCTCGCAGGTGTCGAAGCGGAGTTAAGCCCTTCGATTTTTGTGAATTGTCGGCTGCTAAAGCCACTGTTGGTGTGCGACCGCGCAGGGCGCGGTTGAAGAATAGGCGACCCCTTTGAGCCGCGGCGCGGCTCGTTAGCAGCGGATTCCGAGGATGTCTCTGCTGTTTGCATTTTCTTTTTTTGAAACATTCCTGCAGAAAAAAAGTTTTGCAGAAAAAAAAGTGCAAAAAAAACGTTTTGAGCAGGAATAGGTTTCGGACGCGTTGCTTACATTGGAAGCGTTTCTTTTGATAAAAATTGTTTTGAAACATGCACTAGTGGTGCCCATGTGTAGCAGCGTTCGCTAAAACGCGAAGTGCTAGCCAGACGGGCCATTGTAGGCCACTAGCACAAGCGCCTGGAGTCGATTTTATGGCATTAGGAAAATTACTGTGACTTTGGCTTCGATGTTGAGCTAAGCTTTGCATGGTTATGCAAGGTGACGGCAGTATCCTGTCATGCAGAATGAAGGGGAAACAAGCGCGTTCGTAATTGTCGTGGTCATTACGAATCGGAATACATCACAAAAAGGGGAGTCTCAAAGGTAATGCCGATAGCTTAAGTTGAGGTCCCTAACGCAAGAGTCAGTATCATAGTTGCAGTTTGCTGGTAGTTTTTTTCCTGATATAGGATTTTGAACCTATTGGTTTTGTTTAGTGTTTTAAATTGAGATACGCTTTGTGGTGTAATGCGCCGATTTGCGGGAATTTTCTTAGTGTTGCCGAACCACTCACAGGGATTAATTGGCTTTGTAAGAGGGAAAGAGCCTGGCATCGCTTAGTGGGGATTGTTTCGTGCTTGCTGACGGAGCGGTTGGGTTTTCGGCGAGGTTCTCACGCTAGCGGAGCACGAGTCACTTCGCAGTGCCCTTTGTGAACCTGCACGTGCAAAGGAAGCCTTCGGGGTGCGCTGAGCTCCAGAACCGCCGAGAGACAACCGACTCCGGTTGAGACCAGCCTCAAGCGACATCCCTCCGGACAGCGGATGCTGTCCCCTGTCCATCGGGATCTCCTTCCCCCGGCGGGGCAGTCTGTTACGTCTCGCCTTCGTCGTGGGGAAGAAAAGGGCATGGCTGCAGCGGAATGCCGACTAACCCCGAGAAGCGCGTTGGGTGAGCGCCTGGATTGCCACTGTCCGTCTGCCCGGTTGAGCGACCGTTTCCCCTTCACCGAGTGTGAACGCGCGTTCGAAATGCGCGGGAACGCCGCTCGTGGACATTCCGGCGTCTGTGCTACGTGGATGGCATCGTTCTCCCTCTCCCAGCGCGTGACGGCGGTGTGATCCCTCGGAAGTGTGTATGTGTTTGTGATTGGTGCAAGAGAGAACTTCCTTCCTCGGCAGGCCCGGCCCCCATCTAGGGAACCGAGGGAAAGGGAACTCTTTTCAAAACCTCGGCAGCGGCACGGCCGAGGGGCTTTTTCACCAGGGGCCTTTTCATCTGATGGTCTCCTCATGTGCTGTCCTCAGGCAGCGTTCCAGCAGTGAGCGTCTGGTTACCGAGCTCACGTGTAAATAATGTAAATTCTTGTATAAAGTCTTCTCTCCTGGTCTTTTCCCGCATCCTCGTCTCCGACCTCCTTCAATCCCTCTCCGACGCACGACCATTACCTCATCTTTAACAAGGGGCTTCGATTGCCACTATTTCATTTATACAATTTATTTAGCTTTGCCTCGTCAACCTCTAACTTCGTGTAATGCGGATGTGCAGAAAAGCAAACAAAAATAAAGATTAAACACCCACTGTGACGTGCGACCTTGAGGAATAATTTATTTTGCAATATTTGCTACTATACCGACCGAAGCTACTCTTAGTTCCACAAGGGATTCTTAGCGAAAACACTACAGGTGCGTACCACATTCCGCTTTAGGAATCGCTGTTTCTCGCTTTCACTCAATAGCACAGGAACACGAGTTGATCTGGTACTGCGCGGCATCTTCTCCGCAGGGCGGGAGTTTCGTAGGCTCCCTTTTGAGTGACTCGGTTGCAGGGATCTAATAATTGGTAGCACAGTTGCTTAGGTGAACGAAGGTGCTCCACGGCGTCTTCCAAACAACGGCAATCAATGTATCCCAGCTCAACGCGTTTGCGAGCGCAATTTAGACACTAGAAAACAAAACAAAAATCCAAGTTTAAGCACTCACTTTCGATGTTCTCGAACTCTTGGGCTATATGCGCTCTAAAAAAAGCTATGTGCGCTACACTGTTGCGCTTTTCAGGAATTCCACGCATTGTGAGCTGCGCTCTTTATCTAGATGGCACGCGCGCACTCTCTGAAGAGAGCACGTGTAAAGGATTTCTGCTTTCCGTTTACCTCATGAGCATTTTTTTCATGAAATGAGGTTCTTTGTAGCTGAAAAGCATTGGAAACAGCTGAAAAAGATGCCTAATTTTATACTTTTCCTGTCAGAGATGTATTGAACGAAAAATATTGTATTATCCCTACAACTATTTTATGCTCTTGACCATAAACTGCAAGGGATTGCATTCTTAGAGAACTTTTCACGCGCAAAGGGAGAACATTTTTTGAATAATTTTCACAAGCCATGCGAAACCCACCCATATAGTTCCTATATCCGCCGTTATAATCGGAGAGCAGCGCATGCCCACACGTGATTCATGCATTCGTCCTCTTTAGGGAAGCCTGTGAAGCACGAGAATAGTTCTAGACCCGGTTTCCTGTTTGAGTGCCTCTATCTAATCTTCGTCCCGCACACACATGAAATTCGGCTTCCTTTCTTTGTTATCAGTCGCACTCGTACGATTAGAACTAGACAACCACGGCGACTGCGTCCAGGACGCATTGGAAAAATCGTTCGCGCATGTGCCATGGGTAAACCTCCATAACAATGTTTTAAAACGTTCTTGAATGGAATAAGGTGATGTCATACAGTTAGCTAAATTGGGACTACGCACTGGGAATTTTTCTTCTGTATTATGAAAAAAGCAAGTTTTGCATGTTGGAATGAACATAACTTGAGTAGCACATAACCTCTCTTGTTATTTATTTTTTTTTCGAACAAATGCGCAGTCGTGTGAGCACTATTCACATAGAAGTCCTGACTCTGTGCTCCCTCTTATGTCAGTCATAAAAAAAATTTGAGGAACTCATCCGAAGGAAAATATAGAGAATATTTATTTTAGTAAATGCGATGAATGGTAAGAGCAGATTTGCTGCCAGTGCAAACCTATTTTTAAACAATGTCAGTTACTGTAGGATGAGTGCACGCCAAGTCCATGGCTTCGGCGATGCGAGTGATGCCGAAGCCTGATTCGCACATGTTAACAAGGACCCGAAGGTGTTCGAGGGCATATGGGTTCTTGGAAAGTCGGAAGCAGTTTTCGTTGAAATATTGCACAGCTTTCTCGTAGCAGCCAAAGTCGCAAAGCGGAAGCTTCGTCCGTAGAAGTGAGGTGGCGCTGTCGGATTTTCCATCGGACGCAAAGCTGGCAATTTCACTCACCTTCTCGATAAGGAACGATCTGTTCCTGATGGCTCGCTGTAGTTGGATCATCAGGGAGCGCTTCGTAGCGCTGTCGGTTGCCTTCTCCAGCTTCCTCCTGAGAATAGCGAGGGGGACGTCGCGGCTAGAGACTGGGTCACGTGGCGCCTGAGGGTACTCAATGGGTACGGCATCCTTATCGCCCTGAAATTCGCTCAATGGAAGCTTCCCCAAGTTCAAGTCGCCGTACTCCATGACGTGGCTTGTGGTGGTCTCCTTCTTCACAAGCTTGAACTGGTCGATGAGTGTCTCTTTGTGGAGGCCCTCCTTGTCCGAATCCTCCATCCAGTTCACACTATAGCAGTCCCCTAGGTACGTGTTCATCTTCTCGTCCAAGTAGCAGGCGTACGAGCACTCTTCGGGATTTGCTGCCGTCGTGGCGTATACGTTCACGTTGTCTGGGCGCAAGCCGTCGAACATTGAGCCTGACTCGCAGGCCTCTATGTAGATGACCATCTTGGCGAACTTCTTCTGTTCATGCATCTTCTTGATTACATTTACGAATGGTTTGGCATGCAACTCGTCGAAATTTCCGGAGCCCTTCACTACGGCATCTCTCATAGCCTTAGTCGCTTTGGGATGTTAAACCCCATAACACCACCACACCACCACCGCAACTCTTCGTTTGGAAATGCTATCAGACCTGGCGCCCCGTGGTCTGCAAAGTTAACGAAGAGTTGACGATGACGCTAGCTATGCGCCGCCACTGCGCATGCGCAAATGCAGAGTGCGGCGACGGCACCTCTGAGTCACCGCGCAGCGACGGCGGTGACGCGCCACCTGTGCGCCGTGTGACGCCACTGCTCCTCGTGCATGTGCAGTACGGCCTTTCGTCAGCTCTGCGAAATGGCTCGACGACTCACATAGCGTTGCTTTCGCAACAAAATATGAATTTAACAGCTTCAGATATCAATCTAAATGCCTAAGGACATTTTAATCCAATATCCACTGAGAGTATGGTTGAGAGCCATTAGTCTGGTCATACATTCTTGACCTATCGTGTTATGCACTAACCATCATTCCTCCATGCACTTATCCGAGGGCTTCTACCCGATGCATCCGTCAACCAAGATATCCTTGAGTGCTGAAACTTCAGCACACTATCGAAATATACTGAATATGATATATTGTCAATATATATTGTCGAGTAGATATCTAATATATATTGTGAAAAATGTTGGATACGGACATGAAAGCGAAATGTCCCCAAACTGTGGTTGTGTCCGTCTCAGTCCGTACAACTAATTCCTTGTTCATAAACCTTCTCGTAACCAAATATTTAAACACTCTTGATATATCCTGGGGAAGACAAAAAAGTTCGATATCTTTTCAAATTTTTTCAAGGGCGCAAGTACTAGCTCCATGCTTCGCCTTCTGCAGCCTTTGACCTTACCGTATAAAAGCCTAGTCTCGCCTCCACCAACTTTTTTTTTGAACCTCCATTAGCTAGCTGATGTTACCCAGCTAGATTCGCTGTAAGCGTCGGTGGTATCTACTTACAATCAACATGGCAAACTTTTTTACCCTGTGTAATATGTATGCTTTGAGTGCTGCCTGAAGTCTTTATTATTTCTAATACGGTCTTGAACTCCTTGCTTGCTTTAACCATTGACGATCTGAAATATTTATAAAGTATTTTGAATTTCCTAAGCCATCCAGAGCGAAAAGCTAACAGCAACTGCATATTTCGAATTTTAATGTCACGTACATTTTTAAGCACATTCTTAGCATGATGCTGGAAATTTGACCTTCCTTTTTGAGACCGCTTGAGCTGTACATTACGGGAAATATTTTGGCGCTTCCAATTGCCACTTAGGCATTTATACAATTTACTCAGTTTTGGCCCGTCATCCTCTAACTTCATGTCAGGCGGTAGGAGAGAAGAGGAAACAAAAAAAATTAAACACCCTTTGCAACGTGCGACATTGAAGAACAATTTATTTTTTATTTTTTGCTACTGTACCCACCGGAGCTACTCTTAGTCCTACAACAGATTCTGAGCGAAAACACTACCGGTGTGTGTTACAGTTCGCTTTAGGAAGCGTTGCTTGTCGCCTTCACTCAATATCACAGCAACACGAGGCCATCTGGTACTGCTCGGCGTCTTCTGCTCAGGGCCGGAGTTTCGTAGGCTCAGTTTTGAGTGGCTCGGCTGCCGGGATCTAAGGATCGTTAGCGCAGCTGCTTCGTCAAACGAAGGTACTACACAGCGCCTTCCAAAAAACGGTAATCAAGGCAAGCATCCCTGCTCATTTGCGAGCGCAACTTCGTCATTGAAAAATAAAAAGAATATCCAACTTTTATCACTCACTTTCGACGTTCCCGAATTCTCTGGATATATGCGCAGTGAAAAACTGGTGTGCGTGACATTGATGAGCTTTTCAGAAATTTTATGCATTGTAAGCTACGCTCACTATCGAGATGGCAGCGCGCTCGTGCTCAGAAGAGAGCACGTATAAAGAATTTCTGGTTTCCGTTTTCCACATGCGCATTTTTTTATTAAATCGAGGACTGTACCGCTTAAAAGCATTTGAAACTCCTGAAAAAGATGCCTATTTTTATGTTTTTTTCTGTCAGAGGTGTATTGAACAAGAAATGTGTGGATTAGCCCTAACACAATTTTATGCTCTTGACCACAACACGCAAGGGGTTGCATTCTTAGGCAACTTTCCACGCACAATGCTAAATAATTTTTTGGATACTTTTTCACAATCAAAGCAAAACCCGAGTTCCTATATGCGCCCTTATAATCTCAGTAGCACATGTACACACGTGATTGATGCGTTCGTTCTCTTTAGAGAAGCCTGTGAAGTACAAGATTTGTAGAGCCGGCTTCCAGTTTGAGTGCCTCTATCTAATCTTCGTCCCGCAAACACAAGAAATCCGGCTTCCTTTCTTTGTTATCACTCCTAGTCGTGCGAATAGCGCTAGAAAAATATAGCGACTGCGTCGAGGCCGCATTGCAAAATTTATTATTGCATGTGCCGTGTGGCAAACCTGAATTACAATGTTTCAATACGTGTTTCAACAGAATGAGGCGCTGTCATTCACTTAGCTAAATCTGGACAACGAATTATGAATTTTCCCTCTGTGTGCTGAAAACAGCAACTTCTGCATTTTGCAAATGAACATAACTTGAGTAGCACTTAATCTATCTTGTTATTTATTTTTTTTCCTAACAAATGCGCAGTCGTGTGAGCACCATTCACACAGACATCCTAACTTTTTGCTCGCTCTCGTATTGGTCATAAATGTGCATCCAGCTCTTTGAGTTCTAATGTATCCTCAACCTGTAAAGAAATTGAAGCAACATATCTGAAGGAAAATATAAACAATATTTATTTGAATCAATGCGATAAATGGTAATAGCGGAATTGCTGCCAGTGCACAAATATTTTCAAACAATGTCAATTACTGTAGGGTGAGTGCACGCCAAGTCCATGGCTTCGGCGATGCGAGTGATGCCGTAGCCTGATTCGCACATGTTAACAAGGACCCGAAGGTGTTCGAGGGCATATGGGTTCTTGGAAAGTCGGAAGCAGTTTTCGTTGAAATGTTGCACAGCTTTCTCGTAGCAGTCAAAGTCACGAAGCGGAAGCTTCGTCCGTAGAAGTGAGGCGGCGCTGTCGGAGTTTCCGTCTGACACAAAGCTGACAATTTCACTCACTTTCTCTCCGAGGAACGATCTGTTCCTGATGGCTCGCTGTAGTTGGATCATCAGGGAGCGCTTCGTAGCGCTGTCGGTTGCCTTCTCCAGCTTCCTCCTCAGAATAGCGAGGGGCACGTCACGGCTAGAGACTGGGTCACGTGGCGCCTGAGGGTACACAATGGGTACGGCATCCTTATCGCCCTGAAATTCGCTCAATGGAAGCTTCCCCAAGTTCAAGTCCCCGTACTCCATGACGTGGCTTGTGTTGGTCTCCTTCTTCACAAGCTTGAACTGGTCGATGAGTGTCTCTTTGTGGAGGTCCTCCCGATCCGAATCCTCCATCCAGTTCACACTGTAACAGTCCCCTAGGTACGTGTCCAACTTCTCGTCCCAGTAGCAGGCGTAGGAGGACTCGTCGGGATTCGCAGCCGTCGTGGCGTACACGTTCACGTTCACTGGGAGCAGGCCGTCGAACATTGAGCCTGATTCGCAGGCCTCTATGTAGATGACCATCTTGGCGAACTTGTTCTCTTGGTGCATTTCCTTGATTACATTTATGAATGGTTGGGCATGCAACTCGTCGTTGGGAAATGCGATCAGACCTGGCGCCCCATGGTCTGCAAAGTTGACGAAGATGTGGTCGTTGGGACCGCTGGCGATGACTTTGCCGCTGCCGCCGCTGACCTTCTTGCCCTGAAGAATATCAAGGAAGTTTTTGGGCGTCACCAGGTCTCCGGTGTAGTCCTTGGGAACTCCTGGATACACGTTCTCTCCGTTGGGATGGTTGATGATCACTCCAGGTCTCGGGTTCGCGGTGTTGTTCGCGATGTCGTCGTACATCATCACCACAATGCGCTCATCAGGGATGCCGTGGTTGTGGAGCACGTGGTAGGCGTGGCAGATGTCGGCTTGGTGCCTGTAGTTGTGATAGTCATTTGAGCCTGCGACAAGGAGTGCCCAGAGCTTCGGTTCGCCGCTTGCCGCTTTGCTGGAAGCCTTGTCCTTCTCAGGCGCTGCGGCTGCGATTACAATGGAGGCCAACAGGGGCAGCAAAACCGACCGCGAAGCAGCCATGCTTGGTGTGCACTGAGAGAGCAGGCCTTTAGTCTGAGCTCTTTTATATGGCCGCACCGGCTGCGAAATTTCTGTAGGACGTTGGTGTTGGCTCCTGACGAGCTCAGTGACGTTGAGTGCACCGATACGTTTATCGATAGAGAGAGAAACGGTAGGATGTCACCAGTGATTAACTTGCGCTGTGAGTATGAGCGACGGATGAGGGGCGTAGAAACGCGATGCTCTATGAGGTGAGAGACAAAATCTCCCGTATCAGCCGCGGCGAGTGTTCCTTCCGTTTGCGTGCTGCCTTATCACTTGATCGATTGCATACACCCCGCGCTCTCCTCGAGGCGACATATTTCCCCGCTCGCTTATCTGGAAAGTGAGTCCAACCGTTTTCACAGTGGACATCCGATGCTCATTCGGATCATTTACATTTGCCCTAGCTGCTACACAGTATAATAAAGGAATTGTGGGATCGGCATATGTAGTATAAATACATTAAACAAAGTAGAACATCGCTGCTCACAGAACCGCTTTAAAATTATTATTCATCCCGTTAGGAAATGGACAGTTGTCCGCGATATCGTAGTGCGGTTGGAGAAGCGACACTAGCTTCGCGTCATATAGAATTGTGCACACTTTATTTTATCTGTTGCTTCTTACATTTTTTTGACGGTGATCATTGCTTGCTGAAATAAGCGATACAAGCGCAGTGTGCTTATCTGGAACATAGTGCCTATTACTGTAGTGTTTAGTAGCTTACCCTGTATTACCCAGGCACTGAAACAGACGGATAAGCGCTATAATTCTCCATGGTTTTGTGACCTCATTGCATTCACTACATAAAGAAAAAAAAGCTGCGAAAATTGTTCACATAAATATGGCTGCAGCTTGATATTACTTACATATTTTTGAGGATTGTTAGTCTTTCTGTGCGATGAAACTGAGCCTAACAGGAAGCGCACTGAATGAGCCAAGGGAAAAATACCAGGCTTTTCCACATAGTATTATGCAGCATTAAAAGGTATATATCAGCCCTATTGCTGGTACCGCTGGATTTTAATTTAATTTCCTTTTTTGGAGGCCTCATTTCTTTTATTACTTTTCCTTAAAAAGCGTTCAAATTTACAGCACTTCGCATCGCTTCCGCTTAATGTCTGGAGGTACATTTCCTGCTCATTGTTACTAAGAAGTTGGTGGTTCGTGTTTTATTTTAACATGACAGGTGTTCTCGGTAAAGGCTTTCATGGGACAACGCGTGGTAACGCGGGCGCAGCGATGTGGAAAGAGCATAGCCTAGCGAGGGCGAGAGCAAGTGGCAAGCACTGGTGCGGCGCAGGGGGGGGGGGGGGGGGATGTGGACCGGGCGCCAGACGCAGGTGGGTAAACTCAAAGAGGTCGGCCAATTGGACAACGCGCCCGACAGATGGTTCGGACGAGCGCGCATGTGTTGACGAGCATGTATAGGCATGTATTGGTGCTTATGTGCGCGTATAGGCGCGTATGTATAGGCGCGTATGTACAGGCCCTCGGCAGTCGTTTCTGGAATGTTCGGAAAATGGGAAAAGTCGCGGGCTCTCCGGAGGTAAAGTCCGCCCGTCAGGAGCGCCAGCAAGACTTGGGCTGCGAACAGGCTGGGCTTCGTTGGACGAATCTAGGAGCCCACGCGAGGAATACCGAGCCATATGCAAGCGAAGGCCGGAAGATCCCGAGCGAAGGAAGCCAAGAGAGGTGTCATGTATATATTACAGTTGAGCCAATCAATCTGCTGGCTTTGACAAATTTATGAAACTTACTCTTGCGATTAGGGAACGTCAGGCAGCTCCGCTGTTAGCATGGGCTTTCGCGACGTTAAGTCAGTGAAGCCTGGCTAATTTTTTTCTTTCGGTAAGGGCCTACAGCAGGAAGGGACTATTGTCAGAAGAACAATAGCGAAACCAAAAGATAAATCCATCTGCAAGTGTAGAAATGGGCGAAGTTCATGCAATAACTTTATTCTTACAATTCTGGGCTATGGGCTGCTGCAGTAGCTCCCAATTTCCGTAACTCATACATTGAAAAAATTGCACGAACGTACTGCAAATTGCACAAGGTGCCAATGCTGTTCGTGGCCACCCAATTTCACCGAAACGACCAGGTATCTGATGATTGGCCGCATCTGCTGCGCGGACTTCATTTTTTTTTAACTTATAGATTGCTGCTGGTGATTATTTACGATCGGCATACACAGCGTTACGAATAATAGAACAAATTATATGAAGCAGTGTATGTTATCAACCTTTAGGAATAGGAAGTCTCATAAATTATGGCCGAGGGGTGACAACGTTGATTTTCCATTTACCGTGCGCACTCTAATAAGGGCCTCATATTTTTTTATTTTCACAGGCTGCGCCCTTACGCGAATGTGGCACATCTCGGTGTCATTCATCCAACATATTATGGCTAAATTACTCTGTGTATCTTACAATCTGCCGCTGTATCGGGTGCCCGGTTGCAGACACATTTATTATGCGAAGCATATTAACGTAGGTTTCGGGCCTTCGCGCGACGCCCGGCGGTGGCCACCATTGACCTTCAAGTGACCTTCAAGTAGGTCATGTGACATGACGTCACGTGATGACGTCACACCGGCTGCAGATGGGCCTCATATCGCGCCGTCGGTCACCTCCCGGCGGTGGCCACCACTGACCTTGAAGTGAGATCACATGATGTGACGTCACGTGATGACGTCACACCGGCTGCAGATGGGGCCTCATATCGCGCCGTCGGACGTCGCCCGGCGGAGGCCTCCACGCTTCGGGACGCGGCGGCGGCGCCACCATCGCTGCATCATGTGATATGTGACGTCACGCCAGGGATGAGGCGTCGCGCGCCCGCCGTCGCGTCAGTCTCTGTGCCCGCAACCGCGCCAGCGTCTTTGCGCCGGGCGTGTATGCGTCAAGATGCCTCCAAACGCTAAGGACATCCTTCGCATCCACTGGGGCTTAACCTTGATAAGCCTCCAATTTTTGTTCTTTGTTGCTATCTCTCTCTCCATTCCACGGTCCCGGCCTCTGACGTTACTCTTGAAAGAACTCGTCTTCAGTTCCATTCATTTCATTCGAAACTCTTTTTGACTTTAGAGCGTTGAACAGGGGTTAACAGATACAGTTAGCATAGCACGTACCACTGCAGCTACAGATTACCGCGCAACGCTACTGCGCATGCGCAGATCGCGCTTTTTGGCTCCGAAAAATGCCGTGCTCCTTGAGGCGGGGGGGGGGGGGGGGGCGAGTGTTATGATGGCTCTCACTTCTGCTGCCCTCTGCGGGGATCACTGCTCAGAGCCAGAGGAGGAAGTGAAGATGGGGAAGCGGGTACGTGAAAAAGGGCATCACATACCTGGCAAGCCACATGGAAGCTTGGCAGGGAGGTCTTGTTTGGAGAGGACTAGGGGTAGTGATATGGCGAAAAGTTTTTTCGGTATACGACACTGCAAAATTGTAGCACTGGGCAGCGATGAATCGACGTGCATAGGAGGATAACCACACAAGGATGACTTGTCGGTCTTGCTTGGTGTGTGCGCTTCGGATAGCGAATGGAACACTGCTATGGAGCCACACTTAAGCCCCGCCTCGAATGACACTTCCGAGGCACACACGCGAAGCGCCTACGCGCTCGGGCGTACGCTGGAGCCTGCCTGCGCATGCGCGAGGCGCTACGCGCCAGCAGGCGCGAGCGGTTCGCAGATATCTGTGCATGTCAGATAACGGCGCCTGCGCACGGGCGCTCGCGCGCGCGTTGGAAGCGGGGTCCGGTTTTCAACAATGGGAGGACCTAGAGGCTCTCGGGGACTCTTTTCTTCCCTGCTTGAAGCACTTTCAGGCTCCCCCAAATTTCCTTGGAATCCTTACAGCGCCTCAATCATCTTCTTTTCACTGCTTGACATTTTTTTCAGACGGCTCGCGAGGGGGAGCGAGCCAGCACCAGGAGCATGGAGGTGCATGCCACTTTTTGACGCCCGTCGCGGCGCGTGCTGGGCGCGCAGGCGCTTCGCGTGTACGCCTCGGAAGTGTCCATCGAGGTGGGGCTTTAGGGCACTGACACTGCGCTGCAGGAAAGCAGAGTAGAGGTCACTGCACAGAATTGGTGGATACAAGCACTGTTCAGTTTTTCATTCGTGAATGATGTAGGAGCGGCCTTATGCCCGGTGGCTCTGTAATGTGACGAAGGAATGGACTTGAAGGCTGGCACGCACAAGTGCTAGGTTATAATAAAAGTCGCTGTTGAATGTCCAGAAGCACAGTGACGGAGGGAATGACCGCACCAAACGTGCTCATTGTGTCAGTGCACAGTGCCACTAAGTAAGATGTGTACTGACACCCGAGGAAGTCACGCATCCCACGTCAGGAACGATTAGCTCGTATCCAATGGCTGGGAGATGTAACCGGTACCGGTACGCGCTAAGTTAAAAGTACCTGATTTCCGAAGACACCGAACCCCATGAATTTGAAATGAGCGAGCAGGGGAGCTGAGGTGATGATATCAACAGCCTTGTCGATTTCGTTAAGTGGCCTGGTATGGCTTATCACACTGAGTTAGTACGCATCACTTCTGGTTTGAACGACATACCGCTGCATGGGGTACATCTTGAAAGATAGGGTAATAAGAGTGAAAAGGTAAAACCATGCATCTTATAGCAAGCAGCTTCTGTTATCTGTCTGCTCCCGGAATAGCCTGGCGTACAAGTAAATCTGCTCCTAAGTTCGGGGTAGAGGCCCATACACTTGCGTGGTCTTCGTCAACTGTATCCTGAACGTATTTTCTTTTACCCGGCAGAGAAAAGTTGCGAATCGCATTGTATTTCACCTGCATGATTCTGTTTTTGTCTGGAACTAGGCACGCTGATTCTGCCCTGTTATAGCCGGGAAGTGGATTTCTGAGGCGGCTAGAAAGTTCCGATGATTTTGACTTCTTCCGTTCTTGTATACTGAGTGAATTTATTCAACATTAAATGATTTCTATTTAAGATCTCTTGGAGATACGATGGTGTAGTTTCTGCAGGTAGATCGTTCCGTAGAGAGGAAATTTGGCGAATTATTAACTAGCATTAACTATTGATGTTTATATCTTATTTCAAGGTGAAATATACTTTGAAATTGAAGGCTGTCAACATCGAAGGTGACCTCAGTTTTTAACTTTTCTTTATCGTCAATAGAGTTCGAAGTATCAAACTTTAAAAATACGAATTTAAAAGCTTGTTCAAGTAACCTTTCTGCGTTCCACCTTTATATAATTGTGTCGCTCATAATTTTAACGCCGAAAATTCTGATGTCATTGGTGTGTTTTATGACGCAGACGTTGTTAAAATGAATTTCAGTGACTATTCTACCTACCGCGGCACTGTTTTAAAAATTTGCAGCATTGGAAGGTCTACTAAACGAGCTTTTAAATGCGTATTCTTTATCAAATATTTCTAACCACATATACGATAAGAAAAAACAAAGATCTAGTCGACCGATGATGTTTACAGCCTTTAATTTCGTAATATGAAGTTGCACCCTAAAATCTATCAAAAATAAAAAGATTGCACGGTATTTTTTTGAATAATCGTCAAATTAGTAAGGTCCATTATGCACGTAACATCCTCCTTGCAGTAAAATTCACCTCCAAAGACCTACTAACGTACATCTCGCGGTTTTTAAAATAAATATACCAAACGCTAAAAAAATTGAGTCTATAGTTGAGTCTGACGTTGTTTCACGCAACTTGAGCCAAGGTTTAAAAACAAGCGGTACACCAAGTTGATCAAACGTCACATACTTTCTCCTCAAGTGGCGCTCGTCAATTTTTTAAGCTACACTTAATTACATCAATATCTAACATTACTAATGAAACAAAAATACTACTATTTCAGGACCGATACTGTAAGGGATCGGTAGTGTACGCGGGGTCATCGGAACGCGGCTGGGGCGCTCAAAGCGAAGCGTCTCCTTTCTGGGAACGCGGCCGCTCGCGAATGCGCCGTGAAATACGGATATCTTCCCCCCCGCGGTACCGATTCGCGTACGTGCTGGCACGAACGTGTATTTGTGTTTGTTTTTACTTTTATTTTGCAATGGAAAGGGCGTTTTGCCATACGGAAGCTGGAGGGCTGGTCATGCTCTCGGTAAACCAATCATGTGAGTAGTGTAACATGATTGGAAGCTACCAAATGTGGGCCGGGCCTTTAGGGCTTTAAAACCGGGTCCCGGAGCCGGAAGCGAGGTTCTGCGCTAAGGTCAGATGCTATGCATCTTCGGCTATGCCGAGTAGGGGCCTCCTCTACTATTAGCCAGTTCCACCTTTTTGTTGTTGTGTATCTCTTTGCTGTTTAATTTGTCTCTAGTGCCTGAACTTGTATGCAATGTAAATAGCTGTACATAAACTTTAAGTATTCGCCTTACCTCTGCATCTCAACTCCTCACAAGACCGTCTCTGACGGGGCACCCCTGGTGCGAAGATAACGTTTCAGTCTTCGAGTTAAACCAACCGTCTCAGGCGGGGCACCCCTGGTGCAAGGAAGATAGAGAACCTTAACTTTACTGGTGCAGTCGACAGGATCCTGCGGCCATTAGAAGACGGCGCAGGAAGAAGACTGAAGGCAGGAAAAAAGGCGACGACAAGGCAACAGGTCAGCGTTCGAGAACGGACCTGCAGGGAGGGACAGCGGCAAGGACCACGGCAGTAGTCCAGCGACGCGAGACTGCGTCCGGTCAAGGAAAGCAGCGCATCGAGAACTCGACGATCACCGGCGGGTCGCAGCAAGTGACGACAGCGGGCACAGGACCAGCGGCGTGCGACAGCTCATCGCAGCGTGCGCTGAAAGTGGCGGTGGACTCCGACGCCAAGGAGATGGCAATGCGGATCGACGCATCGAAACTGTGAGTTTCCTTCGTCGCATTGTTCACGTCCCTGTGCATGTGTTCGAGCCGGTAGGACGGTTGAGGGTTACAGACGGCGGTATGGAGAGTTATCCATGCCGGCCCTCACTCGATCTGAGGTACCGAGTGGAATTGGCGAAGGCGGGCTTAGCTTATTTTCAGGCTGAGCTTGCAAAACTGAATGGAGGAAAGGCGCCGCTGTGCGAAGAAAAACCTCAGAATGTTAAGTGCGTCTTGGAGGTATTAGAAAGCGCCAGCAGCTAGGGCTGGAGCTCGCTGAGCTCAAGGAGTCTAGGAGGGCTAGTCAACCAGCCAAGGGGAACTGCTCCGAGTGCAGACAGCCTGCGCTGGAAGGCGGAGGCTTGTGCTCGTCAAGCACAGGTGAAGGAAGCAGCAGCCAGGCGGCTGTAAACAAGCAGCCGATATGCAAGAACGCCTCTTCGCTTGGAAAGGCGACGAAAAGCGCAGGAAGTGAAAATAAGATCCCTGAAGGGCGCGCAAATGTGACAGCTCCTCCGCCATCGCGAGTGGCTAGCAGCGAAAAGGAACAACCAAATTCCGATGTTCCGGGGGCAATCGAGACCAAGCTGTCCGATAGCAATCAGGGCAGCGATATAATTCCTGCAGGCTCTATGCATGAGAGTGTGACCTCCGACACGGAGCTAGTGTCTGGAGGAAGTCTAACGTTGCCGCAACGGCAGACGGTGTCGGGCAGGTGGCAGGAAGTGCCTCGTAGCGTTAGTGATGGCAGGAGCGTTCCATCCGAGCAAGAGAACGGAGGTGGGCCTGTTGCGTCTCCCGGGCGGAGCGCCGCGCAATTGTCGAACGCACCCGACGGGCGTCCGACCAGATCCTTCGAGGAAAATGAAATGCGTGGCGACTTGCCACAAGGAAAATTCGGGTCGAGTGACTGCGAGGGAGCTCATGTAGCCTCGGTGCTAAACGATGCCACGAAGCCGGCAAGTGCCTATCAAGCAGGCAACGGCAACGTCAGTGTTTGCCCGAGCAGGAACAGGGCAAATGGCTCGAAGAGAGGCAAAGTAGAGAGAGGCAGTTGCATGGCTTTCACGCTGAAAGTCGACGCGAGGAACAGTATGTTCCGTGCTAGAGGTCGGCATATCAAGTGTAGCAAGACTGACCGTACTGGTATATTTGGACGGGCCAGGGGCTATGCTCTTTACGCAGCACGCGTGTCGTACTGGCGCGCCGGAGAGACAGTGCTCTCAAGTGCGTCGCATGGTCAGAGATTTTCACCTATCGATGACCAGGACGTTTTTGATCCTGGAGGGCACCATCTTTTCAGTTCACGCCCCGTTGTGACGCCAGCCTAAAGAGTGAGTTACCGTTTAGGCGTTAATTGTGTTGACTGACAACACATGGTGGCTCGAATGCACACAGGGACACTGGGTGCGACTAAGGAGGCTCACGTGGACATTGGGCGAGTGCTGTGAACGCTCCAGTCGCGAGTGTCTGTGTCTATGTGTGCTCATTCGCGAGCAGGACGACGGTGTGCACGCAGGTGAACTGGGTACAGCCTATCAACTTGTACTCCGTTTTACGGCGCACAGCGAGCATGCCACCGTGTATATTTGTGCAATTTGCTTATGTTGTGTTGGTGCCCGTGTGCATTTTGCTTTTGGTTTTGTTGGTGCAACTGGTCGCAGCGCGACAGCTTGGACTTCGGTCAATGCGCTGGATTTAAAGGGGTGAAACGCGCATTTGAATCCACCCGAAGGGTGGTTTCGTGTCAGACACCGATCCCTTTTGTTTGTAATTCTAGGAGTGCCATTTGGGCCCTTTGTAGAATCTTGGGAAGGGCGTGTAAGGGATCGGTAGTGTACGCGGGGTCATCGGAACGCGGCTGGGGCGCTCAAAGCGAAGCGTCTCCTTTCTGGGAACGCGGCCGCTCGCGAATGCGCCGTGAAATACGGGTGTCCCCCCGCCCCGCGGTACCGATTCGCGTACGTGCTGGCACGAACGTGTATTTGTGTTTGTTTTTACTTTTATTTTGCAATGGTAAGGGCGTTTTTCCCTACTGAAGCTGGAGGGCTGGTCATGCTCTCGGTGTACCAATCATGTGAGCAGTGTAGCATGATTGGAAGCTACCCAAAGTGGGCCGGGCGTTTAGGGCTTTAAAACCGGGTCCCGGAGCCGGAAGCGAGGTTCTGCGCTAAGGTCAGATGCTATGCATCTTCGGCTATGCCGGGTAGGAGCCTTCTCTAGTATTAGCCAGTTCCATCTTTTTGTTGTTGTGTATCTCTTTGCTGTTTAATTTGTCTCTAGCGCCTGAACTTGTATGCAATGTAAATAGCTGTACATAAACTTCAAGTATTCGCCTTACCTCTGCGTCTCAACTCCTCACAAGACCGTCTCTGACGGGGCACCCCTGGTGCGAAGATAAAGTTTCAGTCTTCGAGTTAAACCAACCGTCTCTGGCGGGGCACCCCTGGTGCGAGGACGGAAGATAGAGAACCTGTGAAATTTACTGATACCCTTAATTTTTTACACGCCGAGGGGGTTGAGGAACACCTGATTTAGACCCTTGTAGCGACGTAAATATCCTACGTGGTCCTTTCTGACCCGCCGCGGTGGCTCACTGTTGCGCTCGGCTGCTCACCCGAAAGACGCGTGTTCGATGCCTGCCGCGCGGCCGAATTTCGATGCAGACAAAATTTTAGAGGCCCGTGTGCTGTGCGATGTCAGTGCACGTCAAAGAACCCCAGGTGGTCGAAATTTCCGGAGCCCTTCATTACACCGTCCCTCATAGCCTGAGTCGCCTTGGGACGCTAAACCCCAATAAACCAAACCTTTTTTCTTGCCACTTAAAGAATGTCCGCTATATACGAAAGAAACGACGTAATTGCGCTTTTGCGCTACCCCGTATTCTAACGCTCCCAAGCGCGTTTGAACAAAGTGCGTGCGCTCACTGTCTCTGACCTAGCGGGCGACTCCTCTGAGCGCATAGTCTTGATAGATTTCTACAAACCAGTCCGGGACATGGAAAGGGAACCGTGATCTGAGATAAATCGGGGGCAGGCCACCGAAAGACAATTAAGACACACGTTTTCTGTGCGATGTCAGTGCACGTTAATGATCCCCAGGTGGTCGAAATTAATCCGGAGACCTCCACTACGCCACCTCTTTCTCTCTTTCTTCTTTCACTCCTACCTTCCTCCCTTCCCTTACGGCGCGGTTCAGGTGTCCGCCGAGATATGCGAGACAGATACTGCGCCATTTCCTTTCCCCACAAACCGATTTAATTTAATTTAATACACGTTTTATTGGGCCATTGCAACGTCGAAACAGGAAACGGAAGGGAAACAATCGTTGTCGCTTAGCTCTAGATAGCCTCCGTTTCCTTTATTTGTACAATTGCGCAGCACGATGAAATGAGCGACACACGCTCACTTGCAAAAAGGTGAGCGGGCACTTTCGTTTCTTCAAAAGACAGCGGCAGTTGCTGCAATATGCTAGTGCATAAGGGCAGTCAGGTGTTTTGTATTTTCAGATTTGTCGAGCTTTCATTCAATCTTCATTCATTCATTCTTGCCAAACACATCTAATGACTGGAACCACCTTCCCGCAGAGATCGCATCTATATCAGATTACACACTTTTCAGGCATACATTTCCAATAATTTTTGTAATCTCACCTAAGAGCTTATTAATGCCTTTTTTCCTTTCCTTGTTTTCTTGTTATTGTTATTTATGATTAGTTTTGCGTTTCTATTTACTTTTCTAGTGCAATTATATTCGTTTTCTCGCTTTTTAACCTTTCACGCTATATGATATATTGCCGCGAGTCTTTGCAGCGTTTGTTTGTTGTGTTTATTTGTTCATGCTTCAAAGCTGCCGGCACGCCGCTTTATCGCTTCGTTTGTGACGCAAGACGCGCCTAGAATTATCTCGATGGATCGCATCCGGACGGAACCGGCTCTAGTTTGTGCCAGAATGTTCTAGTAACTTCTAAAGCTTTATCTCGAAGATTCGCTATCGGCTTTAAAAAGAGCACGGCCGACAGCGGAGGGCATTCTGTTCGACGACCGCCGAGCACGCTTGTAGCTACGTCGCCGCCGAGTGATTCAGTTATTTGCGGGCGCAAGTCAGCCCGAATAAAGAGTTTCGTTTCGAAGACATTCTCGGTATGTTCCTGTTCGCCGGACTGCAGTCACCACTACGTGACAATATTTCGTATTTGGTACTACATACCGGCCGCTGTCATGTTCTGTTTTTGCTTTTTGTAACGCACTCCCCTCTAGAATGCTTCGGCGATTAAGGGCATGCGAAATAAATAAATAAATAAATAAATAAATGCTAGTAGAAGGGGCCACACAATAAAAAATTCAGGGCGAAGTTTGACTGTCTAAAGTGCATCGATGCGGAAGCGTTTGCAGCACCACTTTGACTGCCTTTGTGGCACTGGTGACGTCACCAGTGTATGACATCACACATAATTAATTACTATAGACTAAGCGTGCTGTAGCGCTGCCAAGGAGTCCACGGAACGCCACCACCAGTTCGGCGCGATGGCTTACCCTTTGAACGCGACGCGTTTTTTCGGCAAGGAAATGGCGCAGTAATTCTCTGTCTTCTCAGTGGGCACCTGAACCGCACCGTAAAGGAAGGGAGGAAGTGGGAGTGCAAGAAGAAATCGAAAGAGGGGCCGTAATGAAGAAAATGAAAATTGTATTTGAGGAAATGAAATTACGCAGTAACTGTCTCACATATCTCGATGGACACCCGTCATCCATTTGTAGAGGAAGGCAGCAAGTGGGAGTTAAAGCATGAAGAAAAAGAGGGGCCGTAATGAAGAAAATCTAAGGAGAGGGCTGAGTCGGAATGGCTGGTTCATGTTCACTGGTACGGCAAAACAGCGCTGACGGACGGGACTGATTCAGCACTTGTGTCAGTCTCATCTTCTTCCGTCCCGTGCGTCAGCGCTGTTTTGCCGTACCAAGAAAATCTATTTGAGGAAAGGAAATTACGCAGTAACTGTCTCACATATCTCGGTGGACACCCGTAGAAAGCGTGACACCTCTGCTGACAAGCTTCTGATGACAGCCTTCTGTCGACAAGGATGAGGCATTAAAGGCTTTGGCCTCTATAGTAGCCACCGAGAACCGGTTCAGATGCTTCGGAAGCTTTAAGGAGGTGTGAGACTATGAAAAGTAGTTTCACAAGTTGGCTGTAGAGCAGCTGTAATAAAAGCTATGCCTATAAAATTTGAAGGAGTCTTAAAGGAAGGAATCTTGCGTTCGAGCTCAAAACAAGTTAAGTTTGAAGTTTTGTTTATAACTTCTATTTTTGTTTTTATTTTATTTTTTTCACAAATGTACGTCTTTCTTAACATCTACCCGCCGCAGTGGTGCACTTTCGTACGAAAGTATCAACCGACACTTTCCACAACTGGAACTAAACTTATTTATGCGCTTTAAGTTTGTTACTTTTTGAAGCGAAAGCTTCACTGCGGTACCTCGGGCTTAAGCCGCGGACCGAGGAAATTTGACATTCAGCTGAGTTAGAGGTAAAGCCATGAAGAAAAACTGAATCAATACCAATGACTAGGTGCAAAACCCCGCTGCTACGCGAACAGATCTCCTTTAAGGGCCGCTCAGAGCGACCCCTAGGCAATCGCCGCATTTTTTTTATTGCATGTAAAAACTGTGTTGTGCCACATCATCTATTTGTATTGCTGGGACTATTAAGTCTCTGCAAGAGCCGCATGATGGACCACCACGCCGAATCACCACGCTCGTCGAAATCTTTTTTTCCTGAACAATGCGCTTTTGTGCGGGGAGTATATGCTGCCCTGCAAGAGCCGCCTAGCTGGCTCCCGTATCTGGGTGCATGTGTTTGCCTCCCAGACTTTTGATGTTTCGGAAGGTGCGGTCATACAGGGGTGGGTATGGTGGCCTGCTGTTCTGTGGCGTAAGCGTGCTTAGACTTTTCTTTTCGGCACTAGGCTATCGCCGCTGCCAACACGCCTCGTGTTGAGCTGCACCACACTCTCCCGCTGCAAATTGGTTTGGGTTAGGTTTGGTTTATGGGGTTTAACGTCCCAAAGCGACTAAGGCTATGAGAGACGCCGTAGTGGAGGGCTCCGGAAATTTCGACCACCTGGGGTTCTTTAACGTGCACTGACATCGCACAGTACACAGGCCTCAAGAGTTTCTCCTCCAAAGAAATTCAACCGCCGCGCCCGGGATCGAACCCGCGTCTTTCGGGTCAGCAGCCGAGCACCATAATAACTGAGCCACGGCGGCGGCGCTGCGAATTGGAGAGCGTCGTCTTCTTCGACCTCAATCTGCTCCGTCCCGCGGCGCTGCCTCCCCACCGTCGTCTTCTACGTAGCACAAATCCGTACTTTTGCTCCGATTCGAATGCGGCAAACATTTTATGTAGTTTTTTTTATTTTTGTCGATGCAATAAAATTGCCATATATGTATGGTTTTTTTGTAAGAAAAATAAAAATGCCCTCACGCTATCTCTTCTATTTCCAGTTATGAAAGTTTCATTTATTAACCTATGTGAAATATTTTGTTTGCTTCTGCCCTCCACTCATAGAGAAAGAGGTACACAAACATTCAAAAATGTTGTTTTGAGAAAAACGCCAGTAAAGTCTCTGAAAATCATTTTTTTCATCGAAACTTTCCTTCACAGAAGGGCTACAAGAGGAGCCTTAGCGGCTGAAAAATGTATTGCGAACAAGGCCCAATTGAGAAAAACGCCAGTAAAGTCTCTGAAAACCATTTTTTTCATCGAAACTTTCCTTCACAGAAGGGCTACAAGAGGAGCCTTAGCGGCTGAAAAATGTATTGCGAACAAGGCCCAATTGGAAACCAATTGGTGTACTGTGCGATGTCAGTGCACGTTAAAGAACCCCAGGTGGTCGAAATTTCCGGCCCAATTGGAAACCGATACCAAAACCTGGGTGCCGGATCAAAAGCTCATGAGCATTGACTTATTGCAAGTACACGAAACGAAGAGACCACGCTGTTGTTGTTCTAGAGGACAACAACAACAACAACAACAACGCTGAGGTGTACTCGCTTTTCTGGTTGACTTGACGAATAAAAAGGACATAAAATATTTTTAAAACGCGAATACTCAAGTGCAACATATTTTCTTACAGGTAAAGAAATTCTCTATCAGATGAAAGCAAAATCTAAGAATATAACTTTTTTACAAAGCAAAGTCTCATCTCATCTGAAGGAAGCGTAGTTGCCATCAAGTAGATATTAAAAAATTGCATAATACATAGTAGGAAATTAAGCAATGGAGAATTTGTTTAACTTTGTAAGGAATACTACATGATGGTTCAGGAGAGGAAATATTATGACTGTAAGAACTAACCCTCGCCAAAACGAAGAAAATTGCGCAAAGAAAAACGACGTTTCGGAACCTGTTGACGCATGAAATGAAAACACGGGTCGACCGTATTTATACGTCCGATGGTCGCCGTAATGAGCACGAGTGTGTTCGTGGAAGGGCCTATGTGTCCGATTAAGCGTGTGCGATGTTGACCGGATCTGAAATGACGCTAGGAATAGGCGCAGTGGTAATAATTTCTCAGTGGCAATGATTGTGGTTTTGTCCCAGGCAAATTCGTGTTCTACGTTGTGACGCCACAGCGCGGTGGAGCCGCCGAGCATCAGAACAGCATTGTTTTGATGCTCCTTTAGCCGCCTGCTATAGTTCCTTGATTCGCCGGTGTAGGCTGCGTCACAGTTTTGACAAGGCATTGTGTAAGCTACCCAAGGGTATCCATCTTGAGTGTTCTAACTTATTTTTGATGTTCACATGTTGCTGCCTAAGCTTGCTTGTAGGAATGTGGCATATCTGAAGTTTGTAGTCGTTAAGGATTCTTTCCAGCATTTACTTACATCAACTGTGTATGGAACGGCCGCCCGCATCCGCTGTTCCTTCACTGCATTGGGAGTTTTCGAAGAACGGCGTTGCTCAGCATTGACAAATAGGTTGGGCGAGCCACTTTTTGCGAGTTCTTCATTCATTATATTTTCTTCCGTCCCTTCACCCCGATTGGTACCAGCAAATGCGGTGCGCGCGTGTGAAAAGTGCTGAGGCCACAGCGCAGCTGTACCCAACCGGATGGCCTACGCCGTTCCCCCAACCCTCCCACAGAAATAAAGAAGTTTATTCGTGAAAACTTCATAAACAATGCAAAAACAAAATACAAAAACAATGAAAGAACAATGGCAGAACAATGGATTTTGGCAGCAGCGAAGGCAGCGAAAGCAAGACGCTATAAGCTTGCTCTGTGCTGTTACAGGATACCAGCCACTGATACCAACCAACGAGGACCGAGGGAAAAGCCAGGCAGCGGTGACTAAGCACCAAGCCCTCGACATCCCGCCAGGACGTCACGCCCGCCAGAGGGAAGCCAGTTTTTGGACGCCTACAAAAGCAGCGGCTCATCCAGTGGATCGTCATTTGGCAGCAGCGAAGGCAGCGGAAGCAAGACGCTATAAGCTCGCTCTGTGCTGTTACAGGTTAGGTTCCTTTACTTTGTAATTTGCCGTTTTTAGACAAATCATTCTTATCGCTGCCTCTGCTGCTGCCATACCACTGTTTGTTTGCTTGTTGTAAACCTTCTTTTCACTTGTGTGCAAGCGCTAATAATGTCTGATACAGCCGAGGAGCTTAGAAAGGAAATCCGGGACCTTAAAGCTAATATGGAACGTGAATTTCGCAAGGAAATCAGAGTATTTCAAAAAAGTATAGATTTCTTTAATGAGGAGCTCGAAGAAACGAAAAACAAACAAGCTCAGCAGGAAAGAGAAAACCAAGCTTTAAGGGAAGCCAATGAAAAGCTTACTGAGGAGTGTGATCTTCTGAGACAACAAGGTTGCCAGTTTGAGCAGAGAATTACAGCTGGAGAGCAGTATTCACGCAGGTGCAACCTAGAAATCAAGGGAATGCCTCAGCTGAAGAGTGAAAACCTTCCTAAAACCCTCGAGCGAGTTGGGGAACTACTGAGCACGCCCATTACTGAAGGCGACATCGAAGTATGTCATCGGGTTCCTACGAAAAACAAAAACGAGCCATCTAACATAGTTGTTCAATTTAAGAGCAGCTCAAGACGTGACGAGGTGCTCCAGAAAGCAAAGAAAACGCGTATATCAACGGAAGACTTTGGTGTCACGCCTAAGAAGCCTGTGTTCGTGAATGAGCACCTGTGCCCTGCTGTGAAACAGTTGCTCGGAGCTGCGGTTGCGAAAAAGAAATCCGCAAACTGGAGTTACGTCTGGACGAGCGGTGAAAAAATACTGGCCAAGAAAACAGACACATCATCTGTACTCTACATTCGTACCGTTCACGATATTGAGAAGATGACGTAAAAAGCGTCTTTTCATTTGCTGGTACTCCTTTCACACTAATAATGGCCGTTTCTCCGAGTGACGTCAATGACAAAGTCAAGTCTTGTAGAAATTTTAGTCTTAGTTGTTTTCACTTAAACATACGTTCTGCCAGACACAAAGATGATGCTCTGCCAGTACTGTTGGACGAGTTCGACTTCGAATTTGATTTAATAACGCTGACAGAAACATGGTACACGTCTGGCACGGAAATCTATAAGCGTCAAGGCTACCGCAGCTTCTTTTTAAACAGATCAAATCGACATGGGGGAGGCGTTGCAATTTTAGCAAAGAATGAAATAGAGTGTAAAATTCTTCCGGAATTTTCTGTTATTTCTCAGGACTTTGAATGTCTATCTTTAATATCTGGCAATTACATTTTCTGTGTGATGTACCGTCCGCCTGATGGCAGTCTGAACTCTTTTATTGCTCACCTTGACAGTCTCTTGAACCATGTCAATGAGGCAAGATGCAAGTTACTACTCGGAGGCGATATTAACATTGATCTGTTGAAAGCTAGCTCCGAGAAAGCATTGCTCTTGTCTAATGTAGTATCAAATGGCCATACCGTTATCGCAGACACGCCCACTAGGGTTACTGCGTACGCAGCAACGCTCATTGATATCTTTATCACTAATACAGATACAGATGATGCGTTATCAGGCGCGCTGTGCTCAGACATAAGTGATCATTTTCCCATATTTTTTCTTTCGAAAGCTGCTGTCAAACCAAAGCGTCAGAGCATAGAAACGTCATATCAGAACATCACACCGAGAAACTTGGATGCCTTTCATAGTAGCATCATGAACGAACAGTGGAATGCAGTTAAACGCTGCGATTCTGCTGATGCTGCCTACGAAGTGTTTATTTGTATATTCAAGCGCATTTACCATGAGAATTTTCCTAAAGAACGCTTAAACAAAAAGTGCACTAAAGGCCGTAAGCCATGGATCAGCCACGAATCTCTGAAACGAATACAGCATAAAGTCACACTATACAAAAAATTTTTGAAAACCAAGTCGATTGCAGACCTGACTAAATACAAGCAGTACCGCAATAAGTTAAACTCATTTTTGAGGAGTGAGAAAAGTAAGTATCTACATAACGAGTTTAGTAGTCATTGCTGCAAGGGAACGGCTGATGTTTGGAGGAAACTTAACGGATTGTTGAATCGTTCACAAGCGTCTTTGGGCGTTAATGATCTTATTCTGAAAGGCCGTCATATACATGGTAGAGACTTGGCTGAAAAATTCAACAAATTCTTTAAGGACGTTGCCAGTCAGGCGCAGCACGCCTTAACCACAGCATGCGACATTAAGAGAAGTAGTCACGCCATATATTTAGAACCTACCGATGAATTTGAAGTGCGTGATATATATCCATCTTTAAACAATACCAAAGCACGGGATATCGATGACAATCAAATAGAACCGCTAAAATATGTGCTCGATGTCATTGCCCCGCTGCTTGCTCATATCTACAACCTTGCGTTATCAACGGGTTGCTTCCCTAAGCTGATGCAAGTTTCCAAAGTTATAGTTTTATTTAAAAGTGGCGACAGAAATGATTTACGAAATTACACGCCCATTTCTATTTTGCCCATTTTTTCGAAAGGTCTGGAAAAAATAATTTATAAAAGAGTATCGAATTTTTGTCAGAAGTTTCATGTTATCAGCCCGTCACAGCATGGATTCCTCCACGGCAAGTCCACTGAAACGGCCCTGCTGACGCAGAAGGATATTATTCTCAAAGCCTTTGAACTTAAGCTATTTTGCATACGGATTTACGTTGATTTTTCAAAGGCTTTTGACCGCCTCGATCACAAAACTCTGTTTAAAAAGCTGGAATTGTACGGAGTTCGTGGGACATCCTTACTTCTGCTTAAGACCTATCTGCAGCATCGTGTCCAGTGCGTTAGCATTGGAAACGCTACATCCTCCTTGGAGGATATTTCTACAGGTGTACCCCAAGGAAGTATTCTGGGGCCTCTGCTTTTCATTTTGTATATTAATGGCATTACTTCCATAAGCAATGACCCTAAATATGTTATCTATGCAGACGATACTACGTTATTATTTCAAGGTAGTGACATGCAGTCTTTGGTGCACACAGTTAATGACACCCTGTTAGCATTAAATAAATGGAGTGAACTAAACTCACTGCTTATTAATACCTCAAAAACAAAAGCTGTCTGTTTTCATCCACGGCAACGTGTGATGCCAACAAACTATGAATGGAAATTGCCGAATAACATTTGTTGACACAATAAAAACTTTAGGTGTTTACTTTAACGCAAACATGTCATGGGATGCCCACTTTGAACATGTTGAAGTATAACTTTCAAAAAGTGCCAGGATACTCGCTAGGTTTCGCTATTTTCTTCCCATTTCTGTTAAGATTTTGATCTATAACGCTTTGTTTCTTTCTTATCTTAATTACTGTTTTTTGGTATGGGGAAATTCTACTCAGAAGAATGTTAGCAGAGTATACCTTTTGCAAAAAAGGTCAATCCGTTATATTCCAAACATAAACTATTATTCTCATACTAAAGGACTATTTAAACGTTACAATATTGTTCCTGCACATAATTTATATGACTACTGTTTATGTGTTAAGTACAAGAAATGTGTCAATAATAACCAGCACGTGTTTCTGCAGCTAGCTGATCTTAAGGCCAATATACCAACTTACACACTTCGGCACCAAGAATTCTGGCACGTTCCAAGTTCTAGAACTCAATTTGGTTGCCAGACGTTGCGTTCTACTATGCCTTGACTTCTAAATACCTTTTGCACCAGCAACACACAATTGGAAAAATGCAGCTTGCGTTCCATCAAAACCAGGTTCCTCTTATAACTTGTGAATGTAAACGAATTGTGGAAGAGTGATCTGTACCATGTGTATATTTTTGTTTTTGTTTTCTTAATAGTTTTTTCATCTACAAACTAACAGAGTATGAATTGATATGTGATTACTTTGTGTGCTTTTTCGCTGTATGCCATGTACAGGGGGGCGCCGGCGCATTTCAAGCGAAATTTTTTCGCTTTTTCCCGGTGCCCACCCACATCTTTTTGGTGTAAATAAAAATGAATGAATGAATGAATGAATGAATGAATGAATGAATGAATGAATGAATGAATGAATGAATGAATGAATGAATGAATGAATGAAAACCAAAACATTGACCGCGACCTCCACTATCTTTTGGACATTCTCAATAGCCGCGTGTCAGATGAGGTCATCAGGGCGCAGTTCTGACTGCAGAACAGCACACGTCCGCTTGTGCTGGGTTAGTCGGCTCCAGAACTACCTGCACTGACTAGGAAGTGGTACAGTGGGGGCACTGCACTCATCTAATCTTCGTTCCTCAAAGACATCGATCTTGGCTTCTTTTATTTTCCTAGGCTCCTCGTATACTTAACATTCCACATGGCGAGAGCCTGGGTGCTGCTTCCCTTAACATCCTTTGTGTATCTACCACAAGGAACACATGGTTTCTTATGACTGGTTCCGCTACACGCTGTTTTCTGTTTGTCTTCATAGCGTTATGTAAATTTGCGTGCCTCTGACAGACACTACAAGGAAAGGAATTATCATACAATCACTTAATAAGCTTGAGTCACTGGATAATCTTGAGAAATGCATCCCTTGAGAAATGCAGACTAGTGATAAAACGGGTATTTTTCTTACGGTGCTATTTCCATAACGCGTTTAGGATTTGCGTTAATGCTTGCGCACCAACAAACTAAAACTGTTACTAACAAAATTTCGAACTAATTTTGGTGTGTCCTTTCAGATAAAAAAAGGCGAACAATTATTCCGCAAAGGAAAGATATATTTATTTTGAAGAGATAAAGAAAACATGGGACAGTATACCGCTGAAGCCAGCGAGCAGTTTTAAACAATATCAATTATTGTAGGGTGAGTGCACGCCAAGTCCATGGCTTCGGTGATGCGAGTGATGCGGAACCCTGACTCGCACATGTTAACAAGGACCCGAAGGTGTTCGAGGGCATATGGATTTTTGGAAAGTCGGAAGCAGTTTTCGTTGAAGTGTTTCACAGCCTTCTCGTAACAGCCGAAGTTCCGAAGTGGAAGCTTGCTGCGTAGAACTGAGGTGGCGCTGTCGGAGTTTCCATCAGAAACAAAGCTGACAATTTCACTCACTTTCTCGGTAAGGAACAATCTGTTCCTGATGGCTCGCTGCAGTTGAATCATCAGGGAGTGCTTCGTAGCGCTGTCGGTTGCCTTCTCCAGCTTCTTCCTGAGAATAGCGAGGGGGACGTCACGGCTGGAGACTGGGTCACGTGGGGCCTGGGGGTACTCAATGGGTACGGCATCCTTATCGCCCTGAAATTCGCTCAGTGGAAGTTTCCCCAAGTTCAAGTCGCCGTATTCCATGACGTGGCTTAGGGGGGTCTCCTTGTTCACAAGCTTGTACTGGTCGATGAGCGTCTCTTTGTGGAGGTCCTCCTTGTCAGAATCCTCCATCCAGTTCACACTGTAATAGTCACCCAAATAGGTGTAACGCTTGTCGTCCCAGTAGCACGCGTAGGAGGACTCGTGGGGATTCGCAGCCGTCGTGGCGTACACGTTCACGTTCTCCGGGAGCAGGCCGTCGAACATTGAGCCTGATTCGCAGGCGTCTATGTAGATGACCATCTTGGCGAACTTGTTCTCTTCGTGCATTTCCTTGATTACATTTATGAATGGTTGGGCATGCAACTCGTCGTTGGGAAATGCGAGCAGACCTGGCGCCCCATGGTCTACAAAGTTGACGAAGATGTGGTCGTTGGGACCGCTGGCGATCACTTTGCCGCTGCCGCCGCTGACCTTTTTGCCCTGCAGAATATCAAGGAAATTTTGGGGGCTTACCAGGTCTCCGGTGTAGTCCTTGGGGACTCCGGGGTATACATTTTTTCCGCCGGGGTGGTTGATAATCACTCCAGGTGTAGGGTTCGCGGTGTCGTTTGCGATGTCATCGTACATCATCACCACAATGCGCTCATCTGGGATACCGTGGTTGTGGAGCACGTGGTAGGCGTGACAGATGTCTGCTTGGTGCCTGTAGTTGGCATAGCCATTTGAGCCTGCGACAAGAAGTGCCCAGATCTTTGGTTCAGCGGTTTTACCTTTTTTAAAATCATTGTCCTTCTCTGGTGCGGCGGCTGCGACTATAATGAAGGCAAACAAGGGCAGGAGAACCGACCGGGAAGGCGCCATGCTTGGTGTGCACTGACAGAGGGAGCCTCGGGTGCAGCGTTTATAAATGCCAGCGCAGGCTTCGAACTGTCTATAGAGCGTTAGGATTGGCAGCAGACGTGTGTAGCAACATTGTGTTTATTCAGACATTGGCCAGGAGCGATAGTATTTCGGATATAAGCAGAGATAACATTATACCTGTGCTCCGTGCTTGAGGGGCAGGTGAACTGTGCAGCAACGTGATGTTTTGCAAGAGGAAAGAGACGACCTTTTATATCTGCAGAGATTAGTTTTTCCTCCCTTGGCCTGATCTTTGAGCAGTCGGTCTATCGGTCTTGCGTTGCGGTCTTTTTCTGGGGATATTTAATAACTGTAAGTGAATAATGGACCATCTTCACCGAATACTTTCTCTGCCCTACTGTCTATCAAGTGACACGAATGACTTTCTTAGTGTTTAGTCACTGCTCTGCTCCTATTTGCTTATATTTTCCCTCAGTGCATTCAGACACAGCATAAGTAGTGCACAATAAAAAAGAAGTCGTGATACACTTTTGGGAGGTGCCCAAAGTATTTATGATAACTTCCCGGTATTCAGAATTGTGCATGGTTTCTGTTGTATCAAACGGCGGCGATCCCAGCGGACAGCTGTTCTGCGTACGTATCTCCAAATTAGACACTACCACAGGAAGGGCATGGCGTCAGTGCGCACAGAAATATGTCACATTAGTGCATGTTTCCTGCAAAACAGATTAAAGCAGCGCAACGGAACGAGGACAAGAAGAAGAAGCACGAAACACAGGACGGGCGCCGTTCGTATTTCGTCTTCTTCTGCTCGTTCCGTTGCGCTGTGTTAATCTCTTTTGTAGAAAGTATGAACTAAGTAGCGCACACCAGAACCTTCTTAGAGCAGCGTATACTTCTCGGTAAAAAAAGAGGCCCGTGTGCTGTGCGATGTCAGTGCATGTTAAAGAACCCCAGGTGGTCGAAATTTCCGGAGCCCTCCACTACTCGTCTCTCATAGCCTGAGTCGCTTTGGGACGTTAAAACCCCAATAAACTTCTCGGTAAAAATATAGCGGCTAGTAGTATAGTTAGTGACGCGTGAAGCTGCTCATCCCTATGTCGCAGCGCCGATCCGTTCCACGAACAGCCCATTTAAATGGAGGCGAAACAAAAAACGCACCTATGCTGTGCAATGTCGGTGCACGTTAATTGACTGAGTCCATCGATATTAATTCGGAAACGACTACTAGGACGTCCCTCATAGCCTATTTGTTGCTTAGGTTCGTTTACCTCACAAGCCTAAGGTTACCTAGAACTTACTGCGGCCGTCAGCGATCTTATGAAACGGCCATAATCAAAACATAAAGGTACTCACATCATCCCACTGGTGCGATGACCCAAAGCAGAGAATAGCAAGACTGTTTTGAGCAGCTTATGGAGATGTCGGGAACAGGAAAATTTTATCCCGTGCTGTTCCTAGGCGCGCAAGTCTCACAGCCATTTATGACAACCGTGTCTGGATACGGGACGAAGACGTGAGGAACTACCGACCGTGATTTTCTGGCGCTTCTTTTACCTTCCGAAAATTGCGGTCATGGAGGAAAAAAAACTGAGGAGGGAGCGTCCGGCGACAACCTTGAAGCCTCGTCTTAACAAGTACAGATATAGCAAAAAAAAAGAGAGTGTGTCCCCCCGTGATCGCACCACGTGATAGCGTGCGGTAAAGTCTAGCCCCGCTGCGCGCGCGCATGCGCCGATTAGCGCGGCAGACTAATTGTAGATCAACTTCCTTGCTGTAGACGCCCGCGCCGCGGGTCGCGCATACGCGCGCACTAATACATACCGGAATCAAAACATAAAGGACCGGCTCGGAGAGCGAAAAACTGAGGGAGAAAACGACTTCAAAACATTCGGCTTGCGAACGCTGGCCGCGTGACGTCATGCTCCCTCCTTAGTTTTTTTTCCTCCATGATTGCGGTGCCTTTCTTTGGGAGACTAATCATTGCATGCGGCGGACGATGCGTGGGCGGAGCCGGAAGCGAGTCTGAGCCGTCTGATGACAAAAGGAAGTACCTTGTGCGGCTGACGTAAACAATGCGGGATATGATGCGAGCTTAGGGGCTGAGGTCTGGCGGTAAGAAGGTTTTAACGGAACAATGGCTGTTCGAGCTGGCACGTTGACAACCTCCCGTGGTCACCTCTGGCACCCGCGTCACGGACAGTCGTGCGCGGGTGACCCAGCTATTACGGCTTGAGGCTGTTAAGTGCGCTGCGTGCGGCCACAACCGTTCTTTCAGGCGTATCCAATTGTTTTTAGCTTTTTAATTTGTGTCATTTTTCAAGAAATAAATGCCGTAGTTTCGCAGGTGTATTGTCTTTACGCCACCTAGTAACCGCCTCCATCCGACACAGGATCCAGCCCAACACCATTAATATCTTGAGCAGCACACCGCTCACAAATCTTAAATTGCACGATGCTGTAGTTTAAAAATTGAACAATTCAAAAAGATCACAATTTTGATAAATCGGGGAGGGAAAAAAATCTGTGATAAAAACTGCGCATGCAGTTATCGCTGCGCAAATTGGAGGAGGCAAACAGCCAGGTTCCTGTAGATAACAGTTCGTGTTTTACAGAACAATTTTGTTTTACTGAATATATACTCAGGACTCTACACCCAGGGGAATACCCAGGACAGGCATTTTTTAAATTAACAATGAGATAGTTTAGGAATTTGTAAAGGAATTTGCGTGCTAGAACACCCCGACTACAGAAAGTTCTAATTTCTTTTAATATGCGGGGGTTGGTTTCTGTAGGAAGCCCCACAACAATTCTAGAAGCCCTTAATTTATCCGTTCACACTGAGGCACAGCGCACCTCTTTCAGTGCTGCGGCTGTTTACTATTCTGGATTGCTAAGGTCTGCGCTGGCGTGAAAGTTGCCTGCTGCGGGTCCGTGTCTTGGAATCAAATGTTTTCCTTTCAACACAAAACATTTTTTTTTAAATTGTTGATGCTAGGAAGTTAACACGCAGCTCTAATCGGCAGCAATTCGTTGTTCACACCCCCCACGTAACCGCTAGTTGCTCTTAGAGCAAAAGCTACGTCATCGATGATTAGTTTTACACAAGAACATTGCCATCTGCATGCGACGTTCAGGCTTTCGAGTCGGCCCGACGACGGTTCTTGTAATGAAAGAATCGACACTTTTTGGAAACAACCATGCACAACGCAAGCGAGGAGTGACAATCATGTGATCGAGGTGCAAATGTACTCCATAGAAAATAGTTGAGTGCGATCACGTGGCAGTGTTTCATTTGGAAATTGCGAAAACCCCTCGTGACATTGGTGGTGGAAGGTGATAAGAGAGACAATAGCCAATTCAGCGTTCTCAACAGCGTTCCTAAGTTATCGGGAACTCGCAACGGTGCTGAAATACTCCTGCCCTCGGATTGTGTTTTCGCGGGGGTATCACTCAGACCTAATCATTAAAGCTGTTGAAAGCCTGGCATGATCAGTCAGCCACCGCTCACATGATCTGTAATCACTCTGAGCGGAAGACAGCTTGCGCTATCGAATCTGTATGCTTCTACAGTTCACGTGAAAAAGCGAGAACCGCAGCGGCTATCAATTTCATTGCAACTGCTATATTTTCAGAGATATTGTATTACGTATCTGAGTTGAAATCAGTCCCGTACCACATGCTTATTTTTCTCCGGCTTGAAGTGGAAACTTAATATACGTACACGTACGCGCCGGGTATTACGTACACGCCGCGTATTTTTCTGGGCTATCAATTTTGTATCAGTGGACATGAGGCGTGTGGTCGCCTTTGATGGAGGTCATGAAAGTGTTCATCCGAAGGAAAAGAAAAAAACAGCTTTGGGAAAACTTTTGTGCAGAGCGAATTTCCGAGGCACACCAAATGCATAAGAATAAACTTTATTGAGTGGGGTAGTGAAGTAAGATACGCTGCGTTCTTTCGGCGCAGGTAATCTGAAATGACAATTAAAACACGTTCCGCACTTCTCTTCAGCGTTTCTTGGCTGCCTTGCCTGTATGCACGCATGCTAGCAAGTTTACCCCCAAGATTTTGTGCTTGTATGGTTCTTCTCATTGTTGTTTTATTGTTTCCCTCACTACGCACAGTGCGCCAGTTGAGCAAGAAGTTGTGGGGTTTAAAACTGGGGGAGATATATACGTTCTCCCCGTTTAAGCGCGGCTGACTCAGTTCAAAACCGCGCGGACCCCACCCCGTGGTCGCGTACGCTACTGAGCGCACGCCGACCACGGCGGGCCTTGCTCTACGGGAACAAAGGAACGACACACTGGCTGACACAAACAAGGCATTTATTGCTATAGCAACAATAACGCCAGCTAGCAACAAAATACACTGAGGAATCTAGGATGTCCGACTCACCAGCACGGCTACGAGCGAACGTCCGCCCACGGTAGGGCAAAGGGATAAACTCCGAGGCCCGACGGAACGAGCTGAGGGGAAGACGTTTCCACACGAGGACGCCCGCGGCCAAGAGCGGAGCTTTGCGCGTGAACGTCCAACACGCTTCCCGATGCCGAGCAGAAGAGACCTAGCCTTCCCCCGCGCGCGAGCGGCCAAACACGCCATCCGTGGCGCTGCTGTCGCTGCGACGCGAGCGCCCTCCCCTGTTAGCTAGAGTAACCAAACTAAAGGGAGTGCTTTTCGGGGGCAGCTAACAACAGTGGGGTGCAGTGCGGGAAAGTGAACGCAGGGGACGAAGGCGTCCCCACAAAGTCAAAGCCCTTCTTTTGCTGTTTATAGATATGCGTTATTTCTTCTAGCCCGTTTAGATTTACCTCCCCAAACATCCTGAGACCCATGCTGGCAGGTTTACCGCCGAACGCGGCACAGGTGGTAGGTGCTTTCGAACGGACCACAAGCATCTGGTGCTTGTAGATTATCGTGCTGAGCACGGAGGTCTCCGCTTGCACGCGTTTTACTGAACTGCGCAGTCCACTGGTAAAGTGTATGAGAGAGAGCGAAATACGAAGGAAGGAAGGGAAAACTTTATTTACACCAATGGTTTTTCCTGCGGTTTGGGGGCATCTTCAGAGACGTCTTGGTTCTACCCCCAGGAGCCTTCTCTGTCGAAGTCGTCCGCCTCTAATCAGTGATCGGTTGCCCTCAGTCCAGGGCTCCGCTGGCCACTGCCGCCCTTTGAGCTCGCTGTACCAGACCTTGTTGGTCTTCGCAGCGGTCGCTGGACAGCAGAGTCTCCCACTGCTCCGCACATGGGTTTTGTATTTTAGGCACCACGTCTATGTTTTGGCAGGCCCATGCGATGTGGTATAGTGTAGGTTTTTCGTCGCACCAGGGACATTTGTTCGTGTATATCGCAGGGTGCATTTTGTTTAGTATAAGTAGGTTTGGGAAAGAGCCTGTTTGTAATTGTCTCCAAGTGACAGCTTCCTCTCTGCTGAGGGATTTGTGCGGTGGGGGATATCGCATTCTTCTGCCTCTATAGTTTTGTAGTATGGCCGAGTATTCCCTGGGTGCTGGCGCGAGTTCCGCGGTCTCGTCGGAAGCTCGGAAAGTAATGTATCCTCGAGCTATCCTGTCGGCCTCTCGGTTCCCTGCCACCCCCGTGTGCCCCGGTACCCACACAATTTTGTGTCGGATCTTGTCGTTTTCTTCTTCCCGGTTTTTAATTCTGTCACTCGCTGCGAGGAGTATACGGAGCGCGTGACGACCTATCCTACCATTCATGTAATTTCGGCAGGCTGTTTGAGAGTCCGTAAGTATTGCTAGTGACCGCCCGGTTCTATAGCCCTCCGCCACCGCTAGAGCAGCGGCTACTTCCTCGGACTCTGCAGCTGTGCAGCCTCGGAGAGACGCGCTGGTCATTTCGCGTAAAGACGAATCGACCACCGCCGCTACAGCGATTTTGGTATCTCCTCCTCTCCAAGACGCGTCTGTATACACGGTCGTGGCTTGAGGAGCGTATGTTTTCTCGATGAATTCGGCCCTCGCTTCTCTTCTGCCTCGATGGAGGTTGGGATCCATGTTTTTTGGTATTTGCGCTACCTTGAGGGTCTTGCGAAGCTCGTCGGGGATCGTTGCCGTCCTCGACATTTCTCGCATCTGCTCGCGGTATCCGAGCCTCTGCAGGAGCGCTCTTCCTGTCGTTGTTTGCAACAGCCTGAGTTTTTGCGACTCAAGCTGCGCCTCTCGTAGCTCCTCAAAGGTGTTGTGTAATCCCAGGGCCATGAGTTTTTCTGTAGACGTGTTGCGTGGTAGTCGGAGCGCTGTCTTATACGCTTTGAGTAGCAGGGCATCCGCTTGTTGTATTTCATTTTTGTTGAGGCACTGGTAGGGTAGGCTGTACGTGATTCGACTAACTACTAGGCTTCTGACTAGTTTTAGTGTGTCTTCTTCACGCATGCCATGACGCCTGTTGGTGATGCGGGTGATCATGCGTGCGACTTGTAGCGTTGTTGCTTTCAGTAGGGTAAAAGTGTGAGTACTGCGCTGGTTGGATTGAACCCACATGCCCAAAATTCTTATTGTTGTCTTTTCGGGTATGGGCGTAGACATCACTCTTCACGAGTGAAGAAGCGGAAATGTTTTGCGACGGTGATGGCAGGTTCAAAATGCAGTGTATGCATTTTTAGTTTTGGATTAGAGAAGGGTCCAACTGGCATGACAATTAAACGACATCGCGCCACCTTTCGTCGAATGTAGAATTCGACGAATTTAGAGACGTCGAATGTGTGGATCTTGCCGGGAAAGCTTGCGAGGTCTTCTTGCGCTAGCATGAGAAATAGTGACGTAATCGCAAAATAAAAACGATCAGTGTTCAGGCTTGTGTGCATTACACAGCGACAGGCCGAGGCCACAGTTAAGACGACACCTACAGTGGCCGTACGTTTCCACCGAAGAAACGGTTGTTTCAGGAACGCAAAACAGCACCTCCGAAGGTGAAGCTCAGGAAGCATTGTTTGTCGCCATCGGTCGACGCGCAGCAGCATATGGGCGAAGGCAGCGGAGATCTGAAATTCCGGCAACAATGACGTCATCTAAAATCTTCTCTATCTTTCCAAACGTAGTGAGAAGAAGCATGAACATCATTGCTTTTCAATTGGCGATTAAGTCACTATTTCAAATGGTAGCGCAAAGCTATTTGGTGCGCCTTACCTGCTAGCATCATACATGCGACTTCTTGAGCCAACTCGAATTCTCAAAAACCCATCTCAGCTTCCGGTGATCAAGCAACGCTAGACGGAGGGGGGCTTCTACACGAGTTCTACACGACACTTTTCCGAGTTTATGGTCATCGCCAACATGGTGATTTGCAACTGCAAACTTCCGCATTCCGGACTTACGAACGAGAACGCTCCCTTGCCCTTAATAAAATTTTGCTCTCTTGACAATACATTGAATGCGATCATGTGTCATGGGCCACGTAACTAACTTTCAGTGATAACGGGCCACACAACAGGGGGAGGTGACAAGTACGCCGAGTGTCCCAGCTAAAGGTAACCAAGGTTTTACAGACGGAGTGCCCTAGCCGAATGAAAACCACTGAGTGCTGCTGAGAGTTGTGCGGCCGAGTCTGCAGAATATTGTGCAGTTTCCATACTTAAATAATTAGAAAAATATAGCCAAATTTTTTAATACTGGCTGCAGGAATGAAGTGTCGGTGAAGAAGTTATAAAACAAAAGGCAGAAATATTTGTCCCCAAGGTACCAGTTACGCATTCCAGTCGAATGATTCTATGAAGACATGAAATGAGTGATGAGTAGAGGAAAAATGCGGTACAGTGACCTGATAGGCGACTTCAGTAGCAAAATAGACAAGAAACAAAAGGGACCAGATAATGGCGGACTACGGCATAGGTTCTAAATCTATCAGGGAGGCAGTATTAGTAGATTTCTATGAACGAAGGAATTTGCAGGTCATTAATATATTCTTAGGAAAACGAGAGAAACAGTAATGCACGCCGAACAGCACGAGCGGCAAGACTAAAAATGCCAGTAACTGCTTATTCTGAGTGCCTCCATGCATAGTACGGGTTGTGGAGGTGCTCTGCAAGCTGAGGTGGGGTCTAGTTATTACAGTGTTGTGAGGCATCGTGTTCGCCTATATTTTAATAGCGAATGGCGGAAAACAGTAAGGAAGAGATCACATCAAATAGTTAACAGAGAACTGGTAGTCGTAACATAACATGAATGACGCTCCGGTTTCTTCGCGAACGTAGTGGCAGTTTTACTTGACCATGCTGCGGGTAGCTGGCTGCTGGCTACGAGCGCACGTGAACTCGAACGAATACACTCAGACCTCTTGCGCCCCCTGCCGGCGTCGCGTGCGGCACTTCGAGCACCTCAAGGTGATATTAAGCAAGCACAAGGACGTCCAACTCTTCAGACCTCACACCGGAGACATGAAAAACGGCAGCGTTCAAAACACTCGGTGCAGCTCAGCGTTAGCTCTTGAAAAACATGCAGCTTAATGAGGAGAGTCGTTGATGTCTGTAACGCGGCATTTACGGCAGACTTCGCGAGGCGCCATTTCCTACCGCATTTCAGACTCGCCTATGGGGCAAAAACCTGGTGGATAAAGATAACGGTTAGGACCACGCGGCGAGCTACGGAAAGAAAATGATCTGTAACGTTAAGAGACAGGAAGAGGACAGAGTGGAACAGGGAACAAACGCAGGTTAACGACATCTTAGTTGAAATCAAGAGGAAGAAGTGGGCATGGGCAGGGCATGTAATGCGAAGACAAGGTAACCGATAGTCCTTGAAGGTGCAATAAATTACATTCTAAGCTCATCTTTTTACCGCGGGAACTCGATCTTCACGGTCTGACCATTCTAAGAAAGTTCGAATTATTGCCCTATGCGGCCGATTCCCCCGTTAAATGGAATTAAACGTCCAGGCTCCCTCCTTTTTTTAACCCAACCTCGAACAGAGGAGGACTTAGCCGACGTGTGGAGTGCCTTTCGGCCAACCACGTGGCGGCTAGCCGCTCTGTCGTGGGCGGAGTGATACGAAGCGATCGGTGAAAGCAAAGAGTCCAAACGTATTTTTATTTCTTTGAGCCTAATTTGCTGCTATCTAGTCCGCCAGTGAAGCGACTTATTCATGGAAACCTAAAAACAAAACAAAATAACAGCGAAATCGAAGCCACCATGCGACTGGCTGAAAGAAGGAACGCTACGCGTTGGCTGACTGCTCCTCTTTTTGAAGGTGAGCTTAAAAAAAGATGACGAGAGCCAGGACGTATAATTCGCTTTGATGGGGAAATCGGCCGCACAGGACAATGCTTCGAAGTTTCCAAGAATGCTCGGAGAATGTAGATCGAGTTCCCGAGGTAAAAAGACGACTTCAGATTCCTCTTTAGCGCACATTTAAGGCCAACGGAACGGATTACAAGAGAAAGCAAGCGTAGCAAGGGGTGGCAGAACGTTAGGTAGACGTATGAGATTAAGAATTTGCGGGGATTGGGTGGTCGTAGCTGGCAAAGGACACGGTTAATTAGAGAGACATGTAAGAGGCGTGTTCACTGTGGTGAGCGTAGTCAGGCTGATATGATGATGATCAAAGGCAGAATGGAAGCGGGTAGCAAAAAGTGCCGAAAAAGTAACAAAGAACTGCACTAAAAGGCCAACCGCATGAAAAAACGCAAAGAGAATGGGTGAAAAACTGGTCCATACAAACACATCCAGGAAACGCACGAGGTCCATTTATTGCTTTCTTGCAGAATAGACTGTGACACTGGAGACCGATATTCCAGACTAGTATTATCTGACGACTTTTCAACTACCTTTACCTTCACCATACTTTAGAGGGAGGCGGCCAGGCCTTCTGGAAAAATAAACACCTACAACGTTTCGTAATGACGCTGGTAGTTAGCTTATCCGCGAAACAATAATAGAAATTTATTGGATGGAATCCTGAGCACCAGGCCACATGTTTCCAATAGTGATGTCCTCCTTTCTTTCACTTAGAAAACAATAAAATCAAGCAGAAGGACCTATAATACGAAAATGCTGCATAAAAGAAGCGGGAGGGAAACCGTGTCCACGTTACGTTTCATGTCGTGTGTGTTGCGTCGGCTGTTTACCGAGTCCGGGAGTCGAGTGAATGAGCATCGCTTGCAGGCAACGTATCTGACGCGAATAAGAGTGTGTTATGATAAAGCGAGCATGCAGGAGTCTTTGCCAACGGTGGTGTAACTGCGGGTGCATGACCTGTGACTGTTACAACAGGCGTTGCAAGGCTTCTTGCAAGGCCGTGCGCAGCCATGATTCCTGAAGCTGTGGGCATTTTTATCCTAATAGATGACGTGGCTCTCACAGAAGAACGCTGCAAGTAGAGTTTGAAAAGAAGAAATTTCTGTACATCTGTTTAACATCTCGCTTTCAAGTTGCACAGCTGTTTGCATAGTGCAAATGTGAAGCGGAATATGAGTTTTATTGCCTGTTGGGACGCGGCCAGCTGGCATTCCCGTCTGCGCTAACTGTGAGTTTGAATCATAGTTTAAACACTAGAAACAAACAATTTGGAGGCTGTTATCCAGAACGAGCTGTTGTTGAGGCGAATTACCTAAAAAAAAAGCAGGTACATTCCAATGAATACCAAGTTGGCGACAAAAAAGACACGTATCACGACCTAGTAGATTTGTGAAGAATCGAAAAGTGGTCCAGCGAACGAACGAACACAGCCACCGTTCTCTCGTCACAGTAAGTCCCCTCCTGTAAACTATTCGATGCCACAAGAGACAACGCTTGCCTCGACGTCGACAGGGTTTTTGTTACGGTTTATTAGCGGCTTTATCAACCAGCTATAATCTATGTCGCTATGTCCTAATACCTAGTTTCGAGCTGCTTCGCAGCATGCAAGTGTTCTACTTCATGATCTGCATTTATCTGTGTTTCGAATGCGGTGTGCTTTCAATATTATGTTTATTTTGTGCCTAGCTCTGCCCTGATGCATCAATGCTGTACTGCCCAGCCATGCTCACAATCATTATTGCTGAGCCGGGCTGGCTATGATCATGTAAAAAAGCTATTATTATTATTATTCTAATGGTTGCAATGGGCCAACCGGGATTCTTCTGATATTAGCGGAAAAAATAAATATACCTTCCATAAGGAAGCCTTTCTTTTAAAGATAACGACTCGATTGAAGGCTTTCGTGGTTCCTAGCAAAGCAGTAGGTTCACCCGCGAACATCCCCAGTGAGTCAAAATAAAAGGTAAGGGCTCACAGCTGAACCGACACCTTTGGTCAAGTGACGAAAAGGGCGGATTATAAGCGGATACCTGGCTAGAAAGATGATCTTAGCACTGCGAAGCAAAATAAGCAGCACCAAATCTCAGCCATCCATGCCCACTTACAACATTTGCATAGCACGTAAACTGTTGTCTTTTACATTATCGCAGCGAATCTCAATCAACAGCTGAACAAGGCCGACAGCCATCGTGGTAAAAACTGAGATGGATACAATGACTCAGAAGTTACGAAGAGTGCTTTTGTTTAGCAAACTAGAAAAAAAATCCGTAAAAATTCTTTCTAGGTTTTTTGTGTCGTAGTATATATGTCTGTTTTAAATCATCTGACAGAAGTTTCACCCATTACCGAAGAAATTGTGCAACTTGCGCATGGAGAGACATGGCAATAAATGCTGACAGCGTGCCTTTAGTTGGTTAGTTGGTTGGTTTATGGCGTTTAACGTCCCAAAGCGACTCGGGCCATGAGAAACGCCATAGTGAAGGGCTCCGGAAATTTCGACCATCTGTGATTTTTTTACGTGCACTGACATCGCGCATTACGCCGGCCTGCCTTTTAGTTGCCCCAAGTTAAACATCACTGCTACTCAGCTCTGTTCGACGTATCGTTAGTAATTTCACGCTGCCTTCTTTAACGTATCTACGAGCCAGATAAGGAGGTAATAACGCAGAAAAGGTGAATATCTCCTAACAGTAAACAGTGTTCATCTCTTTAAAGAGTCAATGGAGGAAAACGGTAAGAAAGAAGCTGATCAGTGAGATAGCGTTTAGAGCAAAAGTAGAAAAATAACCGAATGGTTGCCGAAAACACAGTCCCCTTGAAAAGAACCCGGTGAGTCCAATCGTTCCTGTGTATTATGGGCACTCTCCTGTTTACTTCTTTCAACAAACGATGAAGATAGCAGCTACCTGCATATATCATTTTCATAAGCGATTTGTAACCTTTTACTGAACCAAAACTAATATTCTGTTCTAGTGCCACTTTGTTGTTATAGTGCCATTTTTGGCTTTGCTTATGCCTATAATATTGAAATAGTTAATTTCACATGTCTAATTTTCGCTCAGTTGTAGTCCCACATTTATTTATTTATAATACTCCTAAGGGCTCTCTGGTGAGGATATTACATAGGAGGGGGGGTGGGGGTACAAGCATGAAAATATGGCACAGGCAATTGAAACAAAATACATGTAATAACGAAGTATGAAATAAAGCTAGCAATGTACACAAATAACACAACAAACAAAGCAGAATAAAATTCTCAGTAAATGCATATAATACAACAAATATACAAAATATGTTAGTCCACGATCATAACGAATACAGACAAAACAATGACACTATATTTCTTCTCTTTTTGGAAATAATGAAAATAATAACAACTGATTATTAATTATAATATTAATTATTTATCACATATTAATTGCTAATGAATAATAATTCATTAATTAATTAAAACAAAATATATTATTGGAACTTCATTGAAGCCGAGGGGCGCAGTCAAAAAGCCAGTTAGTAGCTTGATGATGGCTGTGCCGCTTTTACTATGCAATGGTAACGCATACATCAAATACGCTGATATTTACTGATTTACAAAAAGTACAATACTTGGTTAAAAAACACTTGAGAATTGCGAACAGGACATCTGAAAGAAATAGTTCCGAAAGAAAACTTCGTAATAAATCCTAAAAGCAGCAAAAAAAGAGCGAAATGCAGCACCAAATGAAATAAGGTTGCGCTGTCTGATAAACTGAGTTATGGGAGGTCAGTGTGGTGAATGTGCAGTGTTCTGGTTTAAACTTGCGGGGAATACAATATCGAGGCATCTGTTTGCCATAATCAGTAGATAAAGAGCTGCTAGCAACCATTTAGCTTTCTAAGATTGATTATTTTGTGACTTCCTGCGCTGCTCAGTCCCGAAACCAAGCTCCACATCAGTCAACCTCTATTAACCAACTGCGAGTGATGAAACTGTAGGTTAGCCGAACAACTTCTACAACCCTCGCTCTTGCTTTGTGGCTGCCTTTGAACCTTAGGACAGCATCTAATGTTCACAGTTTCAGTGCCACCAATACAAGAGAGGTATCTTTTGAAGATGTCTCCCAGTCTATGCTACTGAAGCACTGCCAGGCAAAAATTAAGGATAAGAGCTCTAAGATTGTCGCCAGATGGATTTATTCCTTCAAGTGGACTTAACAGCTTGCTGCATTGTTCATTAAATTGTGCCTCGCATGGCAATTAACACACTTCCTGCACCAAAAGCTGGACCAGACCGTTCGCTTTCTCTCTTTCAAAAGTATTCCTGAGAGGAAAATCTATCGCGCCGGAAGAAGCGCGGCACCGGAAAAGGTGTAGAAAAGAATTTTCTCTCTAGACATGCAACGAAAAGAAAGTTATTTAATTTTTTTTCGGTTTTAGCTAACCCTGGGCAGACAGCATATAGGACAACATGCATAAGGTACTCTCGGAAATTCCAAGGTATTTACTAAGGTAATCGCTACTAGGATCACGACAACCTTAGACTTCAATCAACCAAGTGACCAGGCTGGCTTTCGTCATGGATACTCGATAATCGACCATATTCACACTATCAATGAAGTAACAGAAATATGTGTGGAATGTAACAAATCCGTATATATAGTGTTCATTGATTACGAGAAAGCATTCCACTCAGTAGAAACCTCAGGAGAGTGTTACGTCAAAATATTGGAAGATATTTATAACGATTGCACAGCTACCATAGTTCTCCATAAAGTAAGCAATAAGATTCCAATAAGGAAGGGTGTCCGGCTGGGAGACACGATCTCGCCTATGCTTTTCACTGCCTGTTTACAGGAGATATTCCGCGGCCTGAAATGGGAACAGTCAGGGATAAGCGCTAATGGAGAATACCTAAGTAATCTGCGATTCGCTTATGATATTGCCTAGCTAAGTCACTCAGGACATGAACTGTAAAGCATGATCAATGAGTTAGACAGGCAGTTCAGAACGATGGGGCTAAAAATTAACATGCAGAACACCAAAGTAATATTAAATAGTCTAGGTAGAGACCATCAGTTCGCAATTGGTGGCGAGGAGCTGGAAGTAGTAAGAGAATATGTCTATTTAGGGCAGGTAGTGACAGCTGATCCGGATCATGAGAGGGAAATAACATGGAAAATAAGAATGGGGTGGAGCGCATATGGCATGTCTTCACAGCGAAGGAGTGGCAGTTTACCAATATACCTCAAGAGAAAAGTATACAACAACTGTATCTTTCCGATACTCACCTATGGGGCAGAAACGTGGCGGCTAACTAAGAGGGTTCAGCTTAAGTTAAGGACAACGCAGCGAGCTGTCCAAAGAAAATTGATAGGTGTAACGTTAAGAGATCCGAAGCGGGCGGAGTGGGTGAGAGCACACACGCGGATTGATGACATCCTTTTCGAAATAAAGAGGTAGAAGTGGGCTTGGGTAGGGCATGTAATGCGAAGGCAAGATAACCACTGGTCTTTGAGGGTAACGGAGTGGATTCGAAGAGAAGGCAAGCGTAGCAGGGCTCGACAGAAGGTTAGGTGGGTGGAATAGATTAAGACGTTTGCGGGAATACGTTGGCCGCAACCGGCGAAGGACAGGGTTAATTGTAGAGACATGGGAGGGGCCTTTGTCCCGCAGTGGGCGTAGTCAGGCTGATGATGATGGTGATAAAAAAAATACACTACTTGCTTGCTGTGAATGCAAAGCATGCCCACGAGGTTTTCGGCTGCTTTTATGGCGTACTACTTTCGGGCTCCCCCAAATGGAAGTTGATGAAGACAATACCCAAACAAAGCGCGATAGACTGGCAGTTAAACGCGTGGTGTGCTGTGCTGCGGTCACCGTGCACTACACTCAGTGCAGTGGCCAGCGAAGCTGATCTGTTCGCGGACGCCAGTTTTAGAATCGATTTAAGAGAAGGTATTCTTTGTGCGGAAAGGAATCAATCATATGTCTTTGCTTTTGCTTTCTGGTGTCTCGGCTGGGCAGTATAGAAGATGCGTGCATCTCAATGGTATCTTTTTATCCACTTCGTGGATTGATATTATGTATCGCTAGCAAAAAATGAAGGCATCGGAGTATCAGAATAGAAGAGAGAGAGAGAGAGAGAGAGAAAAAAAAACTTTATTGTACAATAAATTCGGGGCACGCCCCAGGGTCCCAGCACGACCCCACTGCACTCAAGTGTTTATGTTCCTAATGTCCATAACACTGGCAGCCCGGCCGGTAGCGATGGTCTGCACGGCTGGGTCCTCCGAGTGCAGCAGAGTCTCCCAGTCCTCCCAGGTCTTGAGGTTCTCTAGGTCCCGCGGGGGAGGGTCCGCCGGGCAGAGGGAAAGGATGTGGAGGGAAGAGGCGAAGGGTTTCGGAGTATAGAAGACACATTTTAATTGTTTCGTGTATTTTTCCGCAAATAGAGCCACAGATTTTCAGGCTGCAGCTGTTAGTCAGACTTTGGGCAGGCGGCGCTCGGTCCTAAGGTAGCACACTGGCAAAAACAATGAAGTAGGATTAGGAAGAGATTATTACAATGATACTGGTCCAAGCAGTCTCTTTTCTTGGTAGGTTCCCTTTCTGGCAAATAGACGAAGTATACGCAGCGCTGCTGCCAAGTGCGCTTCTCACGCGTTCTTGCTGACATTTCGCATGATAATAAAATGCAAATATGGCGACTTCAGTACGAAGGTACGCAAGAAGTAGGCAGGCGATCAGATGGTAGCTGGCTGTGGCGTAGTCTATAGGAATAGCAGGCGGAAGTTATTAGTATAGTTCGCAATTTAGAAACAATTTACTGGTTAAGAATGTCGTCTTCCGCAAAGGAGTGAACAAACGATAAAAATAAAATACACTTCATACTATGCGCTCACCCTGGCATCATGCAGGACGTGGAGGTTCTTGGAAACGTGAGTTGTAGTGACCACGGGATGGTAAGCCAAGACTCAAAGAGGGAACGGAAGAAATTAGTGAAGCAGAAGTCGTATAAAAAGTTAGTGGTAACAGTGAAAGTAGAAGAATTCAGGATATCGTTGAAGAACAGATATCCGGCCGTTTCTCAGGAAGACGGTTTTAATGTTCAGACAATGAGGGATCACCTCACAGCTATAATTACGGAGTGCGCAGTCGAAGTGGGCGGTAAGATGGTTCGACAAGACAGCGACAAGCTATTTATGGAGACGAAAGATCCGATTAAGAAAGGCCAAAGCATGAAAGATGTGTCTAGCCCTCCTGACAAAATAGAACTGGCAGATCTATCAAAGTTAATAAAAAGCGCAAGGTAGCCGACATAAGGAAGTTTAATATGGAGAGAATCGAGCATGTTGAAAAAGACCGGACGTAGCCTAAAAGCGCTAAAGACGAAACTAGCCAGAGGTGAAAGCCAGATGTATGGGGTAAAAGTCAAAGCGGGCAATGTCATTAGCAATATGGATAAGATGGTTAAAGTCGCCGAAGAATTCTACAGCAATCTATACAGCAGCCAATGTATTCAGAACGAGAATGAGAGATGCAGTAGAGCACAGCATTGGGACATCCCGCAAGTATTGGAAAAGATAATAAAGAAAGCCTTAGGAAAATGCAGAGGGGGAAAGGGACTAGTGAGGATCAGGTAACAGCAGATCTGTTAAAGGAAGAAGGGGAGATTGTGCTAGAAAAACTAGCCACCCTGTATACGCAATGCTTTATGACCTCGAACATGACAGAAGCTCCGAAGAACGCTAACATTATTCTAACTCTTCAGAATGGCGACATAAAAGGCTTGAGAATTAAAGACCGATCAGCTTACTGTCCACTGCATATAAAGTAACTACTAAGGTAATTGTAAGAGGGTGAGGACAACCTTAGACTGGAATCATCATAAAAGACCAGACAGGCTTTCGTAAGAAATATTCAACAAAATACCTTATTCCTACTATGAAACAGATGATAGATAAATTAACAAATATAGCCAAAGGCCATATATAGCCTTCATTGATTACGACAAAGCATTCGACTTAGCGGAAACCTCAGCAGTCATGCAGGCATTGCGGAATAATTGTGCAGATTAGTCTTATGCGAAAAAATTGCAAGATATATATAACGACTGCACAGCTAACATAGTCCTCCATAAAGTCAGCAATAGAATTCCAATAAAAAAGGGTGTCAGGCAAGGAGACACGATTTCGCCCATGCTATTCGCTGCCTGTTTACTGGAGGTCTCCCGAATATGGATCGGGAACAGGTGGGGATAAAAGTTAATGAAGGATACTTAAGCAATATCTAATTCGCTAATGGCAATGTCTTGCTAGATCACTCAGTAGATGAACTGCAAAGAAAAAACAATGAGTTAGGCAGGCAGAGAAGAACCATGTGTCTAAAAATTTCGCAACTTCACAACTGTCAGCGAGGTACTGCAAACAGTGAGGCAATACGTCTACTTAGGGCTGGTAGTGACTGCTGATGTTGATCATGAGAGGGAAATAAGTAGAAGAATGAGAATTGAAGAATGAGAAAGCAAGCGCTGGTACTTAATCATACCAGAGGGACTACAAGGGAAGGTAACCGTAGCAGTGGCGGCGGAAAGTTAGGTAGGTGGATATGGTTAAGATGTTGGTGGGGATACGGTGGCCGCAGCTGAAAAAAGATAGGGTGAATTGGAGAGACATGGGAGAGGCCTTCGCCCTGCAGTGGGCGTAGTCAAGCGTTCCTGGTGATGATGATGATGATGATGATGATGATGAGAAGTATTTCGGAAAGAGTAAGGGTGCCAGGGCATACTCTCAGGGAGGATGTTTTGTGTCTTAGGGCTCAGTCGAGGTTAGAAACAAATCAGAGAGCTCGTTTGGAGATTAGCACTAGGTGCCCACAGCAAAACCACAAACGAGGCAGTGCAAGGGAATATGGGCTGGGCATCGCTCGAAGCACGAGGAGCTCAGAGTTACTTATTATATGAAGAACGCTTGAGGAAATAGCGCTCAAACAGGTGGGCAGCTAAGGTATTAAAATGCTTATGTAGAGAGAGCGTCGGCTCAATATGGTGAAAAAGGACAAAGAAAAAAAATAGTATGTATGAAGGACACAAGGACGGAGAAGAAAAGTTGCTTTAAAACAGATAAAAATTGCAGAAGGTAAAAACTGGATTATTTGAATGCAAAAGGAGCAGAGCGCACTGTACAACTATACCGAAACTGGAAAAGGCAGATAAGGAAGGAATCGTCCTATGAAATACTGCGAGGCAGTTCTCTACAACTATAAAACTAGATCAAGGCGTCTTAGAACGTGCAGCTACAAAAATAAATATAACCAAAAGATGACATATGTTCGGTGTGCGGTAAATCTGTCGAAACAATAATCTTATTCTTGAATGTGGTGGTGGTATCCAGCGGATGTCAATGCAGGCACAGTCGCTCTTCCTGATGCCCTAGGTTTTAGAGTTAACAAATGTCATGTGAAGGAATCTGCGATCGAAGTTAGCAAAAAACCATTCCAAGATTGTTGGCTCAAAAACAGATAGGTGACACAATGTTCTATGTGTAATATTAAAAATGTATTTAAAGATAACGGCGAAAATAGAGACTATTTTTAGCACCGCTAAAGAAATATAAACAAGAAAATCAAAAAGAAAAAAAAAGCCAAGCACGGTGGCAACTTAAACATCTCCGTTTCAAAGGGTAAGCTCTTCCATCAATGCCCCTCATATTATTTTATTTTTTTGTGTGTATGCTACTGAACAATCCACGCATTCGAACTTGTGCTCGCACATGCTCGCGCCCGCGTTCTCTTACATTGGGAGTGACTTGAGCATGGATGGATATTGATAAAGACGACGACATGAAAAGAACCGTGCGAGAGACTGGTAGTTTGATACGCGGGCTTTTTTCAATTTCCATAAAAATCGTACAGTATAAGCACAAACACCATCAGCTAGTCTGTGACTGTCGTAGAAGGGCTAAAATTCACTAATCGCCTTTAAGGTCCAACTGTATGGGAGCCAGTCAGGTGAAGTTTCATTCTGTTTGATTATTTCAACAAGTTTTGCAATTGCTTCTTTAAAATACTGCATAACTCGTCGTTCGTCGAGACCCGCGGGACGCACCGCCGTCCTGCCCCTCCAGATACTTTGCAATCAAAAAGCAATGACAATATCATAAGACAATATCATAAGACACTCAGGAGGATATGGGGGTCCAGCAGGAACTCCTTCTTAAGAGTTCTTTGGAGGACGTCCCAGAGAAAAAAAAACTGCACCCCAGCAGTGCAAGAATACATGCCCTATCGTTTGATCCTTTTTACACAGGGCAGCTGACTCCTCACGCTGCAAGTAATCTCTTTCACCTGCAGCCACGTTTTACCGGGCTCAGTAGTGATGAGTAGATTAAAAAAGGGCTTAGGCTTCATGAGAAGTTATCATTTTGTGTACCCGTTTTAAAATTTTTTGCCCTGTACCTTCACCGTGCATGTTTCCGGGCAATGGTTGAGAGAAGAGTGACTCTCAGGTTTGTGTAAAGGTTTTCTTCATGTAACTCTACTGAGACAATTGGAGGGAGCCATTAAACGCATGCAGAAATGCAATATTACCCATTTTTGTTATGGAATGATTAAGATGGAACTTTCGAAAGCAGCAACTATGAATGAACTAGTTATGTATTGTGCCATCATACCTTCCACGATTTCGCAAACGATCGACCACTGGCGGTGTTCACCACGTAGCTTTTACGACTCAACAGAGAAAGAAGGCGTACTATTAGGGTATGCGCCCACCATAATTGTCAGTGTAGCTCGATTCCTGCTAGCAGGAGACTTTAAAAATCTTGAATTAGGTAATTAATAGGATCCTGTGCCGTTTTCCCGTGACTATTATGCTTCTAAAGTTTTTTTTTTTACTACTGACTCTACAAAGAACGTACTTTCAAGCAAGCATATTAACGTGCACTTCATCGTTCTTGCAGGCAATGCCGACAGTAACGGGTACTATTGGATTGTTCGTGGTGTTCCTGTCATTATCTACTGAGGCGTTCGCTCAAAGCCCATATCTCACGCATCGGCACTCCAAGCATCCAATCAGATCAGAGCGCCCAAGAGCGGAATTCTTGTACTTTCGACGAATAGTCTGCAGTACGTGCTCTGTTTTCCTACTGTACCAGTGTTGTACCGTATTCATTTGAGCTTTTGTTTCTCCTGCACCGCATTGGCAGCCCTATCGTTCGCAGCGCCTATCATTTGTAGCGGGCACTTGTCCTCCACCACCAGATGGTGGAGCACAGTGCCTAAAATATTTGCGTTATTCGTTAATAAGCTATAAAATAAATGCCTAATGCTGACCATATTTCGCTTATTTACTGCTAATGGATATGTTCGTCAGTGAAGTACCAGTTACGAGTTCGTCTTCAAAAGGAGTGGCAGTGAGCGCATTTTGCTTAGCATAAGGGCAGAACCTAAAAAAAAACCTCAGAAGAATCGATTGGGGGCGAGTTGGTACATGACTATATGATACAAAGCGCAAAAGGGACAGGACGAACGAAGAAACCAGACGGACTCAACACGTGTTGTTTCTTCGTTCGTCCTGTCCCTTTTGCGCTTTGTATCATCTAAAAAAAAATCACCTTATGAGCACATTTTGGATCGTAATTGCCTCACTTTTCGTACGTTCAAAGTCAATAAGTTCCCTAATTCCCGCTCTCTTCAGGTTTTGCTTATGATAGCAAAAACAAATATTCTCTCCTTCCTAATTTTAATAAGCGCCATGAAAGAAGAGCACACGACAAAACAGCATGCATCAAAAGAGCGCACAGAAACAGCACAGCTACAAAACAGCACAACGAAAAAACAGCACAGTGACCAAACAGGAAAGGGACAAAATAGCATGGGAACAAAACAGCGCAGGGAAAAACAGCACGGCGACAAAACAGCACAGGAAAAAACCGCACGCGTCACAACAGCAGGCCAGACAAAACGGCAGAGCGACAAAACAGTGCAGCAAGAAAAGCCTTACGAGAGAAGAGCGCATGAAAAAAAATGCACGACGAAAAAACAGCACATTGGACTACGGAGCAGCGCTGCTGGAGGGAAGAACTATCATAGTCATAACCGCAAATGGTAACTCATAACACGTATGGCGGCGACCTTGGGGGTTAGCGAGTGCGTGTTTCACAGACTCAATAAGAAACAGGATAGGGTAGTATTCGCATCTTAAATATCTACTTTTTTCTGGCTAGTGATAGAAGGAATAACGCTGAAGAAGTTGTTGAGGAAGCATCTGTTGCGCGGGTTGACCATCATGATGCTGAATTTTGTTAAATATGCCCGACGCAGATCTCTGGGTGTACCAAAGCCCATATATTCTTCAAAACTGTCCCTCTCAGCAATTCAATTTGGAGCAGTTTTGTCTGGAGCGAGCTACACGGCCTTCATATGCAAAAATATCCAGTATGCGATACTTATCCGAGGGGGTACCCAAAAGAAACCGGACTGATTTTTTGAATCGGCACAGCTTCTGTGGTACCGCGTTTTGCCGCTAGGAGCGCATAGAGCGAACATTTCAGAGTCAGTAAGCAGGGTTGCCAGATTTGGCTATTAATAGCCAAATTGGGCTACTTGTTGTCCGAGTTGGCGTCAGAAATTTCGTTTTGGCTATGTGGCTACTTTTGGGCTACATCTTTTTCGTGCGTGAAAAAAAAAAAGTTAAAGTAGTTATAATGTGCTCTGTTACAATTATACAGTGACAGAAATAAAAGGCATGCTGGAATCAAAATGCATGCTATAGAAGGTTAAAGAAATTGAACGCGTCTGCTACAAAATGACAATTTGTAAACGCTGTGTTCGAGAAAACTTGTACTTCAGGCGGTCAAGGATCATGGCCTTTCGATTTCTAAAGAGTGGACACTACGTGAAAGTTGCCCCCCGGAAACAATTCACGGCCTATGGATTCCACTTAATCCGCGAACTAACGCCACCCCCCCGCGACTGTTGCCGTCTGCACATGTGAGCGTTCTCCCATTGACGGTGCACCTCGGGTGACCATGACAACCATGGTACCAGAATAGAGAGAAAACATTAAGATAACTTAAGTCTCCCTACGTGGTGCGAATGCGTAAGCATTAAATGCTACTATTTCGCTTCTGTTGCCTCGTTTCGTGATCCTCACGTGTTAACCGTTAACCATAGACGTGGCCTAGTGGTTTGGGCGTCCGCTTCGGCTGCGGTAGGTGGCTGGTTGGAAACCCACCGGCAGGCATGTTCTTTTCTTGTATTGTTTATTCTGGTTCTGTGGACACATTCTGCTCAAGACGCGCATGAGGCAAGTAATGCTTACGCGCATTAATAAGGTTTTTTTCTGTTTCTTCCTATTCTCGTGGTGGACACAGCAAGCGTGCCACTCGCAAGAGCCTACGCTTTTTCTGCAGCCTCAAGAGGCACACGTGCAGCCCTCGAGATTCATTGCAAGCGACGCGAGAGCGCCGTGTCCGTTGCGTAATCTGCGTGCACTCATGCGGAGCCATCCTTCGGCGCTGCGCGGATCCCACTGTAACTATCGAAGGCGGCGGAAGTTAGTGGCATGACATGGCATTAGATCCGTCGCTACGAGAACTTTCAGAATGGGCAAGTGGGCGATGTAGGTACATCCGGAACTACAAAAAGAAATGGAAAAAGGAGCCGGAATTCAAGGGTAACTGTTTTTCTCATTATTGTGAACATGCTGTTAGACTGAAGATAAAATCGACATAGATTATCATCTAATGGCATATACCCTTGATTTATTCTGAGCTCATGCATATCGTAGAATGTAGCTTCAAGAAGGCGCATGCTCGATACTTTGAGGCGACGCTCTCAGTGAGAACCTTTCTCTTAAAGCATAAAATTGAAATGTGAGGCTGCGTAAGTATACAGTAAGGTATTTCCACTGTCGATGTGTCTAATCTGCGCGCGAACATTTAAAAGGTGAAATATTCCTAAACTAGAGCTGCAATTGCGTTTTTTAGCGCCGCCTTTCTTTTCCGCATGCAGACTGGCGGGCGTCACCCGCCTCAGGTGATATGGCCTACTGCCGCGCCTGCAAAGTGGAACTGCGGCTCCGTCTTTAGGACCTGGTTAGCCGCGCATGTTAGCCGCACTGGTTAGCGCGCATTACGGATGGGAAACGTAACAACGGAAAAAACACGCCGTGCGCACCCCCTCAGACATCATCTGCGTGAAATAAATCGAATATGTAAATATTCCTGCCGAAAATTAATTCAATATGCTTAAGAAATGTTGTCAAAAAACAAATATTTTTGGCTACTTTTGGGCTACGCAAAAATTTCGCTTTTGGCTATGTTTGGGCTACTACGGAGGCCAATTTGGCTACCTGAGGTCGGAGCCATCTGGCAACCCTGTCAGTAAGCCGAGTGCCGTCGCTGAAGGAGGTCAGACTAGTTTAGGCAGAGTTTTAGAGTGACGACTGTTTTGTGTGAGTGTCGTTTTTGCAATGGCTGATTTTCGCGAACAGCGTGCGCCGGTGAAATTCTGATTTTTTCTCGGAAAAAGTGGAACGGAAACTCTTGAAATATTAAGAAAAACGCACAAGGACGATGCTATGGGGACAACTCAAGTGTTGCTGAATCGAATCCTGAATCAAAGCAACAATCATGCCAATGGAAAACTTGAAATTCACCTCACCTCAAGAAAGCTCGTCAGGTGAAACCAAACCTCAAAACAATGCTGATTTGTTTTTTCAACTTGAGAAGAGTCGTCCATTCAGAATTTGTTCCGCAGGGTCAGACAGTTAACCAGGCTTTCTTTTTGTATGTTCTGAAAAGATTGGGCAACAGTGTTTGGTGGAAGCGGCCTGATTTGTGGCAGACGGGTGGCTGGTTTTTCCACCATGGCAATACCCCTGCTCACACAGCCCTGTCTCTACGACAAATTCGGACCAAAAATGGCATGACCTTTGTTCCTCAACCTTCATACTCACCCGACCTTGCCACGTGCTACTTTCTTTGTTTCGTAGAATGAAAAGACAGGTGAATGGAAAGCGTTTCGCTGATGTTGCTGAGGTGAAGAAAAAAAACAACGGAGGGACTGTCAAGCATCACAAAAGATGAATTTAAACAATGTTTTGAAAAATGGAATGAAAGACTCGACAAACGTATCATTGTAAGTGGAGAGCACTTTGAAGGATATTGAAGGTCTGTGCTGAAAATGTGAACAAATAAGTTCAAACAAAAATAAGTCCGGTTTCTTTTGGGTACCCCCTCGTATTTCACGATGGCAGGATTTCCCGAGCCGACAGTTTCAGTTTGCTGTTTAACCAGGACGCAGTGCAGTGGCTGTCTGAGGCGGACCGGCGGTTACGTTACTTTGCGAAATGGGATACACAGTTGACCTGAAAATTCATGCGTCAGCGTGCATTTGTTGAGTGAAATTTCACAATAAAGCCCACTTTTTATACTTCGAAGAGAATTATATATCCAAACATTAATTTTCGCACCATTTGACCAAACCTGATTTTATCGTTTAGAAGCTGCTTTTACTAAAACGTAAATTTTTGAGAAATTTGGCTCTCTAGCTCACGAACCACAAGAAACATCCAACATTACAAACACAAGTAGGAGTCTATTGAAGCAGAGTTGTAGAATAAATGCAGGGAATTTCGTTTCACAGAATGTTTATTGCCTCTTATTATGGTTGGATTAAAAATGTACATTTGCGATGGTAATTTCAGTGCTTGGGCAAATACGTGTGCTTTGCTTCTTAAAGTAGTCTTCTTAAGGAATACACGGCCAGCGTCAGCAAACCCCGCAGCAACAGCAGCTTCACTCCCTAAGTCCAGTGAAATACGTACTGCATTCAGCACCGCAATTTAGCGGCGCTGCCATTGGGGCCCCATGCTAGTAAAGTAATAAACGTTAGTGGGCACTGCGGAAACCACATAGAAGTAATGCAAAAGCCCTTACGCCTCCTCAGCGCCTCTAATTGCTCCTCTCTGCCTCTAGTTGCTCCTCTTTGCCTCTATGTCTATTGTGACGACGCGTCTGACAATCGAATCTTATAATTCACCTTAAACCACAGTTATTGCACCTTACTCTATAAAAGAACTGCGTTTAATCCACACATAATTCATTTGATTCACACTTACTACGCAAATATTTCATTTATTTTGCTCTGAATTCACAATGTTGACGCAATTATTGCAGAATTAATCCATTTCATTCACTCTTAATTTATTTCATTTAGAAGTGATTCATTCAATTCACACTTAATTCACAAATGTTTCGCAGTTGATTTACTGTAATTCACCTTGAATTCATTACAATATATCATTAAGTCACAATATACCCACATTAATCCACATTAATTTATACTTAATTCGCCTTAATTCACTGTAATTCACCTTAATTCATCTTCATTTACTAGTGGCGTTTCTATAATTTGTTATTATTGATTAAATTTCGATTAAATTCAAAACCACCATTGTTTCACCTCGGTATTGATTTACACATTCAAACTTCGCGCCACGCGTTGGCTCCGCCCACCTTTCCGGTCACGTGGGCCGATCACGCGGCACATCACATGGTGTGTCACATGGCACCGCACCTCCGGCAATCCAAAGTTCGCGCCACTGCCGGCCCGACCACCCCCACTTTTGGTCACTTTTTTACTCTAATTAATTAATTAATTAATTAATGATCGGCCGGCACCAAAAGTTTTCCATCACATCCTCACCTCATCCTCCTATAATAACAACTTTTCAGACGATGTCTCTTTATAGTTTCCCACAATTGCTGCGAAAATGGTTTTGATGACAGAAAGCCGCTAACAGCGTAGTAATGCTTTCTCATTAATAACACAGCGCTCATATGCACTGATTGCGCGGGCGAGAAAAACAGCGCGCAACCTAGCTAGATTCCAACTCTAGTCTAACTAACTCGAGTCTAACTTAAGTTGGCTTTTCTATTTTCTGTTTATTTCGCATGTTAGGCTGCCGTAAGCTTCAATAATCAAGCATACCGTAGGCTATCTGCAAGCGCTGTTTGTTGCGTTACCCAAATAGCGAATGAATTTATTTCGTTCAGGTGTGATCGTTTCAGTAAAATGGAGTTCGGTTCGATTTCCGAATTCTATGGCATGAAACTAAATTTAGATATCTATTCGCCTTTACACACTTTCATTCGTCTTTTATTTTCTTTGTTGCAGCTGTTAGGTGCCATTTTGATGCTTCTGAAATTCAGAACTCTTGCGAGAGAACTGCACTAAGCCGAAAAAAATGGTACTACATCAATCTGAATACGAACCAGAGACACGCTAGGCTTTTCGGTGCCTTGGAGCACTCGGCCATAGCTGCAGCCTCTTGCTCTGTCTGTTCTAACTGGTAGCCGCCCTTGCTATGCTTTGGAAGTCCTCATCGCCGCGAATGTTAGCTATGGCCCCTGAAGAGCGGGCGAAAGCTATGACATGTCAAAGAGCGAAATAAAGCGAGAGACGCCATGCATGATGTCTACCAGTTGGAAAGGAAGCGGCTGCGGGCGCCGGCACTTAATGCATCAAAAGGAGCCAAGGAAACCGAACATTGCTAGCGAATGAGACAAATCACCCGGGGCATCTGACCGCAGAGCGAATGCCAGGGCCAATTTTATCTCTCAGTTGCCCAGATTCTGCTTGTGTAATACAGACAGAAAATATATAACTCAAGAAAACAAGCAGGGACTAAATAACCACTAGTTCTGCCATATGCACCGTTCCGGTCAATCAACGCTGTTCCTCAAGGAATGAGCGTGCCCTGCTTCTTAAACAACCAGCGAAACCAACACTCGCTAACTACTGAAGTCGCTGCCGTAAGTGTAGTGATTTACCGTTTGCGGTTATGGCTGTGATAGTTCACTCCTCCAGCAGCGCTGCGCCGTACTGTGCTGCTTTGTCGTCGTGCTGTTTTGTTCCTTGCGCTCTTCTTTCATCGTGCTGTTTTTTCGCTGTGCTGTTTTGTCGCGTGCTGTTTTTCACCTGTGCCGCTGTGTCGCCATTCTGATTTTTTACTGTCCTGTTTTGTCGCTGTGCCGTTTTTTGCCTGTGCTTTTCGTCGCTGTGCTGTTTTTTGTGCTCTGTTTTGACGCATGCTGTTTTGCCGTGTGCTGTTCTTTCATCTCCCCATTTTGATGTTCTAACCTTATTGTAACGTTTGCGCTCAGTATGGTATAAATAATATATAATTTTATTTATGTCTGTTTATATGAATTTTATGCCCGAGTCGCTCCTCATAAAAATTATTGTTTATGTGTTTTAAGACTGTAATGCGAATACGCTTTGCTCAATGTGAAAGGATAATTTATGCTGAAGTACAAGCCAGAGCCTGTTCAGGTAATATTGCGCAATATTACTTCCTGTATGTTTGCAATGGTCCATGGCAGTACGCTTTAGCCCACTGCCAATGTCACTGCCATTAGCAATGTGGATAACTAAGTAGCTGAAGAGTTCAATATAAATCTGCAAAAAAGCCAATGTTATTGGACATCCAGCCAGTAAGGAAAGCGGAAGTAAAGAAATCCTTAGGAGCAGTACAAAAGGCCAATGCGCCTGGCGCGGATGAGGTAACAGCAGATCTGTTGCTGGATGGTGGGCAGATTTTGCAAGAAAACTAGCCACCCTTTATATGCAACGCCTTATGACCTCGAGCGCACCAGAATCTTGGAAGAACGCTAACTTCTTAATCCGTAAGAGAGATGACGCCAAGGACACGAAAATTAGAAGGTGCCTACAAGGCATTTATGAAGGAACTCGTTAATAGATTCAGGACAACTTAACACCAATGTCAACCAAACGCCAGGCACACTTTCGTAAAGGCTACTCGACAATAGGCCATACATTAGCAGTCAAATGATAGAGAAATGCGCATGTTACAACCAACCCCTGTTATAGCCTCCACAAATTAGAAGAAAGCATTTGACTAAGTCAAGACGTACACAGTCACGGGAATCGGGGTGTAAACGAGCTCTGTGTAAAAGTGCTAGAAGTTGTCTACAAAACGTTTTACTTAAGGCTTTACATTTTTTTTAAATAGGGTTTTTTGATGTAGAAAAGCGCGTTTTTCGGCATAGCATTGTCAGCGGTGCAGTACATTACAATATAGCTAAGGCCAGGCAACTAGCAGGATGATAAATTAATACGGAATAAATAACTTTTTAACTATTATTGTTAGGCTTCTTAATTATCGCGAGGCATCAACTTAATATCCATCAACATCAATATCAATACCAGTCTTTAGAATTTCGAAAGTGCGATTACCCTCGACGCTGGGGCCCTAAAACTTTTGGCTGTTTCGGCAAGTTACCTGCACTGGAGCGGTTATTTTTGCTGCAAACTTCCCGAAATCGCATGTATTTTGGAGCAATGTTTCCAAAATTTCTTCGGCCAATTGCCGAGAGTAACTGCGTTTTCGAAATTCTAAAAAAAGATGTGGATATTACTTACGCTGCGCTATATGCCTCATAATAACTGAGGCGTCTAACAATAATAGTTAAAAAGTTAGCTATTCCTTATTAGTTAATTAGCCTGCAAGATGCCGCGTCTTAGCTGTACTCTTATGTACTGCACCGCTGGAACTGCTATGCCGAAAATAGCGCTCTTCTTATTCAGAATGCCTCTTTTTAAAAATTGTATAAGATATTAGATGAAACACTTCTCACAAAAGCTGCTCAGCCACCATGATCCTCCATAAAGAGAGCAATAAACGTCCAATAAGGAGAGATGTCAGGCATACAGACATGTACTCTCCAAAGCTAGTGGTTACTGTTTACAGGCGGTATTCAGAGATCTGAATTGGGTACAGTTGGGGATGAGAGTTAATAGAGAGTGGCATATATTAATCTGCCATTCGTTGAAGACTTTGCCTTGCTAAGTCACTCAGGGGTGAACTATAAACTGCACAGCATGATGAATAATTTTGGCACGCAAAGCCGACCAGCGGGTATAAAGATGAATAAGCAGAAAGCTGCAGCGATTTTCAAGTGTCAGAATGGGCCAGCAGTTTACGATTGGTAACAAGGCGGTGGCAGTGATAAGAAATTGTCTACTTAGAGCGGGTAGTGAGGTAACTAGAAGAATAAGAATGCCGTGGAGAGCATTTGGCAGGTACTCTCATCAATGGCAGTCTGCAAAAAAAAGTACCGGGTGTTTTATTTTAGGTCCAAAATTTTTAGAGAAAGGTAAATTCCTTTAGATTTATTTTAACCCTGGAGCTATACTAAGGGCTACGGCGGACGCCAGCTAAGAGGCAAACTACTTTAATTAGTTCACTGATTAACTGAATACGTTAATTAACTTCTATAATTTTTATTTTAGGGGATATGTTGTATTTGCAAAATTGGGGATTGTCTCCCAAACAGTCCAGCCAAGAAAAAAAATTTTCGTGAAAAAAATGTTTTGCCCGCGTAACGAAGCGAGAAAAAGTCACCCTGGTAGGCAGCTTCACACTGTAACACACCGTCTGTGAGCGCCTCTGACGTAGTTCGCTCCGCCCTGCGCTTTGTGTCATTGCGTTTTTGTTCCAACGCGGTATTCCGTGAGGCCGCGGAGCGAAGCGAACCAAGCAGCGATAGCGAAGGCCACCCGTCCGGGCTTCAGGTGACGTCAGCCGTGCGACGCAAAGCGCAGGGCGGAGCGAATACGTCAGAGGCACTCGCGCCGCTGAGTTACGGTGTGAAGATGCCTACCAGGGTGACTTTTTCGCGCCTCGTAACGTCCGTGAAAAATTTTTAATTAAGATTGTTTTTTCTGGGTCGGACTGTTTAGAGGACGATCTCCAATTCTGCGAATACAGCATACCCCCTAAAATAAAAATGAGAAAAGCTTATTAACATATTTAGTTAATTAGCAAACTAATTAAAGCAGTTTTCCTCTTGCCTGGCGCCCGCCGTAGCCTCCAGTATAGCCCCAGTGCTAAAATAAATCTAAAGCAATTTACCTTTTTTTTAAATTTTGGACCTTCTGCAAAAAAACACCCGGTATATAACAGCTGTATCTTATCAGTACCCGTTTAAGGGGCAAAACACTAGAGGCCAAAAAAGGCTCAACTTAAATTGATTGCAACGCAGCGGGCCATGCAAACGAAAATACAGGTGCAAAATTAAGAGAGAGGAAGAGAGCAGTGTGGGTCAGGGTTCAAAGGAGGGTCAATTACATCTTAATCGGAATCAAGAAGAAATGGGCTTGGGCTGGGAATGTAACGAGAAGCAAGATAACCGATGGTCGTAAAGGGTAACAGACAGGATTCGGAGAACGCAAGCGTAGCAGGGAGCGGCAGACAGTTAGGTGGGCCGGTGAGGTTAAGAAGTGTGCGGCGAAAGGTGGACGCGAGTGGCACTGGAGGAGCTTAACATAGAAGTGCATGGAAGAGGCCTTCTTCCTGCTGTAGGCGCTGTCAGGTTGATGATCATGATTCACCAAGTAACGGTTTGGTTTGGTTTCTGGGGTTTAACATCCCAAAGCGACTAAGGCTATGAGAGACGCCGTAGTGGAGGGCTCCGGAAATTTCGACCACATGGGGTTCTTTAACGTGCACTGACATCGCACAGTACACGGGCCTCTAGAATTTCTCCTCCAAAGAAATTCTAGCCGCCGCGGCCGGGATCGAACCCGCGTCTTTCGGGACAGCAGCCGAGCACCGTAACCGCTGAGCCACCGCGGCGGCCCAAGTAACGCGGTCGTCTGTTATTTGCATAGTGATTCAGTGTTGTGATCATCATACGTAACGAACTCTGTCACTAAAGTAAGTGCTGCAGTGAAGTAATAAGTGCAATTTCGATGTTTTAGAAAAGGATGCCTCAGACGAAGCGCGAGGACACTCGAAAAAAAAGCTTTCTCAGTCCCAGGACTCTGATTCTGCGGCCAGTAGTAACAGTAAAGGAGTGCCGTTCAGGGAGCTATTGCATCAAGGAATGGCCGCTGTACAAGACTGTAAACTAGCCCCAGAACTCATTCCACTGTTAAACGGCGGCGTGGGCCAGATTAGCGTAGCCATCAATGGATGTAACATCTTTACATGGGGGTGCGTGGTTGCTGAGTAACTTTTTCTATCTTTTCAACTCCTCCACCATGTCATGAAATCCAGTAAACTGATTTAACAGAAGGCTCAGAATGTTGATTTCATTCAGCTTTCTATTGAATACGGCTACAAACGCTCAGACTATTTGCTTGTTTTCGCTTCCGATCAAAAAGAAGCTGTCCAGTGTTTGTTCACTCATTCCTCGCACTTTTGCTGCGCCCTCTGGCGAGAACACCACCTAGTTATTTTCATATTCCATGCATTGGACTTCATGAGAGTGAAACTTGCTCTTACAGTGGGTGAAAGTCCTGTCTTTGTCAAAACGTTCCTTGGCATATAGGTGAGCGCGTTGCGATGGTAGTGTGCCTTGATCATGAAGGAGCAAGGCTCGCATGCGCCTACCCGCAAGTGGTATCGTCGGAAATAATGGCGACTCTGTGCGTCGATGTTTTGCACGTGGGAGCACATATATAAAGAACAACTAATTATTTGCAAATGCTACGCTTTTATTGCAAATGGAAACCCAACTTTTGAATACTTAACAAAGTAAAAATGCAAAAATGCTAAACAATATCTTGCACACTCAGTTCTGCCTTTCTTCACGCACAGATAGTTGCTGGGATAGATCTGTACATCACGGGAGTAATTCTGTCGTCCACCTTCGAAGTTATTTTAATAACACTAAAGAAGTGTGACGTGTTTTCATTTCATTCCCAGTAGCCGTTAGCTTTATGTGCTCACGACTGGATTTTAACATTTACCAGCGAAAATTGTACTTCTTCAGCAGCGTTTGCACTTACCTAGGACACACCCGGCACTAGCTTTCCGAGATGTGCATATAATGTTCATATTTCAAGGATTACGTGTTTTTACTGGCGCATTTACGAACCACAGCCATATATATAGGAGAACGATACTAACTCGCGCATGGTTGAGAACTGACATAAGGAAGCATTATAGGGTAAAATTGCCCATGCTTTAATGAACGAAGATGGTCTAAAATCGGTCAAGAAGAAACAAGGCATGGGCCAAAATCGGGTGTACGTACTAAGAGGCAAAGGCTATGGTAAGAGTGACGTGTACAAATTTCGTAGGGCGATATTTTTGGCTTTGGATTAAGAGAATAATTTCCTGCGCAGGCGTAAAGCTACCACACGGTGCAAGATTCGACGGAAATTGCGCTCTAGAACAACGGTATTATTGTCACTGAGCTGATTTACCTGTTATGTTCAGTTTGCTCGCTTACATCTATTCAATGCTAATGATTCATAGTAATGCAAAATTCTGTGAACAAAAATAGGTATTGAAAGTTTTCAAACTCCTAGCTCCGCAACCAGTAGGTTCCGGAACTGGCGAAATGTACAGCTTAATGTAAATTCAATATATTAATATTTTAAAACACCTATCGGCGCAATATTCGATCGTGAGTGCTAATTTACCCTAAAGTACCATGAAATACGGCATTTATTGGTGCATGAGAGCTTCATTGCTGGACGCTTTTTTTTATTTACAGTGGAATGCAGGGACGTCTGGGAAAAACACAGCGCAGACTGTCTCGGATGGGTGAGCACAAAAGCGATTTTCTTTTATCTCGCTTTAGATGTGTAGCTTACAATCATTTGCAACCCAAAGACTGAATCTGCACTGCAGCCGGCCAACTTTCGATCACAAACCGCCTAACACAGATTACAATATTGACAGTACCTTAGCCCGGAGTCTACTTTGCGTCAGGTCCCGCGCTAGCGTTTGGCCACGTCCAGAAAAGAGATGCGAACCGCCCATTGTTTTCGTCATGTCTGATTATGTCTTCCGGCCTTGCGCCATTCCTTGAAATGTGATCTGTGAGAAGCAGATTTTTTACGCCGCCGGTATCAGCCTGCTAGCCCTTGACACTGCAGGGCGGAAAAAAGGAAACTAAAAATTATTAAATATTCAGCAAATAGAGACAGCAACTCGCATAGCAGTGTAGTCACTGACATTAAACTGAAGGTAACGGCACCAAAAATTTTAAGGAAGGGTGGTAGTATTTGCGATGTGCACGTTTTTGCCTTGTAACTGAACTAATTGTTTGGATGCCGCGTTTTATATGCTAGCTGGGAGGCCTATGATCGCTTTGACATGCTACCTATACACATGCGCATGCCGGGTGTCCATGAACTCTGCCGGACTTTTCGCATTCTGTGCAGCTAGGTCGGAGCTTATTGCTGATGCGTAATTACAGGGAGATCCCTGGGCTGTCCAGGTGATTGAAATGGTTCTCTACTACTGTCTTGTAAAATCTATGCCGTAAAAACCACCACAGTTTCCGATGCGTGCAATGTTATTCGGAAGGTGTGCACAATGGGTGTGGTCTCCGATATAGGAAACATGATCTCTATAAAATACAACGTAATAGCGCTGCAGTATGCAATATTGTTCCTGTCCCTTCTACAACCCTTCTACTCCTTGAAATCCTAAACTGGGAACTGGGAAATCCTAAACTTGACTTGCGCCTTGTGCTTTCGCAATGCTTTACACCAGGGTAACTATCTCCCAGTTGGTGATTTGCCCGCTCCCACCGCGCCCTCTTCCTTCCATGTTAACCACCTTCCGGATGGTCCCCAATGTAACTACCTTCCGGTTACGCGTTCCTACGCTCTCGTCATACCCTGCTTCTTCCAAGGTAACCCTCCTCATTCTTCTAGGGTAGCTACCCTTTCTCTGGCTACCGTTTGAACCACCCACCGCCTACCCCTTCTTGCGCTCTCCCCTTAACCTGCTCCGTCAATGGTAATCACCTTCCGAGTGGTTCCGATGGCAAGGCACCCACCGGTTACGCTGACTACTACTACTACTACCACTACTACTACTACTACTGCTGCTGCTACTGCTACTACTACTACTACTATACTACTTTACTACTACTAATACTACTTCTACTACTAGTACAAAAACGTGATGTCCAGGACTGAGCGCTTAACAGCTGTCGCTGTAAAACAGTAATTGGTGGCTTCTCGCTACAGCAAAGTGAAATCCAAAATTTGGCTTATGCTGATGTCTTACTTTGCAATATTCTCTTCTAATAAAAACAGTGTGCCCGTGGTTCTGCATGTAACTGAGCAGCCTTGTGAGAGTTCAGGTGGGGCTTTTAACCTTTATATTTCAAAGAGCTTTGGATGAAGAAACTGGAGTACAAACCAAGCTGTTTCGGAAGAGTATTTGGGGACTACTGTGCATTATTATCCCAATAGTGGACCTGACTGGGATTCCCGAATATCATCTGTCAGGCGAAAACCTCAGGCTCGGATGGTTATGAATGTGTCTGGGTTTGCACGAGATTAAGTATGCACTATATTTTAGCGCAGTAACACTACAAGGCGCATTTTCCGATTTCGGCCGTACGTACAAGGTCGTTCACCCTTAGTGCGAATATGCGAGTGCATGGCCGTGTTCGTTCGAGGACCACTGCGTCCGACATTGCGCGCATCGAACTGAAGTGATGACGCGCATTGTGCCATCACGCCCAGGTCCATCTTTTCCTGTGCCATTTCGCTGCGATGAGCGGCTCTGTCACACGCCGTGGACCTCTCAGGATTGCCGCCACGCGCGCACCTCTTCGCACTACGTACATCTCTGAAACCTGCTTTATGGTTGGTGGGCCACCTGCCCACAAGTTCTGGCCAACCTGCCGTACTCGTAGGTGTACACCAGGCAGGCCTTCACCTGGGCGAAGGCCTTAATGAAAGGTACACATGGATGAAGACATTTCCGGGAAATATCTCATGGAAATGTCTCCCTGAAGACGTTTCCGGGAAATGTCTTCAGGGTAACAGCATTTAGGCCAAATGCCCTTCGGGCGAAGGCCTTTATGGTTAAGAACATTAGTTTAAATACCTTTAAGTCAAAATAGGCTCTTTCATTCATGACGCATAAGAACCCTATGTGCCCACTGTAACTAGTGCTACTGCACGATATTCCACGCTGGCCATGCAAATCCGCCTGCTATATTTTTGGTTTTGAAGCTCATCTACCTTATATAAGCGTTGCATTCCACAAGAAAAAGCAGAGGCGATGCATAAAATTTTCGAGACTTCTCTGTGGTGCTCTACTAGGAGCTAATGCGTCGAAGGAATTTGTTTCGCCCTCTGCATTCTGATGAGGCAGGTCTTCACCACTTGTTTGTTTATGAGCTTGTCCCAAGGTTTTTATTGTGTTAGCACAGCAGATTCCTCTCTGTCGGTTAGCCTTTGTCTGTAAGGTCCTTATGCGTGCTCAGCTGTTTGTGATTGCTTTGGTGCGGCTCTTAAACTTCATATGTCAAGGGGGGTTTGGGTTAGGACACTGGGAACAAACCAAACCTTTTTGGAGGTGCATATGGTGGCAGCCTTACATTATCATCGCAACAGCGGACCAGACTGGGATTCTCAAATCTCCTCCATTAGGCGACAACCCAGGCTAGGATAGGTAGGAAGCAATTGCCGGCAGACCACTGTAAGGCTGCCCACCTGTACATTTACACCACCATAACCGCCACCGTCAGCCACCTGGTTGAGGACAACCGGCCTCAGGCGTCCCACGCTTATTCTAGGGCACATGGCCTTGTTGCGTCACCACGTCCTGATCAACGGTTTGGTGAGCAAGGTACCTACCGCTGCAGGTTGCAGTGCACTTAATGAATGATACCGATAGGCTGTGCGGAAAGACCTGTCCCGGTCTCAAAGGCCCACCAGTGGCAGCACCTGCCCCACACGCCCGTGGCGCATGGCTTAACCTATGCACCATTGCACCAGGAGTGGTGCGACTGCACCCAGCGGTTTAGACATTGAAAGCAGAGAATGGCTGATGCCGCGTATATCGACATTGAACCATTACCTGTATTGCTTCACACGCTTAAGGCGGATCTAAAGTGTCCCCTGTAGTTTTAGTGCACCAGCACTAAGGCCCCCACTCACACTTTTCACCACCTTATCACGATAGCGTTAAATGCCCCTTTACGCAGAAAATCCGGTGTCGGTGTTGTAAGCGAAAAATCATGGGCATGGCTCTGTCAGGTGGTCCACAGAGAGCAACCTAGGAGGCAGGGGGCCCATCTACGTCACGTGACCCCTCGGCGTGATCGCAACCTGCCAGTCGGATAGTGAAGAAACTGTCCACCGTGCCGGTGGCAGTAAAATTATTTATTCGTCGCTCGGCAAGAGCAACATGGGCCTCATAATCCTCACCTCTGGGAGAACCTGCCATCGCAGAGCAGTGACTCATCGCTTAATCACTGCACTAATGCACCAGGTGGGGTATGGGGACTCCCAGAGACCTATGAATATAAAGTAGAGAATGACCTTCCGCAAATATGGTAGATAACCCACTACGCTATAGCATCGTACCCTTGAGGAGGAACTTAAGTGTCTCCTCCAATTTTGTTTCAGTCCTGCTTGACCTTGAGAACCGAATATCGAACCGGAAACAAAGCTGAAGTGAACATCGAAATGCCTGCACACCTAGCTGGCATTCGGACTAACCACAATAACTCATCCGTTATTTATTTTTTTAAGGAGCAAAACATTTCTTCATTTAGCTGTGCTTAACAGCCAGTTAAGTGCACATCATCCTATTCTGTTTGCGCCCCCTCGTCATGTACGTGGAGGGACTTTGGGAGGTTTTTGAAGGGTGATGCGGACACCTTCCATTTCTTCATTGTATATTTTCGCTGGCTGTACCGCTCGTGTCTCTCCAGAAAACAGAGGACTAAAGTTCTGACTTAGGGGTTCTTTACTGTACCGAAGTATTGACAGCCTTACCTCGCCTTTCTAGACAACAGTTTATGAAAGAGTGTGGTACTGATGTGTATTCAATTGGCCGCAATGCCTTTCTTTTTTAAACCTTTCCGCTGAAAACGTGGCTTAGTGCTAAGGGGATGTTTCTTACATGTGCCACCTATTTCAGTAGCCGGAAGCTATTAATCATTGCTCTGTTTTCTCCAGTTGCGGTTATTCTTTCGAACATTCTTCAACAGGCTCTGAAAAAAAGGACATTGATATTGCGCCACATACTATAAGATTTTTGCATGCAATGGAAGGTTCTAAGACTCCACGGTATCTTCTAGGGGTCATTGGACTGTTTAGGCCATGGAAGAGCGATATGATAGATCGGCACGCAGAGCTGCCGCGTTCATCGAGGTGTTTGTTCAAAGAGCAATGTGCTTTGGAAGTTGATATGCTGCTCAAGATTGACGCCATGCCCACTGAAGTTTGATGTTCCGACATAGGGATAGCAGGATGGCGGTGTGAATATGCATGTCGAGTTCATGGGATGCGGCCAGGTTAAGTAAGGCTACAGACATGTCAATTTTGATCTATTTTGGTGCAATAAAGAAAAAAAATCTGCTGAGGTGGCATTACAGTCTAATGTAGTGGCGAGCAAATCTGCTGTGTTAGCTCTGCTGTGGGCTCGAATCGCACGGCGGCTTGGGATGAATAAAATTATAAATGTTTTATCTATAAGAGTAAATAAATTAAATGCATAAAACGCTTAATATTTTATTCTCTTTAATAATGCAGGAAATGGTTTATGCATTCATTATTTTAAGGCATCCGCATGCTTGACATATGCCGCCCCCTGCTGAGCTTGCCCTCTCTAGTAGCGATTTCGATACTGTCGCTTGTGACGGATTTGGAAAATTGGCGCAGGGCTGTGATTGGCGTTTGGTGGTCACGTGAAACCTGCCACGTCGTCACTCTCTCGACCCTTTAGGAAGTTTTATACAGATACAAAAACGAACTCTGCAAACTTCACCTTCCATCGTGATATACAATGATGAAACGTCCATATTTACTTTATTCTCCCGCAATCAGGACCATCACCAAAGAAAATTTGGCCCCAATGCACCCGCTTAAGCTTAACGCGCCTAAGTGCTCCAGCGCGTTTGCTTTTGTATGTCTTTGCTTGTATTTAGTTAGTTTTTTACGTGCTTGAAAAATCGAGTTGCGCCCATATGTTGCAGTTGTTCTTCAGCTTCCTGGGGTGCCCTTTGCGATTCGAAACGCTGTGTTCTCTGTTCGGTAGTCTATACAACCACTTGTACACGCTTCTTTATAGCACGTTCCTCCGATGACTTCATCATTTGTCTCTTTCTCTCGCGTTTCTCGGTCTTCATGCGTTTTCGCATCGCGTTTAGCAAGGTTATAGTGTCTTCGTCGTTCTGCTTCGGCTTGCTGCCTCGCCATGTCCACTGGATCGGTTCATTCACGAAGGCGCTCTCTCCTTTTCCACCTCTGTGCAGCTCGCCGTCCACTTCATAAGGCTTGAAAATGTGTGGGAAAACCGGTCTCGTCCGTGATTTAGCGCTTGCTGCACTGCACGGTCTTCCGGCGACTTTATCCTTCGCCTATTCTTTCTGGCATCTGCATGCGCATGAAACGCGTTTCTCGAGATTCAGCTTCCCATCCTCTCTCCACTCGGTTGCAGCCGGCGCGACGCTCCCCGAGCTTACCCGAGTTACTACGAAGCTTCTTCGGGAAATCACTTGTTTTTCACTGGTGGCCCGTCTAGTGCTAGCGGACTTAAACAAAAAAATTAGGCAGTGGCTTACCTCTAATTAAGCCTGGGTATACAAGCGAGAAGCTTCAGTTATGCTTGGTTTAACGGCCGTCCACTCCCTGCCTGTACGGAGGCGGAGGAGGAGGCGGAAATCGGCGCGGTTAAAACTGCCCGCAGGAATGCGGAGAGGAGGGTTGCCGGCTGCGACGCGGGCAACACTCGGCTGCAACGAAAGGTCAAACGGTGGGCGAGGAGGCGAGGCGCGACGTTGTAGCGACAGCGAGGAGGCGACGCACATGCGCAGTAGCGCGCAGCTGCGCCGAAAGGTCAGGCGATGGCTGCGGCGACGGCCAGGAGCGACCACCTGCGCGGCGCGTGACGTCACTCGGTTTCGCACATGCGCATAACTCACCAGTTCGGGCCACGCGAAGCTCGACGATGACCAGCGTAGTGAAGCTTTTCGCTTCAAAAGTGCCTTTTCAACAGAAAGCCCTCCTCATGCGCTACTAGAGTGGCCCACGGGTGATTCGTACGCGGGGTGTCATTTTTCGACATCAAACACCTCGATCGACTTCTGAGCCGTTAGATCGATGTGTTTGTGCAATACCGAGGAGGCATGAAGTGACTGAGCGTAGCCAAAGCCACGGTAATAAAAAAGTAAACCACAAACGTCTTCATGTCCTCAATTGCGCTGCGAGGTCGGTTTCCACATTACGCCTTTGCAACCGTCAGTGGGCAGCGTCTTGATCGTAATAGTAAGAAAACAACATTCGCAGCAAATGAGTTATATTGAAAGGGAGCTAATTCGTACTTTGTGAATGGAATGGACAGCATTCTATTGCGCTTGTATTATTCAGAGATTTATAATATAGTCGTCTACAATGAAACTAATATGCGAATATCTCTGTATAAATGCATCTAGCATTTCACCTGTAGTTAACATAAACATCATAACCAGTTAATACAACATTTATCCGGTCATGAAGAGTAAAACTTGCTGTTTATCTCTCTCATTTACTATATTCTTGTAGATGAAAAAAAATTCCTTGCATTACGTACGGTTAATTTGGGTGGCAGTTTGTCACTTAAGAAGCTTTATATTTGAAGAGTTTGCTGCAGAAAGAGTAATTCTACCGTGTTTTCTGCAGATCGAAGATGAGTACAGGTCATGCGACTCGGAATTCCCTGAGTCTATGACAGAAAACGTAAGTTGGCACTGCGAGCCTTGTTTTTTAATGTTGTTTCCTTCATTGCTTCAAGAAGACTAATACCCTATCATTTAGAAGCGAAAGAAGGAAATGGTGTCGTGCTGTTGTGTGGTCACCTGACCGTCATTGTGAGAAATTTAAATGACTGCACTAGTGACAGTGGTTATGGAAAATGTCGCAGAAGAAATCACTATTTCGTTTGGGTCACCGTGGTTGTAGTGGCGCCAGTGAGTAGAAGAAAATTTGCTATCCAGACTTTGAATTGAAAAATACACAATTGATCCCAAATGATATATATATGATAATAACGATTTCATTTCCTGCACATTTATGCAATAGCGAAAATTCAACCTCAACAACTCTTGTGGTGCTGCTCCTGTCTACGGTGTTTTATACGTATGCCATCAACGCAGAGGCACAGGTGAAGCTTATTAGTGTCATTCTTCATAATCGACTAGCGCGATAAAAAATTCATAAACGAAACCTTGAGCCGAATATCTAGTAAATGGGCGTGCCAGAAGAATTCTACCTAGTATAGCATTGCTGCTGTACTTAACACTAATTTCTTAAAACAAAAAAAGAGTGCTTCTTCGCTTTTTTAGGCTCACCGTAACCGTGAGCATTCCGTGTAATCGTTCGATAAAAGTGCATTAATATTTCAGTGGTGCAGCTATCAGCTCCGCAGCCTATAAGGAAAAAAACAAGAATTCTTGTGATGAAATCCGCCAGAACATTGCGCACTCACCTAGAGGTGCACGTGTCTGAGCTCTGGCAGTTTACTCGTAGACCATACGATGGTAGAGTAAGCAACACAAGCCAAAAACTTCCCGTTCAGGCGGAATTAAAACTGACATAGACTGGACTTTGTTATTGCGGGAGAGATACAAGCTGTTGTTTCTTGAGCCTTTTTTAGTATTTGGTCATGCAAAAAAAAACTACTTTCTTTTTTCAAAGAATATCGGCACCTAACGTAGTGCTTCCGAGATTTTGATTTCCCTTAAAATAGGCGCTATTTTTTTCCCGTCGTATATTTATCGGAACTGTGTTTAATGCTTCTTTTGTGAAATCAATTTTGATTTTCTTTTTTTTTTCGAACAGCAAAGTGACTTTTCTAAAGCTTTGGTGAGTATAACTGAAGCGCATCTTATATTGGACAAGAAAAAAATACGGTTAATAAAAGCTGAAATCAATTAGCTCGCCAGCATTGTTACTAGCGTCTCTAGCACCCTCCCCTACCCCACAAGCGAAAACATTCACATTACAGCGGTCAAATTCTTTTTTGAATCAGGACATTTGTCTGGGCAAGAACATAGACAAGAACGAACACACACGACAAGACTGGCGCTGAACTTTCGATTTCCAGGTCGTTATGGCAAAGAAGTTAACCAGGGTCATGGCTTTATCGTGCTTAGTTCGTCGACATAGAAAACAGTCCAATGTAGGAGAAATACGTTCAATCAGGACTTTAGTCTCGGCTAGTTGGTGAATAGCTCATTTCTCGTTGTCACATTGCGTTTATTTTTTATTGCTTCCTTGTGTATATTTCTGTAGTGCTTCTCAGTTCACTGATCCAAGTGTTTCTAGGTCAACCAAACCTGCACGTATCATGCTTCGGTCGGAGCTCCCTATGCCTGGACACACAGTCTTCCAGGACCTAATTTGCTATATCTCCGCCCTTCCCAGTTCTAGGATTTCCTTTTACTCAGCTGGCGTTCTTTTCCTTACCACAGCTTTGCAGGTCCACGGGTGTGAGCACCTCTATCAGAAGTCTTTCGTGGACAAACCGTTTTCAAGATAACGCTCCCCATCCCATCACTGTTCCCATACCACACCCTCACGAGGGCTTCATCCTTCATCATGAAGGTCTTTTGGAACACTTTGGAAGTATCCACCCTTGGCGCGCGCTAAATAGCGCCTTTGCTTTGAGGGGAAAGCCCCGGTGACTTTTTGGAGGGTCTGGTGTTGGATGAGTGGCGGGATGGAGAGCGCAAACTAAAAAATCTCAGAAGTCCTCCAGTCGAAACGATGTTCCTCGCACAGATGTTCCTCGCTGAACTTTTCTTCACTGTGTTTTCTGTTATCAGGAATAAGGAGTAGAAATTCATGCTGTAAGACTAGGGGAAACTGGGAAAGCATCGCTTCACAATGCTTCTTCTAGATATTGCTATAACACCTTGAATATGCAAGAAGTCTGCGCTTGGGCGCAATGCAAGAAGCCCCCTGTTCGGCGAAACTCGAAACTCCCCGAGGACTGGCTATGTCCTGAGATGAATCAACAAACGGTATTGATAAGATAGGATATCACAGTCTAGGCGTTCACCACAGGGTGTTGAGGTAGGCTGACTAAGGGAGGAATCATTCAGGAGGAAGAGCAAGCTGGAAGGTCTATTTTACATGTCTACACAATTGAGAGTACGTTCGAGCACATAAAACAAGCCAGTTATCTCATAAACATTCCAGGATGCGTTGTCCAGTCCCCCTCAGCGGCCCCCGCGGGCTTCTTAAAAACCGTTACAAGTCCGCAGATACCCACTCCTGGGGAATCTGCTACTTATAGAACTAGAACGTTCAGCGGCCACACACAAACACACACACACACACACACACACACACACACACACACACACACAAACACACACACTTGAATGGGGTAGAGTGGAGACCACCGCAGAAGAACAATGCTTACCATGTCGCCGTTCTAGGAGCGGGGAATGTTACGGCTTGTTTAATCCGCAAGCCGTAAGTCTTGCTGCGACGGTTCCGGCCTAGCACGGTGGACTCAGCAGTGCTCAGCTAGTCGGTCAGCGACCTCATTACTCTCCATGCCGAGTGCCCCGGGACCCATGTGATCTGATTTTTGAGTGAAGAGTTAGAAAGCCAATGAGTTAGTAGTGAAGTTTCCTAAATTTGAGGGATTCTATCAACAATAGCGATGTCATACACATAACACACATAATAGCAACACAAAAACGAGATTTCCATGACACCAGTAAGCACGAGGCAAGCCGAGGTGAACAATAACAAAGTTTACTCAAGCAATGTCTTGTACCTCGAAAGGATGCCACTGGTCTCGAGGAGAGATTTCAGTGCTATGATCGCCCCTTTCTGTAGCGAATGCGTCAGCCATGCATCAATACCTTTTGAAGAATAAAAGACATTTCATCAAAGGTGTTCAAGACTCTCTTAAGTTGTGTACTAAAACTGTCATGCTCTGGGGGTCATGCACTCACTCACTCACTCACTCACTCACTCACTCACTCACTCACTCACTCACTCACTCAATCACTCACTCACTCACTCACTCACGCACTCACTCACTCAACTATGGCTCTGCCTACTTGCGCAGATGCGACTAGAAAGCGAGTACTACAAGTAGTGCAGCTGCCAAAAGAGAGCTGAAGCAGCGAGCATATTTTTTCTACAAGATATTTCATCTCCTGCAACCAACCAAATGCAGTCGCCTGTCAGAAGAAATCTGGAGTTTAAGGCATAATTATCGCAGTCCATAACTCTCCAAGCTGTACCTTTTCTACGGATCCTGTGGTGTGAATGAAGCTGTATAATCGTGAGATAATAAGTTATATTAAGTTAAGAAGTTGAAATTGAAAATCACATTATCAAGCTAATAGAGATAACCAGAACCAAAACGACACTATGAGCTTTTCGTCCCAGAAAATTCTCGCTTAAAAAAAAACCTTTCATTTGACACTGCCGTGTGTAAGTCGTACTCGCTACGACTAAAGATTATGAAAACGATATAACTGTCTTCATCTTAAGTGGAGCTCTTTGCTTGGCTGTCCTTTCTTACTTTATTGATGTGAAAGGACACGCCACGTTTTAGGAGAGATTTTTTTTTCTTTTAAGAATGTCACGCACTCCATTCTGTGTATCACAGAAATTAAGAGTAGCAAATTCCTCATGCGTGCAGCATTACTGTGTCTGCCTCTAGAACAAGGATAAACAATATTTGTGCATCGTGAAAAAGTGTGTGCAGATGTTTGCCATGAAAGCTACCCCAAAAGTACATAATTTATTTTTGCGCAAAGATTTCGCATTCCTTCAAATAAATTTAAATTCCTAGTTGGAGAGCCACGTTTCCATTTACACCTGTACACCAGCATGGTGTGTCATAACTGTACCTTGTAGCCGTCCAGCATAAATTGAATCTAAAAGTAACAGCCTTGCGTGCGTTGCCTTAATCTGTATTACTTTTCGAGTGCCTGGGGAGTTGGATTTACGTTAGCGTAGTGTTTCCGAAACTGGAAGCATACGGTCAGGATTTGCAGCCAATTCCATTGCTGAGTTCTTCAAAGCCCAAAGCCATAGTCCAGAACGTGGCACTTCTTTTTCCCGCCTCTCCAGGAATGCTACTCCAAGTTGCTGGCGGAGGACGACGAATGCATGCATGTGAGTTATCCATACAGGTATTTCAAGCTCGACAATCTCATTTTATTAGTTCTATAGCTTTTCGGTGCGAGTACTTGCGGTGTTGTGTTCATTGTACTATCTTAAAAACCCCTACCTGCTGCCGAAAAAAATTATAGTGTAATGGTGCCTGTTAAGAGTGGACAACGAGGCCTGGCGCCGGCGGCAGAAGCATAGACGACGACGGACGGGGGTTGTTGCTCTCCAAATCACCGAACCTCCGAACCGATCGAAGGACGCTGTCTCCCACGGGCCTGGGAGAAATTACTGTCAGACGAGTGTCGTCGTTAGGCAGAGATGCGGCGAGAACTTGTGACCGCAGCAGCAACGCTGGAAGCAGAGATGCACAAGAAGCAGCTGTATACAGCGGTATACGTTGGCCGAGTCGGCCTTCGGGTCACCGGACTGGATGATGCTACGCAGGGTCACGCTGAGCGAGGCTGCTAATTGAAAGACGCTGTGTCGAATGGGTCTCGTGCTTCGGCCATCCGGCGGGGGAGTTCGAGAAGGTTCAACCACCTGCGAGGAGACTGCGGGATTCTGCTTTCCCACAGAGGCAACGCACAGAAAACTTGCGGCAGTGGTCAAGGTGACGCATCTGTGTTTGATGACTGTCTTCCCCTTCTCATCCCCCGAGCTGTGAGAGAGCGAGAGAGCTTCAGCACTGCCCCGTGCCGTGGGTGGTACCGCCAGCGTCATCAATGGCCCATCCGATTGGACAACGTTATTCGAACCAAGTTCCCCAGCCAGGGATCTAGGGAACGCGAACCGTATTTAACGGGATGTTGTTGTGTGATCGGAGCATTCTCATTGCATTGCTTTCGATTCGATTCTCATCTGTAAATATGTAGAATAAACCCTTTTGTACAGTTTCCTCGATAGCGCAGTCCGACATCGTCATTCGGAGCCGGTACCTGCGGGGCTAAACGAGTTAGTCATCTCCAGGACCCCTCCGTCTCCAACACTGGTTCCAGCGGTGGGATAGAAGCCCCATTCTCAACATGCCATAAAGAGTGTTATGAAAGCAGATATCAGCCCGCCACCAGCTTCTCATGGTACGTCATGGGCGGGGTATCGCAGTCAGCGTTGGGGTCTTGCAATAATGCACGTAGCACCGAACAATAAAATAACCCTCTAAATATGTTTTGTAAGTTGTAGAAACATTACATTTCACATTGGGATGCGACATAACTATTAGAAATTAAAATATAACAGCATAAGTTGTACCGAAAACTTTAACATTCAAAGTGATCGTTATTGTAATGTTGTCTTCGAAATAAAACTACCATGTTAAAAATTAACAACTGATGTTATATGTTCTGTTATACTTATAATTAACGTCTAAATAGACGTTTTTACAAACGATGTCTACATAGTATTGTAATGTTTGAAGTGTAACTTTAAAACGTATTTACAAAATACAATTAGAGCACCAGTCCCAGAACTTTTCCGAGTTTTCCTGCAGTAAACATTTCAACCAGCAGTGCTTTGCAACTGCCCCTATCAGACTGTGCTTTCCATTAAAGCGCAACGCCTTGTTCCTATTTGTATCCCCTGTAGCTACGGGTTCGCAATAATCACTTTCATGTTTCATTCGTTCGTTCTGCGCTTCCAAATGCTCTGTGCCTTAATGTGTCTTTGAAATATTATTGTCATGATAAAAATTATCACCTAATGTTAGATGTTGTATTATAAAGATATCAACTTCTAAATAGACATTTCTATATTAATTTCTCCATAGTATTTTAATGCTTGAAGTGTAACTTTAAAACGTCTTTACAAAATATATTTACAGCACTGGGTCACAGAACTTTTCCGAGTGTTCTTACAATAAAAATTTCAGGTAGTGGTACTTTCAACTGCACTTCTCAGATTGCGCGTTCCATTAAAGCACAAAGCATTGTTCCTATTTGTATCCCCTCCAGCTACAGGTCTGAAATAATGAGCTCCATCTTTTGTTCGTTCGTTCGTTCCGCGCTTTAAAATGCTCTGCGTCTTGAATGCTGCTATTGTGATTGTGCATAGGAGCCGGATGACTCAAGAAATATGAATGCGCGACTGATTTTCGAACGTGAGCTTTATGTTCTTAAGAAATATGGTCAAAATGTGGCTTAACCCATCGGTAAGGCGATCGAGCAGAGGGAGAGCATTATGTCGCCTCACGCATTCAGTAACTCTAAGCGAGCTCGCTAGCCGAGAAGAGCGCCTGAACAAGACAGAACATTAAGGACTAAAAGTGCTGAGAGGGCTGTCAACCCGGAAGAAGAACGGGTGATTGAAGCCATTCCTTTAAACGCAATGTATCAGAACATTCACGCTTAAAGCTTTTGAACTATTCGGCTTCATACTGCCACAGCAAGACGTCCCTTTCTTGAACTAGGAATTTCTCATCAAGCAATCTATTTTTCCTTTGAAGCTGTATGGTTGCATTTGTGTGGACGGTAATGAGTAATTATTACCTCTTTAAGGTACTACCAATGAATACTAAACGTTTAACTGTAGCCGAGTGTATCATCATCAGCATGTGCGCACGAGACGACCACTGCGTACGTTTCTGCCCAAACGCTGCCAGTATAAATACCAGAGCACTTTGCTATAAATATTCATTCCTCGTTGCCACATGCATTACAGTAACAGGGTTGAAAACTGAGAGCACTTCTGTTAGTTTTCCCTTTGCAGCCCATGTGGGAGTGTAGCTTTGTTAAAGGAGCGGGAGGCACTGTTTACACACCAAAATCAGAGTGTACTGGGAGCGTTGGAAAACTCTCACATTACCATGGGTCGGCAATGTTGTATCAGGCACGTTAGTCAAGTCTAAGTCATAAACAACGTGATGTGTTTCATACCTTTTATTTAGATATACATTCCAATTTTTTTGATAAGTGATTTACCTTGAAATGAGACCTCAACCAGCTTGCTTTTGAAATTATATTCTTCTCTTTTCCGCTGTTTCGCGCCGTGTCAAAAAGTAACACACGCTACCTAGTTTCGCTGTAGTCGTATTCGGAGTGACTATTTTTCGCTTCAGGCTTGGGAAGAAGAAATGGGATTTTTGTTCTCCTCTTCATTCTCACAGAATGCAGTCGAGTTTTCCAAAGGTGGCCCAGGACCGTATACAGGTGAGCGCTGAGTCGAAAAACCTTCACCTTGCTTAAATCTTTTAAGCTTTGTCGGTGTGATGCTGCCAATGATCATTTCAACATGGCTGTCTTCAACTCATGCCACGCACGGGACCTCTAGAATGTCCAAGACTGGTCACTAGAACGCGTTCTTCCATTGCGATCAGAGATTCCTAGAGACAAGCTTGGACGCCCGTGGAACAAAGTATGGCCGGTGCCCACCACTCGCAATAGGTTCCACTACAGTATTCGACATAGCCCATAGCAAATAAATTTATTAAGTAGGAAGCTACTGGACATAAACGTAAGCACTGTTGTGCAACTAAGACAGCAGAAGAAAGAACAGGACACAAGCGAAGAGCGGCGAAGCTAAGAAAGCCCAAGATAGAACACGACACAGCGCACTTGTATCGCTCTTTCTTATACTGTCTTGGTTTCAGCGTTCTTCCCTTGCATCACGCACCACTCGCCCAGCAAGCCGTTATTCTGCAGTGGGTGAAACATGCAAGTGGAACAGTTTGAAAGCGCTAGAGTAAGCTATAGCATCAAAGTGACTGTGACTCAGCGACTGATGACGTGCTTTCGAAGAACCCACCAGGCATGCCAGAGTCCATAAGCAATGGATTCTGAATCAACCTTTAATAGCTTCAAAAACAACCCGTTGCGCCAAGAGAAATTATGTTTTTCATCTTCTAGCAATCGACATTGGCAGGCCTGATTCCCGGCATTCGCTTACTGCAAATGGGCGCCTGGCTACTAAAACTAGAAATCTTTTTAGCGGGATCTACTTATTTACCCTAGTAATGAGCATCAATCTTAAGGTTCATTCACTCAAACGAATCAATCACCATTTCTTTAAGTCATGGTGGACACTTTAGAATACTTCTATGCTTTCAATGGGAAAGCATTGATTAATGTAGTTTTGCTGGTTCTTATTTTCAGTTTTTTTCCCTGGCTTTCCGACGACAAACTTAGTTATTAGGATAGAGCCGTAAGGCAAGGCATGTAGCAGGTTCTTTTTTGTTTGCCAAGGAGCAAAGCTTCTTTGTTCCCTGTGGATTCCGTGCTCGCCTCGCAGTCAGAAAGTTCTGGAAGAAAATCCTCGCACCTTCCGATGAGATTTAGAGTATAGCGTTAGCCTGATAACTGACGTAAGGAAAATTACGTTAGCGTGCCGCAAGCAACTTATCCCCGCAGGCAGTTTTAGTGTAGCGTTCTGAAAACGTTAAACGCGATCTGCTGGACATGGAGTGAAAGGTACTTCTAAACGGTCGCCACTGCCGCTAACTTGCTAAAGTATAATATTGATACGGCTCAGAAGTGGGTGAAGAGGAAGTGTGTTCGTGATCTTGCTTGTGACCGCTCGGCCGTCTGGAACAGTTCTTGTGTTCCCAACTGTGTGGCGTGTAATATCCGTGACAAATCTGGTGGAGGTGCTGGGCACGCTTCCAGACCCGCACAGGCTACCGACCATTACCGATCTCACCCCAGTTCACCAGCGCCGCGGCCGCCGCATCCATAAAGCGTCCCGTGGATTCGGACTCCTTCCGGCTGCAACAAGGGCGACGAAACGTCGGACTTCGGAGGCACCAGTTTCCATGGGAACTGAAACCAGGCTCCCGGCGCACATCATCTGTCAGCAGCCACAAACACCCCCGTCATTTCATGCCGGCGTGTTCGAGGATGCCGAGGATTGGCTCGAGATCTTCGAGCGCATTATCTGTTACAATGGCTGGAGCGATGACCGTAAGCTCCACAATGTCTATTTCGCGCTTGAAGTGTCGACTCGGGCATGGTTCGAAAATCATGAAGCTTCGTTTACGTCCTGGGAAGCCTTCTACCGCAATCTTATAGCCACTTTCCCGAATGCAGACCGTCGAGAGCGAGCAAAATCTGCGTTACACTCGCGCAACCAGCGCCACAACGAGAGTTTACGCATGTACTACGAGGTCATGACCCGTCTTTTTAAACGCGCGGATCTCAACATGACGGAGAAGCTTCGCCACCTCATGCAGGGTGTCAAGCGAGAACTCTTCGCAGGACTCGTGCGCAGCCCAGCGCACACTGTGGCAAAATTTATCACCGAGGCGGCCACTATGGAGAAGACGCTGTAACAGCGGACCCGCCAATAGAATCGTGACGTCAGCACCTTTCGGTCTGATCCCATCTCTATGCCTCTGAGTATCGACGCGACCTTCCTACGCGAGCTGGTCCGATCTGTCGTCAGAGAGAAACTGCAGGCCTTCCGGACGCCGTCCGATACACCATCTTCCCCGCCACTGAGTGAAGTCGTCCGGGACGAGGTGCGCCTGCCTGCACAATAGCACCAAATTCCTGAGATTCCTCGTCAGGATGATGCAAGGCCCACATATGCGTCCGTCCTACGTCCGGCCTCTGGGTACGACGTCACTGTCGCGACTCTACCAGTGCTCTCACCGAGCTCACCTCGTGGCGACGCTCCGCCAGCCTACCAGCGATCGCGAAAGAGTGAAGTGTGGCGTGCCCCGGATCGTCGGCCCCTCTGCTATTACGGTGGCGAGGGGGGTCACCTCTACAGGGCGTGCCCATACCGCCTCGTGGGCCTGCGTGGTTTCGCGCCGGACGAGCCCTGCCCACAGAACGGGGAACGGCCGCATGAGATAGCATATCATGTGTCGACACGCCAGAGCCACATCACGTCAGACCACCGGGAGGCTCTGTCCCCGTCGCCGAGGCGCTACCACTCTCCAAACCTCAGTCAAACCTCAGGCTACTGTGGACACCGTCCTCCGAGTCCACGCCGAAAAAAGTGATTCCAGCGGCCTCTGGAGGCAAGGCCGCTGATGCCGGGACTTGTGAAGATCCTCCTGCGCCACTACCACGCGACGATGTTCCTCTGGGAGCGCGTGGCGACAGGATCCGACGTGCTACCTCCAATTTGTGCCTTAAAAGTGATGCAGTCGACGTGACCGCTTTTCTGGATACTGGTGCCGATTCATCTTTCATGTGCCTCGCCCTTGCTCTAGAACTGAAGAAATTTTGACGGGGTGGTCGGGACCTAGTATTCGCACCGCTGGGGGTCACCTGATTATCCCCGACGGTAGGTGCACAGCTCGTGTCGATATCCGTGGTTTTGTGTACGTCGGCGAATTTCCAGTCCTCCGTGAGTGTGCGAGGGACTTGATCCTGGGTCTCGACTTTCTGCAGACGAACGGTGCTGTCATTGACCTGCCCGAAGCACGTGTCGCGTTCTCGACGAAACGAGCCGTGGCGCTCACTGACACAGACGATTCACGCTTAAATGCTCTGCGACTTGTTCACGACGACGTAATGGTGCCACCCCTGTCTAGTGTGCTAGTTCTCGTAAGGAATGATTTATTCCACGACTATGAGGATACTGCTGACAGCCACGTACCCCTGCTGCTCGAAAAGAGAGTATCCGTCGCCCGCGTGCTCGTCCAACTACAAGGCGGTTGTGCTAGTGTGCTCCTTACAAATTTTGCCAACAAGTTGCAGCACCTCGCCAAGGGTACAGCTGTCGCCTTCCTGCATGACTTCGCTGTGTTGCCCCAAGTGTGCGCCCTGGAGACAAGCCCTCAAGACCTCGCCCCACCATGCCCTGCCCTTCCGTCTCTCAGAATCAATCCGGACTTCGCGCCTGAGCAGAAGACTCTTCTCTCGGCGCTTCTAACCGACTTCGCGGGTTGTTCTGCCACAAGCTCCAAAGTCGGTTGTACGCCTGTCGTAAAGCATCGCATTATTACCCACGAGACTACACCACCCGTATGACAGCGCCCATACCGCGTTTCCTCGACAAAACGCGAAGTCATTAAAAGACAAGTGGACGAAATGCTCGCCGACGATGTCATTCAACCGTCGACAAGCCCATGGGCGTCACCGGCGGTCCTCGTGAAAAAGAAAGACAACACCTTGAGATCTTGTGTCGATTCCCGTAAACTGAATAACGTGACCAAAAAGACGTTTACCCGCTCCCCAGGATTGATGATGCACTCGACAGACTACGTGATGCCAGGTTCTTTCCTTCCTTAGATCTCAAAATCGGCTACTGGCAGATAGAGGTGAACGAGTGAGACCGCGAGAAAACTGCTTTTATGACGCCTGATGGTCTATACGAATTTTTAGGCGCTCCTCTTTGGACTATGCTCAGCACCGACAACTTTCCAACGCATGATGGGCACTGTCTTGTCTGGGCTCAAGTGGCAGACATGCCTCGTATACCCGGACGATGTGATTTTCTCGCCCATCTTCGAGCAACACTTGGAGCGGCTGCGCACAGTGCTCCGGGCGCTCCAATGTGCGCAACTTACGACCAAGCCTTAGAAATGCTATTTCGGTTTTGAGAAGCTTTGCTTCCTCGGCCATGTTGTCAGCGCGCGCGGTGTTCTCCCAGATCCCAACAAGACCGCTGCTGTCTCCAGTTTCCCGCGTCCCACTGACAAAAAGACTCTTCGACGTTTTTAGGGGCTGTGCTCTTACTATCGGCGATTCGTCCAAGATTTCTCCAGAATAATTCACCGCTGGCCACAGACGACACGCCCTTCTTGTGGGGGGAAGCGACCAAGAGGATTATTTTCGTGGAGCTCCGCCGCCAGCTGCAACGTCTACCGATACTCGCCCATTTCAATGACGCCGCAGCAACCGACATACACACCGATGCAAGCAACGTAGGGCCTTGGGGCGGTCCTAGTACAGTGGCAGTATGGCGTCGAATGAGTCACCGCTTACGCAAGCCGTACACTTTCGCGCTCGGAATACAACTATTCAACGACTGAGAAAGGATGCCTTGCGGTAGTCTGGGCTATCAGTAAGTTCCGCCCATGCCTCTACGGAAGACCCTTTCGCGTTGTCAGTGATCACCACTCGTTATGATGGCTGTCCAGCCTAAAAGGTGCATCTGGGTGTTTGGCGAGGTAGAGCTTCCATTTGCAGGAGTACGACGTAACGGTCGTTTACAAGTCGGGGCGGCAGCACCAAGATGCGGATTGTTTATCACGTGCGGCAGTGGACCTGGCTTCCCCGGAAATCACTGAAGACTTCTCTTTCCTTGGTGCTGTTAGCGCAACCGATATGGCGCAGCTTCAAAGGGAGGCGCCGCTCATCGCGTACTTGGAAGGCTACGATGGTCCCCGTGTTCCTCGTGTTTTCGTCGTGGGCTCCAATCTTCCACTCTGAAAACGGCGTCCTCTACAAGCGCAACTTTGAGAGCAACACCACAACATTTCTGCTCGTAGAACCGTCACAATTGCGACCTGATATCTTGAGCACTTGCCACGACGAACCAACTGCAGGCCGCCTGGGAGTCAGTCGTACCTTAGGAAGGATGCGGCAGAGGTACTACTGGCCCATATTACTTTCATCAGTGCGGACATACGTCCAAACCTGTCGCGACTGCCAACGCCGTAATTCTCCTCCCTTCGAACCCACCAGATTTTTTTCACCCCATAGCGCCTCCGAAGACGCCTTTCCAACAAGTGGGAATGGACCTACTCCGCCCTTTCCCGAAGTCATCCACTGAAAAACTTTGGATTGCTGTCACGACAGATTATTTGACGCGATACGCTGACACAACGGCAATTGCAAACGGAACTGCTGTCGAAGTAGCTACGTTTTTTGTACACAACATCGTGCTGCGTCATGGCGCTCCTGCGGTTATCCTTACTGACCATGGGGCTGCCTTGACGGCCCGCTTGACTCAGGCAGTCCTAGATGTGACCCAAATCAGCCACAGGCGTACAACAGTCTACCACCCACAGACAAATGGTTTGGTGGAACGCCTTAACAGAACACTGGCCGACATGCTCTCCACTTCTTATGTGGACATGGAGCATAAAACGTGGGACCAAATTCTCCCATACGTAACGTTCGCTTACAATACGGCCCTGCAGGAGACAACGCGGCTCACGCCCTTCCAGCTTGTCTTCGGTCGTCTAGTTATTACTTCTTTGGATGCCATGTTGCCCGTCGACCCACAGTGTGACCGATAGCTTGATCTTGACGTCGCCACTTTCATTCAGCAGGCTGAAGAAGCACGTCAACTGGCCATGCAGCGAATACACAGTCAACGGCACGTCGACGCTGACCGCTACAATCACGTAAGGCGATTTGTTACGTACAAGCCAAGCGACCGTGTGTGCATCTGGGCACCAGTTCGTCGCCATGGTTTGCCTGAAGAATTACTGCGCCGATACTTCGGCCCTTACTGTGTTCTCCGCGGCATTAGCGACGTGACGTACGAAGTTTCAACGGCAACCCCAGCCCGCCCATCGCACAGACCACCACATGTGGATGTTGTGCACGTCGTTCGTATGAAGCCGTACCACGACCGTCCTGCTGATTATACTTGACGCTGAGTGCCGCAGGTTCTGTGTCATGATAACCGTGTTTAACTTTGCGCGTCTAACCCCTTTTCCCCACTGTCCACTGTGAACGCGGGCCGCATCGAGGCGATGCTGCAGAGGAGGGAGCAATAATATCGCTCACAAGTGAGGAAGTGTGTTCGCGATCTTGCTTGTGACCGCTCGGCCGTCTGGAACAGTTCTTGTGTCCCCAGCTGTGTGGCGTGTAATATCCGTGTCAATATTTCAGAGTCTTTTAAGCCAACTATTAAAGCAGCGTTTTTTTTGGCCCGCAGAATGACTTGGAAATTAAAATAAAATGAAATATAAAAGGTAAACGGAAGCGCCGTCTAGTCAAGGCAATGTTAAGTACAAAACATTCGAGCAGGAATATATTCCATCGCATGACGTCTAATGTTTAAAACATTTTTGTAACTTTAATATGTACGCTTGTGTTAAATCATTTAGGCACATGAAACACCGCGACAAAGCTTAAAATCTATTTCTGTTTTTTTTCCGGATGTTTTTATTATGTTCCGGGCAGCTTGAGGTTCCATTAGGCTTGAACGCTCCAGAATCTAGAGCGTATCTAAAAAAACTGGGGTGAGTTACAGCTTAAACGTTATAGTCGAAGCAAGGTAAGTCATAGCGAAAGGAACAACACCACTAGTTGCCGGTAAACTTGCCGACCTGAATAACAAAGACTGCTAAATCGGTTGAAGCGGGCGGCTCCCGCATGGAAGCACGCCGCCATGTTTTCACGGTAAGGGCGCAATAGCCGAACTGCTGCAAAGCTAACTTGTGAAAATTGCGGTCGTACGCTTGCACTATTTCCCCGTTAGCGTTCTGTGCATGCGCACTCTGGAGCCGCTATTCCGCTATTCACGCAATTACGGAAAGCCCGCAATACTAAAACTATCTAATATTTTTATTTGATACCATGGTGACGTCTCCTGCGACTGTTGCTGGCCAGCACCGACCCCGAATTTCTTACTCGATGACCCGAATAATGCTTTCGCATTGAAATAATGTTTGCCTGGCCATTTCCACGGGGGCTGTCTTGGACGCAACAACCCAATGGTGATCACCCCAACGGCGGCATCAGTTCCAACGAACACAGTTCCCAGCCGACAGGTGACAGGCTTGTGCGGTCGGCGAAGGAAAGTTGACCGTAAAACATGGATGTGAGTCGGAGAGGGTCGCCGCGAGAACTGACAGCAAAGCCATGTGGGCCCCTACGGCGACACCGCGTTGTCTCGATTTGTGCGTGGCGAGAAGGACCGGTAGTCCAACAGCTTGCGTGGTGACCTGTGCAGTTATTTCTGCCACCCACACGCAGAGCTGCAAAATGCTCGTAGGCTTCGAAATGGGATTGCTTTACGCACGGTTCCGGGTAAAATATATTAAGCATAAATGTGCAATGGCCGGAGCTGCGCAATACCAACGCGCAGTGGCGGTTCACGATGAGCAGATGACTGGAATGGCACGCTGTGTTTATTTTTAGTTTAGGTTAAGATGCGCGGCATGAACATTAAAAATGTCATTTTTACCAAAGAAACTGATTCGCCGTTGTTGTTATATCAGGTTCATAGACAGGTAAGGTAGACACTAGCTGTGCAGTAGAAATGTTTAAAAAAAGTGTTTTTATGTAAAGTAGAGCCGGAGGTGTAACCGGTCCAGGAAAGAACGATGCTTGAAGCGCACACCGTACACAAAAGAGGCATACCGAAGTTTATTTTCCCGTTTAGGAAGCGTTTTGTCAAGAATGAAGGTAGGCACAAATTAGAAACGCAAGCAAAACAATACAATACTTGTTTTGCGAGCTGTAAAACAAAGGATGAAACAAAGTCAACAATTAGCAGAAATGCGTCATGTGACCTCAGAAAACGAATTTTTGGAGCTTATTCTTCATTAAGTCAACGCCTCTTTTTCTTAGTGTTCGGCCTATTTCTACTCGTCTCCGAGGACGAACAAAGTCGGCATACAACTCAAAACTAAAACAATTAGTGACAAAACTTGCAAAAAATGGTAATCACGTAAACTTACGAGGCCCTACGTGTGCAGCAGAAGCTTTTATTTAAGAAGAAAGCAGTGCCTATGTCTAACAACAGTCCACGTACTCAACTAACTGAACTCGTCTTTCTCAGTATGCGTTTTTCGCAACAGCTAATCATTTAAGAAATTATCATATTTTCACCGCTCAGCGAAACTTTATTTTGAAGGTGCTTTCCGGAGAGGCACCACCTGTTGAATTAGAGAAGCTGCTTACTATCGTCCGCTCTCAGGTGTTTCTGGCAAAAACATTAACTTCTACATATCTCTGACCGGCGAAAATTTTCATCTTGGCGTGATCTTTAAAGAAACGTGGCCTTAAAAAAACTACCTCGCCTCCTTGTCGTATATCAGGCGCTCTCAGGTCGTACTTTAATTATGACAAAAAGTTAACAAATTACAAGTATTTTGATGATAAGTGTTCTTAAACTGTCAGTAGCATTAGCTTATTTCGATGCCAACTACATATTTCGCAATGAAAGAGCAATATTAAAATTTCAGTCGTGTTTCAACAACACAAGAGTGCACCACCCCTGAGATTTTCATCCAGATCGACCAGCTGTTCAAAAGTTAACTCTTTGCCCCGGACCTTACCTAAAAAAGATCCTGAAGAAAGCCAACACGCAAAACGAATTTCTTGCCGCTTTCTTTTTACGAACGGCTTACTTGCGATGGTGGCTGGTCAAGCTTGAAGTGGTTTCAGTTTTCGATATAAGCTTATTTTCGTCAAAAATCGCCTTCAGCTTTCATAGGGAATAAAGTTTATGTTGGAAGAGAGAATGGTGGCTTTGAAGTGTGTTTTTTTTTTGTAGCCGAAGGTAATCGAGCCAGTGAATGAAAGAAGCAATTTGAATCGCCGAGCATGAGTTCGGCGATTAGGCGCTTAAAGAAATTCGAATCTTACGAACTAAGAAGTCAGAGTTCGTGACGACCCAGCCAGAAAGACCATGTGCCACGCACTGCCACTCAACACCGGAATAAGTCCAGCGACATTCCGGCATTTCCGATGCTGGGCGCTTGAGCAAGTCTTCTTCCTGACGGCTGCCACAGCGCAGCAAACACGGGATCGGCTCGGCACTATCACCATCAGCCTGCTCACGAAACGCATGGCAAAGCGGTGTAGCTATGACGATCTGGTCCTGGGTCCCTTGTACTAACGTTCTTACCCACCGCTGCGCAGTTCAAGAAAGCTACTTCGGGATAAGCGCAGTTAGGTCACATGCAGCACATTCCACTGTCCTGTAATTGATGTTTGACATCGTCGATTCCGGCAGACGGTCACTGCGGGATTTCACCGTCTGATAATCAGACAATAACGGAACATGCTGAAGATAATCTCATTCCTTAAGTATTAGCATTGAGGAACGGTCTGCGCGGAAAATAAACTGAACTTATGTTCGACGAACTTGTTGGTTACGGAGATATGCAACTGTTTTGAAAACGCCTCAGTTGGCTCATTTTCACAAGCAGTGGTTCTTTGTAAGCGCAGCATGGAAATGTTAGAAAATCTGATAAGCGTTTCGATCGTGCTTCGATACTGGTGATTCAGTTTCTAGTGTTCACGTATATTTCATGGCCAAAAAGATGCTCCCTTGCCTCTTTATCAATTATAGGCACAAATACAGAACATAGCAGAAACTATTGTTTGGAATCCACGTCGTTCCAAGATAACAAATACATCATCATCAGCCCGACTATGCGCACTGCAGGGCAAATGCCTATACCATATTTCATTACTCGGGCAGAAGACAAACTGTCGCCGTGCATGTTTTGAGGAGGTGTTTGTTTGTTTTTTTTTTTTCATTTTAAGCCATAACAGTGGTTTTCGCTCTCTGGACGTGCATAATCAAATTAATATTACATGAAGCCCTGAATATAAAGTGCAACATAACTGATAAACAAACTTCTTCTTTCATGCTGTAGGCACTAACGACTCTACTAGTCAAGAAGAGACGAACGGAGAACCTATGCCCGATGACAGCATGTCCTCTGGCTCCTTCGACGCGCCCATTGGATGGCGAACCATACAGGGCGAGTGGTTCCAGGAGGTCAGGCGGCGCAGTTCCGGCTACATGGACCTTTAGTAGCTCTCAGCCCTCTCGCACAGACTCACTGTCTTCTAGGCTTAACTGCCCTCCCGGGGAACTTTGGGTCGTAATAAATGTTTGCTGCGAGCTTTTTTGCGTCCCCTGATGACAATGTTCGGGGCGGGGTTGGGATGTTTGGTGAGTAGTGCACAGATTGGACTGGTGTCAGATTTTGTAATTGATTTGTAGCTGCGCGCACATGAATTTATAAAATCCTTACAAATCACCCAGAGATATTAAGAAAGGATGCATGGTTGTCTTTACTTTATCGTTCCTTTTCCTTAAATCTGTATCAACTTTACATTGTGGAGACCGCCTTGCTAGTGTAGCCCCTGAAATGATCGCAGTTTTTGTGTAAATGGGTCAAGTGCAAAAAAACGATATTTATAGCTGGAGTACTATTTAAAGCGAACAGTTGAAAGCACGAACCCAAGAAGAAAACCTGAAGAGGTGAAAACCTTTCCAAAAACTGGGGATGTGTATCTGAAAAAGCGGAATTTTCAATCACCCAATTAGTCATATGCGCTACGACATACTGTGTACGATCACTACATAGGAGCGGAACAAGTCTAAGGCATGTAGAAATATTTCACTATCACCAAATATCGCACACATTGTTCCTGGGAAGCTGGCTGTGTGTGCGCGTGGGATGTCTGCGCCTAACATGCATTCTTTTCGGCTACTTGAACCCTTTTGTGAAATACGACGCGAATTATTCACGGCTACACTGACCAAGGTATGGTACACCGAAGGCATGGCCGGCGAAGACACTTGACCTTCAAACATTCCTTGCCCAGTGCGTGTACTGAGCTGGTAAGAAAAACAGAGGGGGAGAGAGAGAGAGAGAGAGTAAAACATGTGCGATGGAAGGTAATGAGTGGGGCCTACAGAGGATGGAGCACTTAGTCAAGGCCACACCGTAGAAGAAACCGGGTGCGCAGAGGAGGGAGTCGCTACTTGAAGGATCAAGGGACTATACCTAGTGCAAACAGTTTTCCAATTTTACCTACAGGGAAACCAGACGACGCTGTACTTCATCCACAATGGAAATGCTCAGGAATACCGGGAAGATGAGGTTTCGTATTCGGCTTGGCTATTCATGGGCATAATCTGTGGATCCAGCCATGAAAATGCGTTCCTTCTCGAGGCAAGCCTCAAAAAATGTAAAACTTTCGACACGAGCCTAACAAATGTGGCAAATTAATTGAATTAGCGAAAAGTGCACCATGAAAGCAATTAGAAGGGACACTTAAGCGCCGGCTGAACGGTATCAAACATAATTAATGGATTAATGCTCATATATGTAGAATTGGTCATTCTCTACCCTCATACGTCGCTGGGAGTCCTCATTCAACTCCTGCCGCAGTGACCAGCAGGTGGCGGTTACAAAGCCACCGATGGGGCTTGTGAGACCTAGGCTGCTCTTCCCGAGCAACCTTTCGCGACGAGTTATCAACACAACAACACCTGCCACGGTGGGGATTTTGCTCAAACTATTATGGGCAGGTTGCCACTTGCTGCGGTGCGCAAGTTATGATGACGTCACAGAGTCACACGCCTTAGATTACAGGTGAGCCCCCTGCTTTTTCGCTCACAACGCGGCCGCCATCGCCGATGACGAAGACACCACCGGAAACGCCAGATTTGCTGCCGGACCGCAGCCGCAACGATATCGCGTTAAAATAATTTCTCTGCTCCCAGAGGAAAGGGAAGCTGCCGATTCAGAGGCAGAATCTACGTTTACGGAACAACACTAGCCAAGCCAAATAAGAAACCTCGTCCTCCCGGCTTCTAACGGTGCGTGAGATGCCCTTTAAGAAACTGGCATAGACAGGAGCGCCATCATTCAGTCAAGGGAATATTCGGAACTTCAAAGATGGAGGTGAGGTGAGAGAGCCGCCGCCGCGAGGAGGTAATTGCATTCTACACCAATCACATACTTCTCCTGGGACGCGCGCCAGTGGGAACAGCCAGAGAAACCCACAACCCGTACACGATCTAAGTGGCCATGCTGTGGCAACGAGCCGCGCAGCAGGCACTGCTGATTTGAAAATCCAGAGCCACTGAGCAGACGACAAACTCGACGCATGCCACGGCGTATGCGCGCCTACAAAATGAGGCGGAGAGCCTCCTGTGCCACGGACCCACGAACTGCAGGGCAGTCGAATATTGTGTGTGAGGTGCCGGCACAGAGCGGCTCGTTTCATTCAACGCTGAAAGCTCAGGGCGGCACGGGAGGGCGCTGCGTTTAAAAGTGGTGCTATCAGCGAAGAGCAGCCAGCTTGGAAAGCAACCTCCGTCGCTGCTCCTTGTGCTGAACTTGACATCACGGTACAATATTTGGAATGCGTAATTAAGGCACTAATCTGTAAATTTTTCTAGCTACCATAAGCTTCGACTCATGAATTACACCCGTTAGGGGCGCAGCATAAGGTCGTGGTTCTCTAATTCCGCCGTAGAATTGTGGCTACTGGTCGCGAAAAAAAAAGTGTGCACAGCAAGACACCTACGGTCGGTGTACTAAGGATATCGAATACAGCTGAGCTGCCGAACGATAGGATAGCATTTTCTGTGTTGTTAGAATTTGATTTCTTGTACTTTAACGCAAATTGTTATAATGATCACCTAGTTAAGTTATCATGTGTGCCTTTTTTTCAAGGGCTTTGCAGGCGAGGTAGGCTGCGCGTAAATTTTCCTGCGTAATTTGAATACTTTACACGCTGACAGAGCTATGCAAACAGCCGTTCAACAAAGTAATTTTCTCACCCATTCATTTGATCGCAGACGATGGCGCAGCATGTATGCGGCGTGTATCGCAGTATGTATGCGATAAAAAACGAATAGTCATTACTCCATAATGACTTGAACCTCATCACAAATTCATGTGCCCGTGACTCATGAGGCGGTATGCATCAAATTGCAAATTCATGAACGTGTCGCGTAAAAGGTCTAGAATGAACTGTCCATAGAATAACATAAAGTTGAGCGATTCGGTTTAGCATATACATCGTACCGTGTGAAAATGAGGACAATTTACTAGAAGCCAATACCAGCCTTATCCATACTTGCTAAACAAGCTCGCGCTATCTCAGATCGAATAACGTCATTACGTAGGCGCCGAAATCACGAGTCAATAAACTTGATCAAACCATATCACGTAACGTTAGGCAAACATTTCTAAACTACTTGGGTTCGTTCAACGAACAATCTCTTTTTCATCGGCCGCGGTTTGAAAAATCGCTTTAGAAGCTGCCCCGCACTAAACTAGACCATGCATGGGCAATTTCGAATGTCTATCTAGAATAATTCAGGTGTTCTAAGCGTTACAGAATCGACCCGCTCGTTTCATCCCACCTGAATATAACTAAACGATACGCGTAACTGATATCGAATATTTATTTGCCTTGTACCCCTGGCAGCATCACATAAGCAGCACGACTTTGCCTGTTTCTAATTTTTCTCACTTGCATGAGAGCTTAAATATACCTCCTTCAAGATCATGACCAGGTTAGTTTAATTCAAAGATTGTGCAGCGCACACACGGCTGCATAACACTTCCAGTAAACCGTTCCTTCCAGCAGCTATCGGAGACTGGAGCAACCGTTTTGACAATATTTCCACTGACCTCAGTTCCTCAACATAAAAACAATTAAGAAATCACTTTCCAGAGGAGCTGCTCATGCATGTCCTAATATTGATTTGTTACTTGTTTTCTTCTTCATTGAAAGCATTTCTTGCGATACATTGTTACCCTAAGTTCAAGTCCCCTTTGCACAAGTCTGCTATTTATATGTATATTTGCTTGCTTTAATTACTGTGACCCGTAACCGCCATCCTTTCTTCCGTTTATGTAATGCCTCATTGGGGGCCCTCGGGTTAAACAAGTTAGGATGATAATGGTCCCGCACCTAGAAGAACTACAAAGCCAAGTCCCCATAATCGCATGCTTCGTCTCGAAAGAGTGAGAGAGAAAGAAAACTTTATATGAATGGAATTCGGGGCACGCCCCTGGGTCCCCCCACGACCGCACTGCACTAGTACTGATGTTCCTAAGGTCCAAAAACAGGCAGCCCAGCCGGTGGCGATGGCAAGCAATGACGGGTCCTCCGAGCGCAGCAGGGTCTCCCAGTCCTCTCAGGTCTTGAGGTTCTCTAGGTCTCGCGGGGGAGGGTCCGCCGGGCAGAGGGAGAGGATGTGGAGTGAAGACGCGAAGGCTTGTGGGCATAGGGCGCAGGAAGGAGTGGGAAAGGAGTGGGAAAAGAGGAATGAGAGTGGGCTAGAGTAAGGGGTTAGGGGAGTGTGCTGTTGAGACGCGGGTCCTCAGTTGTCGTCGGGAGGCGGGTCCGCTGTCGCCGACCAGCAGGAGCAATGATGAGACAGGGAATTGATTAGGAGCAGCACGAAAAAGATATATGTATATATTCACATATTTACAAGCAGCAGCGAAAAGCACGCTACGTGCGAGATGTGTCACAACAAGGAAATAACTTTTGATTTAGTGATGGTCTGGCGGTACGAGTGGACTACAGAAGGCACTTCCTTTGTTGTGTGTGGCTTGGCGTTTGTGGTTCGGTTTGCCTCGCCTCAAAGAGAAAATCCCAGAGCTGGACTTCAGACACAACGACCGGAAGAAACCAGTTCGCGATCCACTGACGGCCAGCGGACAAAGACTTTCAAGCCCAGACTTCGACACTTCGAGAAGTGGCTGTGGACCTCTTCCCTTCGTGCGCAGTTTTCCGGGCGGGGGCAAGCTGTTGCGAACGCCAATTTCGAACACCGGGACGCTCCAACACCTGGTGTTGGAGACGCGTGGCCGAGGGCAGAACAAATCATTGTGGCGTGGCGTCTCGGTAGCTGACCGGCCGAACGCGCAACACGCTCTACGAAGACGACGCGTAGGCTCGGAGAGACGCAGGCCTGGACGCCATCCTTGGGAGCGTTCTGGTGTTCGAAATTCGCGTTCACAACAGTGTATGTCTGTAATCTGCGCAAAAGTGTTGCGGTGTTTGTTCTTTAAGGAGCGGTGGGGTGGGATGAGGGGTAGAGCTGGCGCGAGGATCTGTAGGCCTGCGTCAGCTCGCTGAATGAGTGCATACGCTCATTCGTGGATCCGCGATCGGAGGCCACGTGAATGCGATTAAAGAACCTCGGGCTAAAAGGTTAGTGGCATCGTTTCCTGGATTCCTGGAGTGCTCAGGCACTCATATCGGTACCACTTGGCGGGGTGGGGGTACATCGGGCGAGCCTAGTATGCCAAAAGCAGGGACATATATACTCGGCCTCGAGCAAAATTTAGAAACGCAGTTTTGGAGTAAGTTAAAATTACCGTTTCTTCCGTGCGGGTGATGTCAGTTTCAATTGCGGCTTGCTCCGTAGCCTCTGGGGAGGTACCCGGAGGGAGAGGTAGTGTGAGGAGGGTGGATGAAGAGGAGTCCACCACAGCTGCTGTCGCTTCGTCATCCGTGCAAGCAGCGTCCACCCTTACGCGTCTGGCTCGAAGCCGTACACTCGATGGAGTGCCTTAGCACGTGCTCTGCGGCGCTGCTCATGGTGGGGCGGGTGCATATTCGTCGAAAGCGGTTTGAGGAGCAGCTCCCGGTGAAGGGGTCGAGGGATGGCGAGGAGGGTTGGGTCGTTGGCCGATATTCTGATTCCGAAGTAGTCCAGGATATAGCGGCCTTTGGAGGTTCGTGTGATTTTTATGTATTGGGCCTGTCGGCAGGCGTCCACGCGTTCCCCGATCTTGTTATGCATGCCCAGGCCTAGTAATCTGTCTGTGGGTGTGTTGGGGGGAAGATGAAGTGCTACCTTGAATGCCTTGTGGATCAAGGCATCCCATACATTTATGTAGTGTTTGGATAGTTGTAGGTATGCGGTAGTGTACAGCACACGGCTGATGACGAAGGCTTGAATGAGGTGACAGAGGTCGCGCTCATTCATGCCTCTATGATGGCTCCGAACTCTGCGGGTGACGTGCGATATCGCTCCTGCAACTTGCTTGAGTTTCTTAAGGGTGGTTGGGTTTTTGCCGTCGATTTGGATGTGCAGTCCCAGTACGCGGAGGGTGTCAGCCTCCTATACCGGGTCCCCCTTCAATTCAACGGCAGTGATGTAGCGCTATGAGCGGCGGTTGCTAGGTTGGATGAGGAGCAGTTCGGAGTCATCTGGGGAGCATGACAGTATGATGTTTCGTGCGTAATTTTGGGTGAGGGTGGCGGATTCCTGTAAGCTGTTGTCTATGCCGCCGTCACTGCCGTGGCAGGACAAAACTGTGATGTCGTCGGCATAAAGAGTGTGCTTTAGGTGGGGAATGGTTGCCATTTTTGGGGCGAGGGGGTTGAGCGTGATGTTATACATGAAGGGAGAAAGGACTGATCCCTGTGGGGTACCGATACTCTGAACGGTTTAGGAGGCGGAAGTGAGAGGGGCGAAGTATATCTTAGCCATGCGGTCATTGAGTAGAATTTGCATGTAGGTGTACGGGCGCGCAGCCACATTTAAGGAGGGTAGGCCCAACGTTTATAGATACTTTTTTAGTTCCATAACTCCTCCGCTGAAAGCGGGCGCTGCTTGTACCCGGGCGGTGAGAGGGCGCTGCAGTCGAGGTTTGCGCGGTCGCCAGCGCGCGTGCGGCCCCTCTCCCGCCGTTACTACTTAGCCCGTGCCCGCGTTTGTCGTTGCCTTTTTTTTTGTCCATTTGTGTTCCTGTGCGCTCTGCGAACACGTGGTCCCCACCGTGCACTCAGAACAACAAGCGCTGCTGGTTGTGAAGCAGCTTTCGAGCGCGACGATGCCAACTTGCTTCGTGCCCGGCTGTACCAGCGGGTACAAGAGCAACCCGGAGAAACGGCACTTTTTTGCCCCGCCATCCGATCCGGAGCTTCTCGGAAGGTGGGTTCGACCTATTCCGCGTGCAGACAAAGTGCTCAGCAAGACTTGCAAGGTGTGTGATGTACATTTTGTGGCAGATGACATTGTGAAGACTTACAAGCATGTCATTGACGGTCAGATTGTCTAGATGGACCGTGGGTGTTTGGCACTGAAGCCTGATGCAGTTCCGTGCCAATTCCCGATTGTTCCGAGCTATTTATCGAGAAATGTCGCCAAAAAAAAAAGACCCAGCGTACCTATCAATGCGGCCCCTGCTAATGCCACATCTGCGGAGTCCCAACTAGAAATTCCTGAAGCATTGTCTGATCCCGTGCAAGGCATTGATTTTGCACAGATTGTGGAAAAGAGCTCATCGATACAGCTTCCGAAAAACTGGAGAATGGCGGCCCTTGAGGAGGAGGCGAGAAAATACAAAGAGGTTGTGTTTATGACGCCGGGATGAAGGAAGGCGTTGACACAATGCTGAAAAGTGTCGTGAGGACCTGACCTACGTTATCCAAGCAAATGGAAGGTTGTTGTACAAGTGGGATGCTGACATTCAGGTTTTTTCTTTGAAAGATATAGAAGCAATTTTGCAGATCGTGCACACAAAGCAATTTTGCCGTGGTTGCTCTGACTTCGATGTCGCCAGCTGCAGCAGCGTGGCCCAAAATGCTTGAAGTACGCTCTATCATAAAGACTGCACTGTTTTGACAAGTGCAGACAAAGAAGTGTGTGCTATGTGCACCAGCTTCGCAAAATGTTTGAAGCGGAGGGTAACATCGACACGACCGAAGAAAAAGGTGCCTGTGGCAGCAAGTGTGCTGAGAAAGCGGCTAATCCGTGCCACTGCAGCACGAGAACGAAAAAAAACAAGAAGTGAAGCGGCTCAGTGAGAAGCTGAAGAATGCGTTGACAAGGACTCTGGATGAAATCACCCAAGATTTGCCTGAGGTACAAAAAATAGCCCTCCGAGCAGCTGTAATGCAGCAGGCAGCAAAATCGCCCCGTGGTCATAGATAGACAGCCGACTGGCTTATGGTTTGCTTACTCTTGCGGATAACAAGCCCGAAGGGTTACAAGGCCCTTTCTAGTATGAAAGTTCTTCCCCTTCCAAGTACATGTCGCCTCGTGCAGCTGCTGACGGGTCGGCCGTGTGAGTACGGTTGGAACAAATTTGCCCTCGAAAGCATTGAGCTTCAAATGAGAGGAAAGCCAGAACATCAAACCTATGGATGTATAATAACTGATGAGGAGAAGTTGCGGGAAGCAACTGAATATAACAGAACATCTTGCAAATTTGATGGATTTATGAACTATGCTGATGTTGCCAAAGTGGATTCTGAACAACTAGCAGACTATGCTTTAGTTATAGTGTTCAATCCCATGTTCGATACGTGGGTTCAGCCCATTGCAAGCTATGCCACAACGGGAGCAGCACCAGGCTGGGTGCTGGCAAAAATAGTACTAAACTCTGTTCTGCAGCTTCACCAGCATGGCGCCCAAGTCTTGGCTGTAATCAGTGATGGCGCTGGAAACAATAAGTCAATGAGGAAGCACCTTGGGTCAGCGGAAAGCTTGGCAAGGCCCAATGCAAGATGGAACACCCATGCCTCGCTGACGGTACATTTTTGCATTTCATATGCGACATGCCGCACGTAATCAAGTGCGTCCGAAATCATTTGATGAAGCACAAGTATGGAGAGGTAAGTTATTATAACCACGCCTTCTTATTATGTGGAGAATTGTTTCTTTTGAATGAGCATGTGTGCCTTGCTTTTATTCCCTTCAAACGTGGCAATTTTATTCCAGATCGGGGACCATCAAGTAAATTACCATCACTACGAGCGGCTTTATGAGGCAGAGAAAAAGGCTGAGATTAAAGTGTTGCCAAAACTGACGGAGTATCACGTCAAGTCACAGGGGCTTCAGACCATTAATGTTCGCCTGGCAACTCAAGTACGATATTTCAGATGCCTTTCCCTGCCAACATGTTATTACTCTTTCCAGATTAAATACTGCGTACGCACGCTCCTACCACAGACAGTTCATATTTAAAGTGTGGGCAACGTTTATTGATTGGCAAACAATATCTTAAGCTTCTATATTCGAAGCTTGCTGACTTGTAGCGGTAGTATAATCAGGAAACTGTTTTTCAGCTTTTCAGCCGCAGTATGGCGACGGGGTTAAAGGTCTACCGGCAGCTAAAAGTACCTGGCTTTGCCGACAGCGCCGAGACTAAAAAAGTTACTTTGCTGCTAAATGATCTTTTTGACATCCTGAATGCCAAGATTCCTCAAGCTGGAATAAGAAAAGGCTCTCCTAAAATTCAGGTAAGCAGTTTCTGTGTACTAAGTATAAAAAAATCAATCAGAAATCTCTTAATGTGAGAAGAAGAAAAAAAGTATATTTTATAGTATAATGCACCATTTCTGTTGTAGTTTAATACGTTTATTTCTATTTTTCATCTACACGCATTTTTTTTCAGTTTTTGGAGGAATTCCTCGACATGATGAACCGGACGGAAGCAAGAGGAAATACCAAACTCATTGCATCAAATCAAACCGTTGAGTACCTGCGGGTGACATTGATGTCAGTGCTGTCCATTATAGACTTCCTACACAACAAGGGCATCAGCTATATTCTCACAGCGAAGTTAAACCAAGACCCGCTTGAGGTAATTATAATGGCACGTTAAAAATGCCTAGAAATGCTCATATATAATGTTTTTGTTTTATTCCAGAGATTATTTGGCCTAATGAGGTCATTTGGAGGTGACGAAAACCACCCTACAGTGACCAAGTTTAGCCAATTATTTAGGCTGCTTTCTCTTTACACACCTGTTGAAGTAACTGTGAAAGGGAACTGTGAGATGGGAACTGATCGTGTATTACTTAGTGCCTTCAAGAGCCTCGGAGAAAAGCGTCGCGACGCCCTTATCCAGAAAAAAGCTATGAAAGAACAGGTCTGGCAGGAGCTGATGGCGATACCTTTCATGGACCTCCCCAATGCTTCCAACGACAACAGATGCAGTGTTCCATCACCAGAAGAAACAGCCTTGTACTATTTGGCTTTCAAAATGAAAAAGAAAACGCAATGTGAACTCTGCAGAGCGAACGCACTTGGCACGCAGGATTCTCTGCCGCGTGAGGCTATGCTCATTATTGAGCGTGAATATGTCAGTGGCAGTCTCGCGTACTCTTTCGAAAAGCTGTTTGCCTGTGCAAGCACGGTAGAGGGCACTATAAAACAGGCTAGAAAGGGCGAGTTTTTTGGCGACCTGTTTTGGAACGTGCTGGATTGTCTTGTAAAAAAAGGCACGAATGGTGTTGGTTGTCCACAGCATGCTGAGGTGTCCACAGCTCAATTAATTTACATGTATTTAGTGACGCGCATGCACTTCTTTGCGCGATCAAAGTGCTTGGAAAATAGTAGCGCCGTTAGAGCTCAAAGAGAGCGAAATAAGGCGAAACTTGTCCGAAAAATTAGTGGACAGCAAATTTGTCAACAACAATGTTTAGTGGGTTTGTGAATAAAATTTTTCTATTTAAATGCCAATGGCCTTGAGTTACTCTTGCTTTTCGCCCACACCGGTATCGAACTCGCGGCTTTCGGGAAAGCAGCCGCGGGCCTTAGCCACTGAGACAGCTAGCGGCGGGTTTTATTTGCACCAGTATTGCTGTAATAAAACTTAAAAGTAATTTTTCTCGAAATGCACGACACAACAACCAGTCGCGAAAAACTGGTTCGGCGGATAATCCGAATCTATTGAAGTAGCAAGGTTAGGTTCATCTCACGAGATGCAGAATCGAAGCATGCATTTCGTCATTGCCCGTACAAAACGGCCGCTTGTGACACTGCTCAGAATACAGCTCTTAAGTTCGCAAACGCGCTAAGCACACATATCTTATGAAATACCTCCAGGCGAGAGCTGGAAACAAAAAAAAAATGTGCCTCTCCCGTAACCTAGAGTAGAGTAAGCATGAAATGTTTACGGGCCTATCACAGGCTTCATTGCTCGGCTTAAGCAGCTGTGACGGTGGCGGCATTGAAATCCAGGACGATGCAGAAGCGTACGCGGACACGACGAGACGCAAGCCTGACAAGAATGTATATGCAGCGCGTTCGAATACTCCGCGAGCGTGTATACATCTGCCTGCCAGAGGGGGAAAGGGCTTGAAGGCCAAGCGGCCGGTCTTTTACATGCGTGAGTGTGGGACCGCAGCGCCATCCTTGGGGAGGGAGCGAAAGTTTTCCGCCGAAAGCCCTTCTCGCCCTCGTTCTCTAAGCGGCCTTCTCTCAAAGCCCCTAACAGATCACGTATGACAACGAACTGTATTGTGGCATGTATGTGCTTTTTCGACCCGTTATTAGCAATCGAAAATTATAATTCCGTGCATTATCAAATGCACAGCTCGACTGATATCTTGATAAACATTGAGAAGACACTGGTAGCAGTTATTTTTTGTGACTCGTTTGGAGAGCAACCGGCGCTTGTATGCCGGTCCCGTAGGAGGGCTTAGAGAGTCTCGTTGAATCTCGTTAAGTCTCGTACCGTGCCCGGATGTTCTCGTTTCAGAGCCCGGATGAGTGGAATTCAGTTCCCGGATGAGTGGATTTCAGTGCCCGGATGATGGCTCTCGGTTTTGGCGTGACGTCACCACAATGCCGACAACGGGAGCTAAAAGCATTTCATGCTTAAAAAAAACGCAGTCGCGCAGCGATGATTCGAATGCGAATGCTCGTGCTAGCACGCCGCACGCCGCACGCTAGCAGACGACTCTCGCTCTCCCAGCTCAACCAGCGATTGCAGCGCCGCGGCGGCGATGACGGCGACAGGCCGCGTGCTCCCTACGGGCGCTGCGAGGAGTTATGGAACTAAAAAAGTGCCTATAAACGTTGGGTAGGGCTGTCATGATCGGCTGATGTTCAGTGCTTTTCAAGGTTTTAGAGAAATCCAAAGCTAAGATTGCGCTGGTGTGGCCCGGAAGAAGTGGGCCGAAAATGTCGTGTGTGAGTTGCAGCATGGCGTCTTGTGCAGATAGATGGAGGCAGAATCCCAACATGATATGCGGCTATAGGTTGTTGTCCACCACGTGCCTTGTGAGTCTGCCGAACACAATATGCTGGAGGCATTTCCCGAGGCATGAAGTTTGCGTAATAGGGCGAAGTTTTTGAAGGGGAAGTGGTTTGTGGGTTTCAGTACGATTATTACCTTCACATGGCATCGGGTGTGCGGGAGGTTACTCTCCTTCCATCACTGGTTGGAGTACTGCGTAGTCTGGGTGATCGATTGGTCGTCCACATTACGGGGCATGGAGTTTGTGATTTGGTCGGCCCCAGGTGCTGAATTTGTTCGGAGACTTCCGTCTGCGTCATGTCGGTGTCGAGTGCAGGAATGTCTTGTCCTGTGCCGGGGGGAAGGGATGTGCGGGTAACGGGAGAGGTATACACGCTTTGAAGTAAAATCGTGATCGAAAGTTTACGGGACATGAGTGTGCGGGAAAGCATTTCATTTATTTCCACGCAGTCACGTGACCCACTCGCCCTAAATGTGGCGGGTTATGAGGGGACTGCTTGCTCTATACGGCGGTGACAATACCACACTACTCTGTGGCGAGGCAGAGCTTCAATAAAAGTTTTGCCCGAAAACCGGCGTCCCGTAATATTGTGATCGTGATAGTACGTCTTGGAGTACGTCTACGGATCGTCATTGTGTTCGGGTGAGAGGCGCATCACGTGGTGTTGTGTTACTCATTTCGTGTGTACGGGGTCAATGAGGGGTAGGAGGAGTCGCCATGAGTATTTACTGGACCCAGGTTTCCGGTGATGCGTCGCGTATCTGTCCCCAGTTGGATCGACAGAGCTTCTCAGAGTGTTTTTCGATTTGTATCTGCAGCGTGGCCAGCCCCTTTTAAGTCTCCTGTTGCGCTTATTGCATTCCGAGAGTTCCAGGACGATGTGATAACCCTCCGAAGATGGGCTAGGCGCGTATCCAGGGTAGGAGTTTCGGTGGCAGTTTAAATGTGTCGCGAGTTGTGGTGAATGTCATTCTTGAGTGATTGCACCCATGCGTCTATGTCTGCGATGGGAGTGTCTGGGTGGGAAGCCGCCTTGACTTTAACATGCGCCAATAAAACAGTACCGTTGCATAAACATTTTGTTTTCTTGTCAATTTAACCGTTGTCTCTTTCTTTTTTGGCTTTGTTTGCGTTACAAAGAGTGAAAAATTGCATCCTGCTCTTGTCGTTCTACATTCACTGATCCCGAAAAACATGAACAATATTTTGTTCGCATTTTAATGCTTATTTTTTATTTCGGTGAAAATAACTCCTCAAATATAACTCCACCAGCTCGAACTGCGGCAAATGTAGTGTTTAAAAGAATGTCTCAGCGGGTGTGTTTTACAAAAAGCTTGTGCGTTTAATACTATGGCATCAGACCTATCCCATACAATGGCGTGTCTTTAAATTTCGCGAGAAACGTTGGGACTATCTTGCTAGGAGAATTTTAAAAAAAATCTCCGAAACACTGGTTGCTTTAAAGGCAGAAATATCACTGTTGTGTTGTAATTTCTTGCTTCACTGGGCATTAACGCAATGGCACTGAGGCAATTCTTTTTTCGCTGCCCATGGTTTCCCCTATGTGCCATTCTCGGGCTTAAGCGAATTAAAATCGAAGCAATCAGAATGGTAACATCCAGGAATTGGATTTAAGTTCCATACCATATCCTAAAATTCTCCTAAATAGAAAATTTCAGGCCTTGTTTGCCTGCAGAGGCTCGCACACTGCAGCTCCTACAATTTCCACTCTCAAAACTCTCTGAAACTCCGTAGAAATTCCCTTTTACCAAATCATGCGCTTAAAATTATTCGAGAAATTGTAAATTCTGCTAATATATCATCGCTGCAGAACAGCTCATGATTCCCTATTTTCAGTAGCCATGGTAATTCGACACGCCTGCCGAAGCGAAAGGTGTAACGCATTTTTGCGCACTTGCGATATTCGAGCAACCTTTTATACCTGAGCCACAATTAAACGCCACACGCTCCATCTTCCTAAACACAACCAGACCTAAGGCAGTTCTTGCGCATATGGGCAATGTTTGCGCGCACCCCTATAGTGATGTGCGCAAAGCAAGTGCGGTTCTTGTTTGCAGTTAGCACAACTATTTCGTGTTTTATGCTGCAACACCAAAGCAACCCTGGAGCTAAGCAATATGCCTGGTCCTCGCAGCATTGCATAACGAAACACGGAGGCCGTGGGTTCGGATCCCATAGACTGCACGACGTTTTTTTCTTACCTTTGTAATCACCTTTGAGGGATAAAATACACATTAATTTCCCATTTATCAGCATCATAAATAAAAAAAAATAAATTCCCCTGTGCTCTCCTTCGTTTCGGTGAATGATGGATTTCGTCATTTGCATGTAATAATGAGCCCCTCATTTCCCTCAGCTTGTTCATTCAATAACATAACGAGGGCCTCGGTTGTGCCAATCTTGATGCCATAGGTAGCGTAAGAGGGTTCTCGAACAGCTTTCGTCCTCGCCGTTCGATTGCATTCCACCTGACATTAGGGGAAATACAGTAATCACGGTGTTCGCCCTTATGGAGGATGCTAGCGCTGGTTAACACTTTCAAGTTTAAGCTGTATGCAACATAAATATCATTTAAACTAGAAGATTCGACATCCGGCGCAGTAGCTCAGTTGGTAGAGCACCGAACGCGAAATTAGAAGGTCGTGGGCTCGGATCCCACCAGCGGATCAAACATGATGGAATAAATTTACCAAGAAAACAAGTTAACCTCTTGTTTGCTGGCCGGCGTTGTTCCGCATTAAATAGAGACAAGGAGCGACAGGCGTAGTCCACCGCGCTTTGCACCTACCGACAAAATGAACATTTCTTTGTGCCTTGTTTTAATAAAGAATATTTCGAATACTTATCTACACTGTATTTGCTTTCCCTGCTGATGGTACCAATCAGCATCATTCAGCACGCCTCCACCTTTTTTCTCTTATTTTCCGGATCGGGCTCGGGGCATTCTTACTGCCCCGAGTTTGTCCTGCAAGGTTCAACATGGCTGCGTCAGCGGCGACTGCTGCATGGCCACGCATATCAGAATCATCCACAAGCGACGATTCTTTGTCGTAGACGTCTTCTTCGGAGTATGTTAACTCGGCTTCCCTCAAGCTTACCCCCGCAGTGGTATCTGCAGTTAAATCAGCTTTCTTCCGTAAGCCGGTGTGTTTCGTCTGAAAAGGGGCCCTTGTAATCGTAAAAGCCTGCTTCGTTGCTGTAGGCTCCGGAGGTGACGACACGCTGAGCGTTGCAGGGCTTTGGATGTTGCTCAGCAGTGAGCGGCCCATGTGCGCAGCCATCACAGCGCTGATGACGACGATGCCTATGCAGGCACACAGGGCGCAGGCGACTCTCAGCTGAGGGCACTGGTCCATCCCTGAGGTCATGCTGCTCGGTTCCTTGCTGCCTGGCGAGTGCTCCAAGAAGAAGATACTGCCCGCCCCAGACATCGGCCGAGCGGGAGGATGTTTGAAGCGGACCCGCGGGTTCTGCATAAGCGGGGTGTTGGAAACGATAAATTAATACATGCCAGGCTTCACAGTAGAGTAAGAAGATTTTGAGCTTTAGACCTGATGCAGGAACTCGTCGTCCGCACCAGTTCCCTGCAACGGATGGCAGACGTGTGCTGGCTGTGCGCGAAATACAGCAGTCTGCTTCGAGAAGTGTGGAACTGTGTTTACTTTTCACGAGAAAGAATGTTTCGTGAGTTGGTTAAGCCTGCGAACCTTGGATGCCACGCTACCATGTCGTAGGAATTCGGCCATATACTCACTTCTAGTCAGTTGTATTCAAGCTGCTCTAATATCGATCTTTTGTGACAAAAAGGACAGCAAAGAGCAACGAATAAAACAGACTACGGGGAAAAACGGAGCCATTTGGAAATCTGGTTGAAAAGTTTTGACTTGAAACGAAAAGCAGTATTAGTAGCAAGAAAGGAAAGTAAAATTAAGGGCTGAGTCATCCAGTCTTTGGTTCACTGGTGTGGAAGTCCGATTTTTGTTTTCAAAGTCATCATTTTTAATGGTAAAATTTACAGCATAAAGCTCGAGAAATCATCTCCTTTTAGCAGCTCAGCGCGCTAACTCATGTTAGTTTTCTGTTGCCACCTTTTGCGAAAGGTGTATTATCTAAGCGTCTTGTGAGACCACTCCAGTGTTTTTCATGAAATTCGAAATCAAATTCACGAATGGAAAACGCAAAAGGTTATACTTTTACTCAAGGTTTTGCGGTTGTAAGGAAGGTTCAGTAAAAAAAAATACATTGATGCTTTCAAGTGACTGGGTTTCTTCAGCGCAGCAGTTGCATATCGTGCGTCCTTCTGGCTCTGATGTAACCATGAACCTCTCCATCTATTCTGACCTATTCTACTTTCATCAACGTACCTTTCCTGGGCGCACAACCTTTAGCAAGTCAGATGCGTCAAGTAATCACGTGATCTAAGAGTGTCCAAGCACATTTTTTGCCTGTTCTGCCCTCCTCCTTTTTGACCCGAGCGCTTTCACAGTCTCCACGCTGCCCTCCTTCGAGCTTTCCACCTCATCATTCCCACGATAGACATGAAACCTTCTTCCTTTTACCTTTTCTTCTCATCTTCTGAAGTCCCGTGCCTCATCATCATCACCGTAAGTGTGGCCACGTTTTCTGCACGAGTGTCCTGAAAGCGAAGCTGGCAGTGGCGCGGGACGGAGCACTCGCGCTATGTCGGCGGCCATTAAAATCATCTCACTGCCAACGGTCATGTCATCTCATTCTTCGGCTGGCCCCCACGTAACATTACGAGCTATAATCCTGTGATCAACCCTGTCCCCTGCCAGCTGAGGCCACTTTTTAAGCGAGGCTTGTTTACACTCCTTCTCATAACTTTCTTTCCCTTTTACATTATGCCTAATGGGAAACAACTTGAATAAAAAAAAATCCGAAACTTCGTAATCGCATCTGCCCACGTGACGGTCGACCAACACCTGCAACACTTGCTTCCTCTTGCAATCTATACCCTTACCCCTGCCTTCACATTACATGCACTGCTAATGCTCATTTGTGCTTCTTGATTTTAACTGGGATACCAATAACTCGTGTTTATTTAATGACCAAGTCTGCCCTCTTCCTGTCTCTTAATGTTGCATATATCACATTCTTTTCTGTGTTTCCTACCACTGTCTAAAACTCAGTTTCAAGCATATTAGTAGCCGCCATGGTTCTGCCCGAAAGTTTATTACTACTGGCAAGCCAGAACGGATGTATGCCTCTACTTCAGCAGTAAAAGTAAGGTGTGAATCATAACCTGAGAGAGCCAACAAAACCCACACCACTCCTTTCTTTTCGCCTAGTTATGCGACTCTTGTTTCCGGGTATCCGGTTTCTACATGCCCTAAGTAGGTGTATTTCTCGAATGCATGCATCGCTGCTTATCATATCAGTTCAGCGATAGCGAAACTACGGAACCTTCCTTGACTCTTGCTGATATTATTTTCAGTCTCACCGCTGTACTTCGCCTTTGAAAGTCCTCTATCACGCATGGCATTTCATCCCCTGAATTTTTAGCAAAGCACTCCCTACAGCGAATGGAAGGTTACTAAGGCATTCGGCATTAATATCTATTGCGAACTCCTCGGAATCCATGTTTTTGAAGAACGGCTGTAGACATTCCATGAATACTGCTGGAAAAATCATGTCTCTCTGCCGGACATCGGCTTTTTTTTACTATTCCTATTTACGACTCTGGCGCCTGTTCAGAACCAACAGATATGTTCAACTACCTGCCACATGCCTCTTCTCTACACACTGGTGCCACTACGCATGCATGAGTGCTGTGTTTCTCACTAATTAAAAAATTCTTGAAGTCTATTAAGGCTTTATACAGGGTGATAAAATTTATCGTATTACAATCCTTACATTCCTTACAATCAGGCACTGTGACGGACATCAAATCCACCCTTGCGCATAAGTTATCCGGCCAGGGAGATTCTAGGTGAGATGATAATTGTCACCGTCAGGCACCTAGTTATCTTGAATTAATTATTGAAGTGTTTATTACATCTAGTGAGCCGGACATATTTATACCGAGAACTTTTAGAGAGACGTATTCCTACATAATTCCATTTCGTACAATTCCTCTAGCATGCCTTTTTTCCAAGATATCCGCCTGCAAATTTGCATGTTCGCATAGTTACGCATTCAAGACTGCGAGGATCAGCGTTAAGCTCCTCCCCCGAGTGATGTGTCCCTTTCAGGACGGTTTTAGTCTGGCAACGGGGTGAAAGCATATGTAAAGATGGTGAAAAATCCTCTTTGGCGAAATAAAAAAATGAGGAACACAACACCGCTCCCGAAACACCCACCGCGCAGACTGTAACTATAGCGGCCTTGTCATGCCGAGGAATGGAAGCCAGCGGAGAACCCGGAGCACAAGGTGCGTGTCTAATGAGTGACAAGATGGGCGGGCGATGTCATTGCCTGTTTCATGCAAATAAAGTCACTGATGATTCTAATTTTTCTATTTTTCTTTTTAAATCAAGAAAAATGCACCTGCTTGTTCTCAATATTCCATTCGGCTTTTTATAGGCAGAGAGTTCATGCACAAATATGACTTTATATGCGAATATCACACTGCAAAGATATTACAACTTCAAAACATGTTCAAAACGTTTCCTACACAGCAACGCCACACATAAGCTGCTCTCGCGTTGGGTCAGTAACTCTCCCCAGTGCCTCTTGGCCGATGGTCGCAAAGGCCGCTATTCTGCTGTTCAGGATGTCAATAACGTCTGGGGGCTCGACTGCACAAATTTGTTCTTTAATGCAGCCCCTCCCCCCTCAAAAAAAGGTAGGCCAGCGTAGAAAGGTCAGGGGATCACAGTTTTCAACAAGCAGCTGCTCCTGACCTGATCCAATGCCGCTGAAAATGACTGCTCAGCAAGAACTTTGTAATAGAGGAGACATGTGGTGGCGCTCCATCATACTGTATCCAAATTTATCTCCGGTCACTAAGGAACAGACTGGCGAAGATGCCGAGCACACCCGCAAGTATTTGTTGCGCGTACTTCATTCCTTCGAGGTCGTACTGAAATATTTGAGGCCCACTGATCCTATCCCCAAGCATTTTACATTTATTTATTTATTTATTTATTTATTTATTTATTTATTTATTTATTTATTTATTTATTTATTTATTTATTTATTTATTTATTTCGTTACTATCAGGGCCGTTGAGGCGTTACAGATAGGAGTGGTAAGTATACTTATACAAATAAAATACAATATGGAGAGTAGTTAACATAGGTGATGAAGAAGAGCAGATCTAAAAACTTCTGGTTCAGACATGGAGACGATGCATTCATTCACACTCCACCAAACATGTTGTTCATGTTACCGCAGTCAATACTAATTTTACTGTAAGCAGTAGAGGGCGTTGTCAACATGCACAGTGCCATAAGGGCAAATTCGAGGTTCATCAGTCGAAACTATTTTTTTTAGGAACTGCTTCTTCTCCTGTATTCTAATCAGGCCCAAGCTTCTAATGTGCAGCCGCCTTTCAAAGTCTGCCTTGCCTCACTAAGGTTCTGGCGAAGGCAAACATGGCGCAGATGGAAGTTATTTCTTAACACAATGTCGACTGCTTCCAAGCTGCGTCCTTGCTCTTGAGCAATTTGTTGGACGCTAACTTATGGCATCCAATTAACGTATGGGAGAGAGGCAATTTCCAAGTCTTCAGTGACAATCACCTTTCTGTCCTGTCCCCGATGGTGCACTCAATCTGTTGTTAGGAAGCGCCGAAAAGCGTTTATGAATGTTGGCTTAGTCGGATGTGGACAGTTTGGCTGGGGAGCCGCTTTGAGGCGTACCACTCATGAGGTGTTGCCATTCATCTGAGCCATTGGAAGTCCTCTGTGTCTTTTTTTCCTTAAGTGAAATACCTCGTTTTGGGTGGAAAAACAGCGGGAAAGGGACGGAAGACAAAGATGAAGGAAACCACACGGATGAGCGCTGTTTTTCCACCCAAAATAAACGTATACCAACTCGCCCAACATTCCATTCTACTACAGTGTAATACCTCGCATGGACGCATGTCAGTGACGTGGGTCTAAACGTTATTCTTCTCAGTCGTTTTCCACAGCTGCAGCTATAGCGGAGACAGTCTTGTAGCTGGCAGCGAATCCAACTCATTGACATGATTATGGCAGCGATTGGCAGCGATGAAAAAAAGGCTGAAAAATTAGTTGCCGTGATCAACCTCGAAGCAGCAACGCATATTGCTTACCCCACACCGTGCAGTTAGCACTGGATTTCCCAAAGCGAAAGCGAGAGATACAGATATCAGCCGCACCTATCCCATCCTTCGTTGTCAAACAAAAGGGAACACGCAGCATCGCATTAGAGCGGGGAAGAGCTTCGCACCGATCCTCACGGTCTTATAGAACAGACATGCTGTAAGATATCTATTAAAGAATATTGTGGAGGAATACGAATAACTGTAGGTTTCTAATGCTAATATGTCCGCCTACTGCATTTACTTAAAAGTTCATGAATAAAATTTAGTGAATCAGGTGATTGATGATGACAGTTATAATACCAGTTTATGTCCCCCCTGGCCGCATCACTTATGTGCAGAGGTGCATTTCACATACCTCTCAGCTCCTTACTTTAAGAAATCTCTAAAGCTTATTTTTTGTTACCCTGTATAGAGGTTCGCTTTATTCATCGCATTCCTCGATTGCTGTTATTGATAGTCTTATTATCGCCTATTGTCCAGTATCCTATAACCCTCCCTGCTGAAAAAAAGTTCTATGATGCAATAACCTCATAGATCATTCATCATAGAATATCATAAAACCTGTATGACATATCATACAATCTGTATGATATATCATAAAATTCGTATGATATATCATACAGATTGTATGATATGTCATACAGATTGTATGATATTCTATGATGAATGATCTATGAGGTTATTGCATCATAGAACTTTTTTTCAGCAGGGCTGTCCTGGAATATGGCCGACGTGGCACCTTAAAATTCGTATTCCTTGCGCTATAATCCTCACGGCTTTAGCGAGGAGTTAGGAGCGCCACTCTGGCTTACATACATGTGGTCAGCGCTGTCGGTGGTAATGCTAGATCATGTATTTAATAAGTCAAAACTCCTCTTCTAGCCACATTTAAAGGCTATGAACTTCACTCCTATAAAACGGCTCCATAATTTACCAAATGTCCTATTCAACTGTCTTACCTGCCCTAAAATGTGCCCGCTCACATTGGGACAAACTAATAAGCGGTTCCAAACAAACAGCGCTTAATTTGATTTATGAGGTTTAACAGGCCAAACAGACTAAGGCTATGAGAGACGCCGTAACTGAAAGGCTCGCACTAACATCGCACAGTGTACGGGACTCTAAAATTCTGCCTCCTTCGAAATTTGACTGGCGCGGCTAGGGTCGAACCCGCGTCCTTCGGGTCAGCAGCCGAGCGCCTAACCACTGAGCCACCGCAGCGGCCGCTTAAACGGCCGGGATGGCAGAAAAAATGGACAACAAATAATTCATACCACACAGCTTAAAGACGTCGAAGCGATTTAAGTTACACGAGAGGTTTTCATAAGCGTAATTTTGTGCTCGACTTTCTCGGTGTTCCTAAGTGAAACCATCGGCATTAGACGGAGACAGCAGCACACTATACTCCGTTTCAAACATAGCAGTCAACGCTGCCAAAGGTACGAAAGTAGTCCGCTGCAAAAAACAAGCGAAATGTAATCGTCCGCCTCTAGCCGTGGCTGAGTGGTACGAAGCGCGCGCCTGTTTGTTCATTTTATAAGGGGGCAAGGTTCGACTCCCGGCCTGGCTGGGGTTTTTATTTTTTTATTTTTCTTAAAAAGTTCATTAGGTAGAAACTCGAAACTCAAACTCTAATACCTACTTTGCAAAACACAGCGTTGTTTGCTTGTTTCGAAGGGAAAAGGTAGTGTAGTGTAGGGCATACATACGATGTAACTTGAGTCGGATGGCGTTGAGCGCAAAGCTGTCATATTTAACACTGCGACAGCTAGATATTGTCACCTTGCTAGGTCGTGTTTGCGGTGATCTTATTCCAGTAGAGAGACCTTCTTTCTTGAACCTCGCAACTGTCCGAGGGATCACCCGGTCATCTCGCCCACAGTTTAGAAAACTTCACGCACAGACTTCTCCGAGAAGCGCTTCCTTACGCTAGAGTAAACGTTGACAATCACCTGCTTGCCGTGTTTGGAAATTTTCGGCGACTTCAGCTTGGAGAATAGACGAGCAGGAGTTGTTTTTGAAGCCGCAGTGGGCGAAGAAAACAAGCGAGTAGGAGATAGCGGTGCCATTTTCGCAGACTCAGAAACCGAAAGACGAAAGCAGACGACATCACCGGCCGGCCTAGCTGCGAAAACCTGATACAAGTGGAGCCGGAAAAAAAACCAAAAAACTAAGGCACTCTGTTTTGAAGAACATAAAAGAAAAAGCAATATTTTTGCCACATAAAACACGTTTTATTAATATACTACATTATCGACCAACATTTGCTTTAATTTTAAGTTCATTACTCTTTTCAATTTCGACGCACTACATTACGATTCGGACGAGGAACGCAAACAGGCGCCGCAGCCTTCGCAGCGTTGACTGCTATGTATGAAACGGAGTATAGTAAACTTCTCGTCTTCGATCCATAGATGTTTATCAGTGTTTGCGCGCACTTTCTGTTGATATATTGCTCGTGAGCGTAAGAAATACCTAATATTGCTCTGTACAAGCTTCCAATGCGTTCTCCCTCGAGAAGAAGCGGAATAATCAAATACGGCGAAACGGAAGAACGAGTCGCCAGAATTCCACCGATGCACTGAACAAATTACCTTGGGCTGCGGCAGTGGCGGTAACAACGGTGGCAGTGCCAGTGTTGGCTGTGGCCTTCTCCAAGCAGCAGTCCTCGGAGAGAGCAGCCCATGCAGACCGCTCAGTTCTTCCGCTGGCGCCTGGTCGGCAGACAGTCGAATCCGTTGGCTTGTGAGGTGCAGGCTGCGGTTAAAATTAGACTTTATATGTATTCCTTTGGCTCTGGGTAATATATGACAGTCCGCTTTCCACAACATAATACCGGCACATTAGTTCCAACCAGGCATCGTTTTGCACCGAAGCATTGCCCTTATAAGACACTGTGTCGGTCGTCTCTTTCCTGCTCCTCCCCTTCCTCCTTTTTACAAAAGCCAAAACGACAGAGTGCTCGGCATCGCGGGCGATAGATGGCGCAAGATGCGAAACGCGTCAAAGTCACTTTTGCGTGCTGTGAATGACAGTCACTATTCAAGTACTCATTATCTTCAGCAGTCCAGATGACTCCACGGTGGGACTAATATTTCTAATGAATACATCCAATTATGTAAGTTTAGTGGCATGTACTACCACGTTATTCAAACAAATACCCGATTCTCCGCTCTAGATATGATTGTTGAGCATCCCTTATAGTCCTATTCGCTGTGGCACTGCAGTCTTCATCATCATCATCAGCCTGACTACAACCAATGGAGGGCGAAAGCTTCATCCATGCTTCTCCAATTACCCTGCTTTTTTTTTCAGCTCCGGCCTCCGCAGCCCCGCAAACTTCTTAATTTCACCCGCCCACCTAACTTTCTGCCGCCCCCTACTGTGTTTTCCTTCTCTTGCAATTCACTCCGTTACCCCTAGGGACGCTTAACAAGTCCTTAACGAGCTTAAGGACTCCGATTTTCAGTTTTTATATAATGACTATGCGTTACGCATCACGCTGATGTTCATCTGTGTTAAAAGTCTGATCGAAAATCCGTTGATCACTTTCGCTGCTTCCTCCATGTTGCTTTACTTGTATTTATTAGGATACACTCACCTTCTTTTTTTTCATTCTTTGATCTGCTCTCCTTAGCCCAATTTATAACTAGGCATCACACTTTTGTATTCAAGCCGAGAAATAAAGCAATGAAGCTACTCCGAACACAATTTTTGAAATTCAGTTTTAATTGAGCTTTACTGTCAATTCAAACTGCTGACCATTCAGTAGGAGTGACACATAGTCTGCTGTGATCAATCATGTGATAGCGAAAAGCGCGAAATATAATCATTACTGCATCGCATAAGCCCCACCAGCGGCAGCACCTCCCATCGGAGGGCAGTGGCGCACCTCTTAGCAGCTGCACCACTGTGGCCGCTGTGGTATGAGTACTCCCAGTGATCTAAGAATGCAAAGTATAGAATGATGAATTCTTCATGTATGGGTATTAACCCATTAACGATATAGCGTCAGCCCTTAAGACATAGCTTAAGTGTCCCGCAAATTTCGTTCCTTAAAAGCAAGCATTTATTCGTTGGAAACGATGCAGGAGCCTTACTTGACGTCATCATGCAGCCCCACCCCCACCCCTACACACGCACATATTTGGCGCCGTGCGCTGTGGAGAACCATTAAGGCCATCGCGATTTTAATAAGCCTTTACGTCGCAGTTCCAAATGCCAGCACGGTAAGACTTCACATACGAGGTCTGTTAGAAAAGTATCCGACCTTTGGCCGAAGAAAAAAAACTGACATAACTGGAGCGTTAGAAACCTAATAACCTTCAAAGTAGTCTCTTTGGGACTCCACATACTTCTCTCAGCAGTGGTGCCATTGTTGGAAGTATTCCGAAAAGGCCCTTTTCGCAATGGAGTTTAGCTCTGCTGTCGTTGCAGCCTTAAGGTCCTTTCTTCTCTGAAATCGCGCTCCTTTCAATGGTCTCTGATTTTGCGAAACAGCCAGAAGTCGCAGGGGGCCATATCAAGAGAGTAAGGAGCCTGTGGAACTACAGGAGTCTTGTTTTTTGCCAGAAAAGTCTGAATCAAATGCCAGGAATGTGCAGGAGCAATGTCGTGAGGGATGTGCCAATTTCCTGTTGACCTCAATCCCGGACTCTTGCGCCGCACAGCACCACGTAGGCGATGGAGGACATCCCTGTAGTACTCTTTGGTCATTCTTTGACCTTGTGGGGTGCGTACTCGTGGGGTGCTACACAGAGGGAGTCAAAGAAAGCAGTCAGCATCACTTTGACATTGCCGCGTACTTGGCGGGCCTGCTTTGGTCTTGGTGACGTGGAATGCGTCCTCTGTGACGACTAGGATCTGGTTTCCGTGTCGACCCGTACACCCAAGACTCGTCACCAGTGATTACGGTGTCGGTGAAGTCAGGGTCACTGTCAGTGGAATCTAGCATCCCCTGTGAGACTTCAACACGAAGCTGCTTTTACTCCACCGTCAGCAGCTTCGGCACGAATTTCGCCGCAACTCTCTCCATGGCCAAATCTTCGGTTATAATGGAATGTGCAGAAAAATTGCTGATGTCCACCTCTTCCGCAATTTTTCGGATAGTCACACGATGGTCCCGCATAACCACATCGTTCACTTCGGCAATTACCTGGTCATTTCGTCATGTTGATGGCCGACCGGAGCGTGACTCTCTCTTCACGGATGTGCGGCCGGCTTTAAACCAATTGTACCACTGCTTAATCTGTGTGCTGCTCATAACATCGTCACCGAAAGCCGTCTGAATATTCCGAATAGTTTCCACTTGGCTGTCGCCCAGTTTCTGGCAAAATTTGATATAGTAGCGCTGCTGCTCTCTCTCCGCCATTTTCCTTGGAATAAAAAACCGACGAGAGCACTGCGCACTGCCTCACTCAAACGCTGTGTCCCAGCGACTGACGCTATCGGCAGGCGGGAAAAAATTCGTGCATGCGCATGAAGGTTCAAGGTCGCCTGATGCAAGCGCGCTTGTTTCATATCCATCAGGTGTTCGCAAAAAAAATAAAGTCGGATACTTTTCTAACAGACCTCGTAGTTTACTGGTAAGCTTCACTCGTTCGACGCTTTTGAGGTCATGAATTCTAGAACTTCTCCAGTTGCTCTTTAACACAAACGTCATACTAAAAATGAAGTTCGCTCATTCGTTCTTATCTCGTAATCTACCGCAGGGTTAAAATTTTACCGGTTGTGCTACCTTACAGTCTGGCCAAGCAAACACTCTGCATTCTTCGATAATTTTTACTGAAGCATAACGCTATCTCATGTAAGCCAGTGAGGCTTTCCTGACATCGTTCTAACGATATACTTTGCGCCTGTACGTATACTTCTGGGTGCTATACTAAGAATTTTTGCGCAAGAAGTATGTCAGTGCCCATATAATCAAACGCCTTTCTCGGCAATCCTCCATTATCTGCACAGGAATATTTCATTTGCTTCGACCAGTTTCAATTCTTTCCCACGCAAAATTCGGTTAGGTTAGGTTATCGGGGTTTAACGTCACAAAGCGACTGAGGCTATGAGGGACGCCGCAGTTAAAGGCTCTGGAAATTTGGACCACCTGGGGTTCTTTAACGTGCACTGACATCGCACAGTACACGGGCCACTAGAATTTCGCCTTCATCGAAGTTTGACCGCCGCGGCCGGGATCGAACCCGCGTCTTTTGGGTCAGCAGCCGTGTGCCATAACCACTGAGCTACCGCGGCGGCCCACGCAAAATTCATTTGCCGCATAAACGAGTAGGCTTCATCATTCTTGCATCCTCTGATAAGCGCCCGCATTACTTCCGTATGATAGCCTTAAAAAACATTCTGAAGTATTGCAACTTTTAATCTTTACCGCCAGCCCTTATAAAAATGGTCTATAGACAGTCTCTACACTTCTTAGTGACTCTATTGACTTCCTATAGATATTGCTTTTTGTCTATTCATAGTCTATAGACAAAAGTCTACTAAAAGTGTATGGCCATAAATCCATATATTGTCTGTAGATTTTCTATGGCATTTGTATTACCTATAGACTGTTCTCTAGGATTGGTCTATAGATAGTCTATAGACTTTATAGACATAAGTCTGTAGACTTTCTACAGACTGTGTAAAGCTTTTTTGTAAGGGAGGCTACAGTCATAGCAAGGGAATTGACTTTAAGTTACAGGACCATAAAGCCCCGCTGCTGTGTCTGTTGCACTAAGTATATCCTTGCCAAAGAATTCTGGACAAAAGCATTTTTGAGCCGGAAACCGTTTATAAACGCATTTTTTCGCATAATATAAGATTGCACCATAACTATCAATATATCCGCAGATCACCCGACAGCGGTCTTGCGTTTTTTTTTTTTATTGACGTTTCCGCTATCGTCAAACGCGCTCCCTATTGGTTTTCTATGGCAGTCTTGACTGCTCCGTGCGATCGATGGATGCACTATAAAAAAAAAGATTTTTCTCCATATCGAAAGAATATATCATTACCTTCAATATTTCAACAACAGTGTCCTACAGTTTTTTATGTTTCAAAAGATTTGGGCGAGAGTGTTGGACGTGCAGTGTAAATAATCTCTTACAGTACGATGTTTCTCAGCCACCCAAGTACATTTCGTTTTTCAACGGTGATTATTTAAATGTTAGCATACCAGTTCTAAGTGTCGTGTGTGTTCCCTCATGTTGTCCAAACCCTGCCGCGGACATCCACCGTTCATAAGTATGAACCAACTAGTCCGGCTAGTCTTACTGTAATATACCACGTTAACCCAATAGCTTCCACATCGATTCCGTCTCTCCCCCCCAAAAAAGTACAGGAGATTGGAACAACCTGCTTCTTCACATCACATCCAGCATCGACCCAACTTTGTTCAAATTAGCCATTCATAACCACCTATTGCAAGCCTGCTGAATTTTTGCTATAATTACTTTCTTTTTCTTTATCCCGCTTTTTTCTCTAATTCTCCTATCGCAAGGTGTCACACTTGCCAAGTAGTTTTGAGTATTACGCTAGTTGCTTCCCGAGTGACTTTTTGCTACACAAACAGTTCCGCTGCTTATGTCTACATTTAGGAGCTCGTCCTTATGTTTACTGAGCGGTAAAGGCCATTAGAAAATTCCGGGCAACTAGTGTGATTTCATTAAAAGTTTCACTGCGCATTCATAATTTAATTATTGCCAGACCTCTCCTAAGCGCGAAGTTAGTAATTGCAGAAATATTTTGTTTAAGATAACAGCTTTGACTGCTTTTCATCACAACAAGCGTGGAGGAAAGCCCGCGTTTCTGCTCTGAATACATTTTTCAAAAATGACCTACAATGAATGTGTTATCCAAATAATGCCGCTAACTTATGGGAGGCCCCTTGTTCTGACAAAAATAATCTAGACAGCGCATAAATTACCAAGTAATGCAATACAACAGCAGCGCGGGCTCAAGCGGGTGAGAACAAAGTCGCGATCAAAATCTTGAATGGACACTTCAACTCTTCGTTAGCCTTATTGGGTTTATAATCAATATATGCTAAAATTGATCATTCTCTAAATTACGTTCATTGATCCCCGAGAATCCTCATACCATAACTGGCCCTGTAGTACAACGGTTAACCGATGCCCCAGTGCCCTGCGATGGCAGATGCTGTGACCGGTGGGGCAAGTGTTGTTGTTGTTGTTGTTAGCTTTTGAAAGCATGGCACATAACCACACTGGGGGATCGGCCAAGAATAGGGAGGTAAAGGTTGCTATTCACCTGTACATACTAAAGGCAAAAGAAAAGCACACGGCAGAGAGCAACGCCGGGGGAGTCTACCACAAGGAGTGAAAAAAGGTAGGGGTTTGGATTGGAGAGAGAGACAGAGAAAAAGAGAGAGAAATTCGAAATATAATAAAGCATAAAAAAGACAATACTGTAAGCTTTACCAAGGCAGTCGATGAGATTCCAGCAAGAAATTTGAACAGCGTCACAAATAGACCTGTGGCTGAACTCAAGCGTGGTTGCAACAAATGATAGCAAGAGTGGGCTGCTCAAACTAAGGCCAAGATGCTGTAAGGGCAACTCCAGCAGTCTTCTTCTGAAAGTGAGACGGGGCAAGTGAGACGAAAGCTGCTTTTTACGATGAACTTCTCCCCACCACTTTAACTGCCACCTACCACGGTGGGCAGTTTGCTCACAATACGGTGAGCACGTTATAATGATGTCACAAGGCCACGAAGGCTAAAGTGGACCACCTGCCCCGTAGGTTGCTTTTCTCGTGTTTTTTGTCTTTTTTTCACTCACGGCCAATGAAGAAGACTCCGGATTTGCTGCAACACGGAACCATTTGCGCTGTCGCATTAAAGCAACTTGTTGTGTGGCGCCCTCTTGGGTCGACACACAATTCACTTAGCTTATTTGTAAATCTGGCCTAACAACAATGACTTTGTTTGCTGTGTGAATAAAACCGTGGGGAACGGGCGCAAGCCCGCTTTTGTTCCGCTCGGAACTGAGTCGTGTCCTTCAGCGGCTGCAGCCCGCCTCGTGATCTGAACACGACCTTGTAGTCTGCAGCAGGAAGCGGCGGCTGCTGCCGCGAACGCTGCGCAGCTGTGCGCGTTGCTTGTAGGTGCGCTGACTTGTCAAGGCGCGCAGACTTGGGGGCACCGGTAGCAGAGGCTGCGGCCTCCTGGCTTCGGGATGGTGAAAGGACGTCCTTGGAGCGGGCAGGCACACTAAGAATGTGTGTCCAGTCCCTTGGGTCGTAGTCGTGGGGGTTAAGAACCTCTCCCTGCACCTGCACCTTCATGATGGTGTTGGTGGCGGAAGCGTCCGACGCAGTAGGCCTAGCTCCCAGTGGAGCGAGGCCTAGCTCAGGCGAAGAGGTCACAAAGAAGGGGCCGTGGGTGCCCGAAAAATGGCTTAGTCGGGCCAAAAATTGATGGCGTGCGGCACTCACATTCGTAGATCAGTGGATGGTGAAATTTGGGCCGATGATGCTGGCGATTGGCGAATTCCGCTGTCTTTGTGCGGAGCCGATGTGGGGTGCGTCTGTACTACTCGGCCCCCTAGCGGCCAATCATCTGTTAAAAAGACACCCGGTATATTCAGCTGGACCTGCTTCCACCCCGACAACTACGGGAAGCCATCCTTCAAGCGGCGTCCCCGCTACAAGAACCAACGCGTACCCAAATCAGGGTACACCCCGTAAACAATACGTGCACCGTAAGCACGCCCATAAAAGCTGACGCGCTTGCCCTGGTTAGCGTAACCAGCATCAAAAACCAAGGCAAGGACTTCGCCGCCGCAGCTTACATAGCCCCGCCGGATGGAGCGGTACGCGGAGTCATCTCCAATGCTTATTGGAATGAGACCCCTACAGAGCTCCTGCAAGACCTGATCACCGGCAACCCAGACGCCCTCATCGTGGACGCCCGCCGAATGGACTCCACGCGTTCCATCCTAATCACTTTCTGAGCTGGACCTGTCCCACGAGCCGTTCTTTATGAAGGAGCCCTCCACAGGTGCACACCCTATCGAGGGCATATAGACGCCTGCACTAACTGCCGCGTCCCTGGTCACCGGGCAGACGTGTGTGTCCACCCAAGATCCCATAAGTGCCCCCGCTGTGGGCAGTCCCACCCAAAGGAAGATGTGCCCTCATGCACCCCCAGCTGCATTCTCTGCGGAGGCCCTCATATGACCGGCACCGGGAACTGCAAGGGACGGGGCCGCAAACAAGCATCCCCGAAGAACGCTCTCTCTCCTCCGGATACATCGCGGCTTTCCCGCTGCGATCAACCAGGCACAGCCAGCAGACGCAGCTCGACGGCTTCCCGGTCGCCTTCTACAAGCCGGCAGAATGGCAGCAAGAACGCCACGCGTCTCTCCTGGGCAGACCGTGTTTTCGGCAAAACCACCCGTCAACCCCCACCGCCCCAGTCCTCCCAGGCAGACCCCAGAGACCAGGAACTCAAGGCCTTGCGTGACCAGGTAAGCCGCCTTTCCTCTCTCCTAAGCACCCCCGCCCCCTCCATGCCCCATCAACCCGCACCCCCTGTCATAAATTCGAGCTCATCATCCACAGACACTTCGAGCACCCCTCCTGCAAGGAAACAGCACACCACAGACGCCACACCCCCTCCCGTGCCCCCAGAAATAGACGCTAAATTAGCAGCACCCGAAGCAAAATTTGACCATAAACTAAAAGAGCTAGACGCCCGCCTCGAGGCCAGATTCAATCACCTTGCCGCCACCCTCACCGAAAAACTTGAGCAGCGCATGGACACTATGCTTACCAAGATGATGGAGCTCTTGGAACATAATCTTACCCATCGCTTCACCCAACTTCAAACCCCCTCCACTCCCACCATCCTACCTTCGTAAGCACAAAACACCTTTCCTGAGCCACACATACCAATTGACACCCGTCTTACTACCCTCAATCCCCCCACCATCCAATATGGCGGGGGGGAACACTAATTATCTCCCCATTATAACTTGGAACTGCCGCGGCTTCCGGGCAAAGCGCGCACCTCTGCAACTTCTCCTTCCCACCATCACACCCACGCCCCACATACTTCTTCTCCAGGAGACTGCACACCGAGCAACCCTCCCCAGCTACACATCTACACACTCGGATACCACTAACACACCCAGGGCGTCCACACTCATCCACCGCAGCCTCACCTACAAAACTCATCACATTACGTCTTAGACGCCCTGCGTGATCACGGAACTTATACATCACACACATTCACTTCCTTCTATATTTATAGCAAACATATACCACCCCCCGTCCCTGCCGATGGCCCCGCTAGAATCACTTCTGCGAAAGCTACACCATCTAGCAGGGAAACATCCCCTACTCATCGGTGGGGACTTAAACAGTCAGCATACTGACTGGGGATACACAACCACGACACATCGAGGTCGCAGGCTCTGGCTGCTCCTGCAGAACCTCCAACTCACTGTGCACAACACGTTTCAGACGCCTACGCGGATCGGCAACAGTGTCAGCATGGACACCAGTCCGGACCTGACGCTGAGCCGCTGTATCCGCGGCGTTACCTGGAACAGAACACAACATACACTGGGCAGTGATCATTACATTATACAAATCACTGTCCCATACAAACCACCCCGTCATGCAAGTATGACACACGAACTCAATAACTGGGATGCCTTTCGCGCTGCACGCACCGCCCTCCCAGACACTCCCATCGCAGACATCGATGCATGGGTGCAATCACTCAAGCATGACGTTCACCACAACACGCGACACATTTTATTTATTTATTTATTTATTTGAACATACTGCAGGCCCTTTTCGGGCCCATGCAGGAGTGTTTACAATGCATCATTGATCAAACAGAGTAAAAAACAAAAATTCAAAAATACAGAGATGTTCTCTGACCCAAACACAAAAAGATTAGGAGAGAATTAAACAGAAAAGTCAATTTTTTCGATATAATTAAGAAATGGTTCCACGGACGTACACTTCACCGCATCTTCAGGCAATTTATTCCAATATGATATAGCATCTGGAAACAGGGAGTACCTGTGGATATTTACACGGCTGACTGGTTGACGAAGTGTTTTACTATGGTTTGTTCTAGACGAGTGTTTGAATGGCGGGTGTAAGTATTGTGAATTGGCTATTTTGAAGTGACCGTGAAGAAGTTGGAACAAAAACTTTAATCTTGAAATGATTCTTCTCTGTGACAGGCTTTGTAAATTTGACTGAACTATTAGACTGGTAGCGCTAGTTTGACGTGAATACTTTGAATAGACAAACCTCACTGCTAGTTTTTGGATGCGCTCTAATTTGTTGATTAAACTTTTTTGATGGGGGCTCCAGACTATATCCGCATATTCTAGGGTAGGTCTTATAAGAGTTTTATAGGCACTGAGTTTAATATGGGCCGGCGTGTTACGGAGCTTTCTCCTTAAATAATGTAATTTACCTTCTGCTTTAGAGCAAATGGATTTGATGTAGGGCTCCCAACGCAGGTTAGATGTTAGGATGAGCCCCAGATATTTCACCTGATCATATTTTTTAACCTGTATGTCACCAAGTGTGTATGTAAAACTTAGAGGATGCTTCTTATTAGTGAATGTGATACTTTTGGTTTTATCTGCGTTAAGTTTCATTCCCCAGGTCATACACCAAGCGTGGATTGATTCTAGGGAATTGTTAAGGAGAATTTGATCGTCAGATTTTTTTACAGCTATATATACGACACAATCGTCTGCAAAAAGGCGAAGCTGGATCGATGAACTAACACAGGAATGAATATCATTTATATAAATGAGGAACAAAAGAGGCGCAAGTACTGATCCCTAGGGTACACCCGAATACACATCCAGGTTTTGCGAAACGTATTCACCTATTTTAACGCATTGTTTTCTGTTCTGCAAATAGCAGGAAATCCATGACACAATGTTGCGATCAATGCCAAAAGATAGTAATTTTGTTACAAGGTCATCGTGAGGAACAACATCAAATGCTTTAGAGAAGTCTAAGAATATAGCATCTATCTGGTAGCCTTCATTAATTATGTTAGCGATGTCGTGAGTAATTTCAGCAAGCTGCGTTACTGTTGAAAGCCCTGTTCTGAAACCATGTTTTTTTTCATAAATGAGATTATTATTTTCTAGATATGAGATTATGGCTTTAAAAATAATGTGTTCCATCATTTTACAACTAGTGCTTGTTAACGATATCGGACGATAATTATTCAGTTCAGTTTTAGAACCTGATTTGTGTATAGGAATTATTTTGGCACAGCGCCAGTCATCTGGAATTACGAGTGTTTGTAAAGATGTTGTGTAAATTTTATGCAGGTATTTAGACACCCAGTCAGCGTATCGGACTAAAAATGTATTCGAGATGGAATCAGGACCCGGAGATTTTTTTGTGTCAAGTGTTTGTAAAAGAGAAAGGATTCCATCTTCACTAATGATTAGTTCTGTCATGGGTTCCTTGATTGTGTATGCGGGTAGAGAAGCGTGAGAGGCTGTTCTGGTGAAAACGGACTGGAAAAACTTATTGAATTCATTTGCAATGTCATCATGTTTACTTATGGTGTCGCTGAAATCTGTAATGATGGAACCAGTTGACTGTTCTTCAGGTAAGTAGCGCCAAAACTTATGAGGGTTGTGAGCCATGAAGGAAGGCAGCGTCAAATCAAAGAAGCGAGCTTTTGCGTCTCGGATTTTGCTCTGTAAGCAGTTAACAAGACTTGCAATGTCATTCTTGTTTCCTTTTTTATGCCGTCGTTTTATTTTTCTTTTAAGTTGAATTATCTCGCGCGTTATCCACGGGTACTCCCTGTTTATGCGTTTTTTTCGAAGCGGAACGTATCTCTTTTCGCAAGTATTTACAATGTTTTTGAAACAGGACCATAGTTCACGAACATCGGTCAGTGCGCTGAACCGATGTTCGAAACACCGAAACACCAAAACATGTTCGATGTACCGAAACACCGACCCTTGACACACGCCTAGCCCACCTCTGGGAGGCTTATCACAGCATCCTGGAACGCTGGAAAGGCAACAAACACAACAGAACGCTTAAAAAGCGGCTGGCCGCGCTGCAGACACAAATCCAACAGCACTCTGAGGAGCTCTGTCGATCCAACTGGGGACAGATATGTGACGGCATCGCCGGAAACCTGTCCAGCAAACGTGCATGGCAACTCCTCCGACACCTCATTGACCCCACACGCACCAAATCAGCAGCACAGCACCACGTGACACACCTCACACATGAACACATTGACGATCCCGACACCCTTTTAGACACACTTCAAATCATGTACACATCTCCAGGCGGCCCCACACCTCTACCCCACACTCGACACCGACATCACGGAGACGGAAGTCAGAGCGGCCCTCCTAATTCTCCGCGCCAACTCCGCACCTGGTGCAGACCAATCACAAACTCCATGCTCCGTAATCTGGATGACCGATCGATCACCCACATTACGAAATACTTCAACCAGTGCTGGAGGGAGGGTAACCTCCCGCAGTCCTGGCGCCACGCGAAGGTAATATTTATACCAAAACCCAACAAACCACTCACCATTCAAAACCTTCGCCCGATTTCGCTTACCTCATGCCTCGGGAAGCTCCTCGAGCATGTTGTGTTAGCGAGACTCACAAGTCACATGGCGGACAACAATCTCTACCCGCATAGCATGGTGGGATTCCGCCCTCATCTATCCGCACAGGATGCCATGCTGCAACTCACACACGACCTTTCTGACCCGCTTCTTCCAGGTCACACCAAGGCAGTCTTAGCTTTGGATCTCTCCAAAGCTTTTGATCGCATTGAACATCAGGCGATCATGACTGCTCTATCCCCATTGAATGTGGGTGTGCGCACGTATGCCTACATTCAAGCATTCCTGACTGACCGCACGGCTGAGACACACTTCGGCCCTCTGTCTTCCCCCTCTTACACACTTCAGAGTATCGGCACCCCTCAAGGGTCCGTCCTTTCCCCCTTTCTCTTTAACATTACCCTCATACCCCTCGCCCGGATTTTGGCAACTATTCCCCACCTCAAGCACAATCTTTATGCCGACAATATCACCCTGTGAACCACCTACGGCAGTGATGGCGACATAGAGAACACCTTACAGGAAGCAGCCACCCTCACCCAAAATTACGCACGGACCATTGGACTGTCTTGCTCCCCAGAGAAGTCCGAACTGCTCCACATCCGGTCTAAGAACCACCGCTGTCCCCGCTCCCCCATTGCCATTGAATTGAATGGTTACCCGGTACCTGAGGTTGGCACCCTCCGTGTATTGGGCCTGCACATCCAGAACGACGGCAAAAACACCACTACCCTCAAGAAACTCAAGCAGGTTGCAGGCGCGATATCGCACCTCATCCGCAGGGTTTCGGGACATCATAGAGGCATGAAGGAGCGCGACCTATGTCGCCTCATTCATGCCTTTGTCCTCAGCCGTGTACTGTACACTACCCCATACTTACAACTATCCAAACATGACATAAACGCTTTGGATGCTTTGATTCGCAAGGCATTCAAGGTAGCACTTCATCTTCCCCTCAACACACCCACAGACAGATTACTAGGCCTGGGCCTCCACAACACGATCGGGGAACTGGTGGAGGCCCACCGACAGGCCCAATACATCAGGCTCACAAAAACTTCCACAGGTCGGTATATCCTGGACTCCCTGGGAATCAAAATACCGACCAACGACCCAACCCTCCTCGCCATCCCACGATCCCTTCACCGAGAGCTTCTCATCAGGCCGCTCCCGAGGAATATGCACCCGTCCCACCATGAGCAGCGCCGCAGAGCCCGTGCGAAGGCACTCCATTGAGCGTACGGCCCCCAGCCGGACGCCGTATGGGTGGACGCTGCCTGCACGGGTGATGAAGCGACACCAGCTGCGGTGGACTCCTCTTCATCCACCCTCCTCACACTACCTCTCCCTCCAGACACGTCCCCAGAGGCTGCAGAGGAAGCCGCCATTGCACTTGCTATAACCCGCACGGAAGCCCGGTATATTTTAACTGACTTTAAAACTGCGATTCTAAATTTTGCTCGAGGCCGAGTTCATGTCCCTGCTTTTGGCATACTGGACTCGCCCGATGCACCCCCGCCCCGCCAAGTGGAGCTGATATGGGTGCCTGCGCATTCCGGGAATCCCGGAAACGAGGCCGCCAACCTTTTAGCCCGAGGTTCTTTAAACCGGGCTCAGGTGGCCTCGGATCGGGGATTCACGAAGGATCGCATGCACTCATTCAGTGAGCTCACCCAGGCATACAGAGCCTCTCGCCAGCTCTACCCCCGCCCCACCCCTCCCTAGATAACAGACACGCAACACTCTGGCGCAGATTACAAACACATACTCTCCCCTCGCCCCTTACCCTAACCCACTATCATCCCTCCTTCCCCACTCCTGCTTGCGCCCTATGCCCAGAACCCTTCGCTTCTTCCCTCCACATCCTTTTCCTCTGCCCGGCGGACCCTCCCCCGCGGGACCTAGAGAACCTCAAGACCTGGGAGGACTGGGAGACCCTGCTGCGCTCGGAGGACCCGGCCGTGCAGACCATCGCCACCGGCCGTGCTGCCAGTGTTATGGACCTCAGGAACATAAACACTTGAGTGCAGTGGGTTCGTGCGGAGACCCTGGGGCGTGCCCCGATTTCCTTTGTAAATAAAGTTTTCTCTCTCTCTCCTTCAGCGGCCTTTTGCGGGCCTTGCCGGGGTGTTCATGCAACACCACATTTTGGCGACGAGGATGGGATCAAAGTAAGTGACGTTTGTACGCTTGCCCCGACTGTCGTACCATTTGCTTCGACTTGCCTCTGTTTTGCTGCCCCGCTCCACCTATCCTGCAACTTTAGAGACTTTGCGTCAGCATGGCGTCAGGCCTCGCTCCCGCGCCGTTTTTGTCTGCGCCCGGTTCGCCTGCAGTGCCGTGGAAGCGTTGGTTCAAACTTTTCGAGGCGTACCTCCTGTCGGCCGGTGGTAGCGACTGGGCACCGGAGCGGAAAGCGGCACTCCTTCTCACGCTGCTCGGAGCGGAGGGACAGCGCCAGCATTTCAACAATGAAGAAACTAGGCAAGCGTCCGCAGTCGCCGTCATAACGGCTGAAGCACTTCCGCAGATGCCGCTCGAGCCTGCCACGGAAGCGACGACCACAGACGAATACACACAGTTAGTCGGGAGCTTGGACCTGCTGTTTGCAGACACAACGAATTTCATCGTTGAGAGACACCGTTTTTTCCGGAGACTTCAACTGCCCGGTGAGCCATTTACCCAGTATGTAGCGGCAGTTAAACAACTTGCGTTGACGTGCGAATTTGGCTCGGCGTTCGACGAGCGCATCCGAGATCAGATCATCGAAGGCGTCTCAAACCCAGCGTTGCGCGAACGTTTTCTGAACGCTGGCCGAACGCTTACGCTGGCCAAGACAGAAGAAGTTGGCAAAGCTTTTGAAGCCGTACAGCAAGCAAATGCAGCTTATGAGGGAACGCCGGTTTATTGCGCTTAGTCTACTCGTTGTTCTTTTCAAGTGAAGATTTTAAAGCATTTTTAACCGCTTCTTCTTGCTTAACTAGTCAAAGAAGTGATCCTCGAACCCGTGCTTCAGACATGTGGTTTCTACCACATCGTCGCACGGGATACTCACTTCAATCACTTACATACCAGGTTCCCTTTGTGCTGAATAAACATGAAAAACTGCGTGCTGATTTCACTACTTTTACTCGGAGACAAGTTCGCGAATATTTCATGAAACGTTGAAACAATCCTTTTGATGCTTTGATTGTATCCCTCTGGTAATACCATCAGGTTGCACTGTTATTTCGGTAACCACATATCTATTCTTTATACCTTTGTTTATACCTGTGTTTATACCTGCGTTTATACTGCGTTTATACTGCCTTTATATTGCGTTTATCCCTGTGTTTATCCCTGTGTTTATGCCTGTGTTTATGCCTGTAATATGTTCCATGTAAAGCAGCCTCCTGCTAAAACTGTCGCCTGCTGATGTATGCGAGGGCCCTCGGCACTCTCAAGCAGTGAAAAACTGCTTTTTCGCTGAGGTGCCCCCCAACCTAGAGTTGTAAAATAAACATTGAATTGAATTGAATTGAATTGAATTGCGTCGACGAACCTGTAACGGAAAATCCGACGATCGAACAGGGATGCATTCGTCAAGCAACTTCAGGATTTCGAGCGCCCGCTCGTGCTCGTGAGCAAGAAGGCGGATGGCGCAATCACACAGCGTCGGGTTTCCACCGTGGCGTCCCCGGAACCGAGGAAGGAGGTAGAAGCAGCCAAGATGGAAGAAGGCGCCCGGAGTTCGAGCGAGAAAGCCAGGAAGGGAGTCGTCAACCGTCTTGCTATCGTTGTGGCTCTCCGAAACATAATGCAAACGCAAGAAACTGTCCAGCCCGCAATCGTCGTTGCAACAATTGTAGAAAAATTGGACACTTCGCTCTAGTCTGTCGCTCACAGCATCAGTCCGCGACACTTCGCGCGTCGAAGGCGCCGGCCTCTACCGTGGAGGAAGTACACATCCTGAATTCTCCGCATATTCTGGGCGTAGAATTGCCACAAAATAAGAAAGAGATAATAGCTACCGTAACGTTTAAAGGAAACCCAGTTCCTCTATTGTCGACACTGGGGCTGCCGTTTCTCTTGTCAACAATGCTGATTTTCGGAAATATTTTGCACGCTTCTACACTTTGTCGTCGTCAACCCTGGCTCTCCGGGACTACTCCGGCAAGTTGATTCCCACACTGGGCACCTTCGAAGCTGACATACAGTACAACGATACTCAAGCATCGGTAACTTTTCATGTAACTCGACAAGGATCTTCGTTGCTGGGCCTTGACGCCATTCAGAAACTGCACATCAACGTGATGGGGTCCACCCTCACTTGTCTCCAAGCCACTTGTCATCCGTTCGAGGTTCCGGAGAACACACCGCCAGGATTTGAAGCCTTGTTTTCGAGTGAGCTCGGTTTTGTCAAGGACTACGTCCATCAAATCAACCGCCGACCAGATGTTCCTCCCGTCAGTGCGAAGCTGAGACGCCTTCCGCTAGCACTGCGACAACAAGTCTCCGACGAGCTCGCGCGCCTGGAGCGCGAGGACATCATCGAACGCGTCGACGCATCGGAGTGGGTGTCTCCGCTGGTCGTCGTGAAAAAGAAGGATGGCTCCCTTCGCCTGTGTGTGGACTTGCGGGAGCCCTAACCAAGCTATTGTCGTCGACGGCTACCCACTTCCGCACACGGAGGAACTCTTGCAGTTGCTCGCAGGAGCTACGTGGTTCTCAAAGCTGGTCTTGGCTTCAGCATACCATCAAGTGGGACTCACGGAAACAAGTCGTGAGTTGACAACGTTCATATCCCATGAAGGACTATTTAGGTTTAAAAGAGTCTGTTTTGGTTTAGCCTCTGCTCCGGCTACATTTCAAAAGCTTATGTCACACGTGTTGAAAGGCTGTACGGGCGTAGTGTGCTATTTGGATGACATTTTAGTGTGGGGACGGACCAAGCCGGAGCACGATCGTAACTTGAAGGAAGTGCTGTCTCGCATTTCCACAACAGGAATGAAATTGAATCAGAAATGTGTTTTTGCAGTAAGGGAACTCACATTCTTGGGGCACAACCTGTCGGCCCAGGGTATTTCTCCCATGGAATCGAAAATCAAAGCTATAGTTAATGCACCTTCCCCTACGAACGTCAAGTCGCTGCAATCATTCCTAGGTCTAGCTGGCTACTACGCCAAGTTCCTGCATCATTATGCAGATTTAGTGGAACCGTTGCGGAAAATGCTCCGACAAGGTCAATCATTTGAATGGACGGTGGAAGCTCAGAATAGTTTTGATCGAGTTAAGGCGCGTTTGGCATGCAAACCTGTTGTGCAAATGTTCAACCCGGAATTACCTGTCGTAGTCACCACTGACGCCTCAGACGTTGGCTTGGGAGCTGTACTACAGCAGAAAGAAGGGTCGCACCTTCATACGATTGCTTTTGCGTCACGCGCTCTGTCGCCGGCTGAGAGAAAATACTCAGTTGGTGAACGTGAGGCACTAGCCTCTTTGTTTGCTTGCGAAAAGTGGCATGTATATCTGTGGGGTAGACGTTTTACACTCAGAACCGATCATCAGGCATTGGTTGCTTTGCTTTCCGCCGGCGATTCGGGTCGCCGACCACTACGCATCTCTCGCTGGACAGCTCGGTTGCTGAACTACAATTTCCAAGTAGAGTACTGCAAGGGCACACAAAATTATGTGGCAGACGCCTTGTCCAGGCTGCCCGTCGCCGAAAATTTGGACAATCAGGAGGAAGAAGTCGTTTCTCTGGCAACACCAGTAGTCGACAAGGCAACTGTACAAAATGCAACAGCTTCTGACGTTACCCTGCAAAAGGTCATCAGTCAGCTCAGCAAGGGCTGGTTGCACAAGAAGGCTCTGTCAGTTGATCTTGTGCCATTCTTTCACATCCAAGAGGAATTATCCTTTGTAGATGGTCTACTAATGCGACCAGATCGCGTGGTAATTCCTGAAGTACTTCGTCCCACTTTCCTACAGTTGGCCCATGAATCACATCCGGGCATAGTCCGCACAAAAGAACTGCTAAGAGAACGCTACTGGCGGCCACAGCTTGATAGACAGGTAGAGGAATGCATCAAACACTGTCTCATATGTCAAGCAGCTGACAAGTCAGCTAAGCCATCCTTCACACCCCTCCAGCTAGTTCTCTGGCCAGACCGCCCCTGGCAGAAGCTAGCCATGGACATTGTGGGGCCTTTGAACATTCCGCCGTCCAACGTATGCCATAACGTTAATGGATTATTATTCCAGATGGCCTGAAGTCTACTTCACTCCTTCAGTAACATCCCAGGATGTCATTGACTTTCTGATCTCTGTTTTTAGTAGGGAGGGTTTTCCAGACTCGATAGTTACAGATAATGGGCCACAATTTGTTTCGAGACAATTCAAAGACTTTCTAAAAGAGAGAGGCATACAGCATTTGCGGTCATCAAATTACTACCCTCAAGCAAATGGTCTTATTGAAAGATTCAACAGAGTTTTGAAGGAGACCATTCAAATAGCTCAGCTCCAAGGAGAACCCGTTAAACAAGCTGTCCTGCAACATCTGGGATGGTACCGGCTCACACCCTACTCAACTACGGGCGTGTCACCTGCAGTCCTGCTGCACGGCCGGCAACCGCGCTCGAAACTCGACATGAGCTGTACTTCCTTTCATAATTCGCAGCAAAGCACCTGGAACTTGCCTCAAACTTCCGCTATAGCAACGTCTCCAGAACACGCATCTTCGGAGCAAACACAGGTGCGACAAAGGGTTGAAAATAAGCAACAGCAAATGAAAAACTACGTTGATAGACGTAGAGGCGCAAAGCCAACGGCCGTACGAATCGGTGACACAGTGAAGGTGCGGTCCTTCAGAGCAGGTCCATCCAAATACATTGGACCTTTCAAAGTCCAGCGACAGCTTGGTCCAAGCACTTTCTTACTGAGTGATGGTAAGGTCTGGAATGCTTCTAAACTGGTCCGGGTACTGCCGGCCCCAGAAAATATTCCAAGCCCGCCAAGCATAGATTATTCCTATGCAGGCTTAGCACACGCTGCTGAGAATGCAATGGCAGCAACTCGAAACAAGCTTCGAGCTGAAACAAGTGCCGAAATGCCCGAAAATGTGTCGCCTCCTGTTGCAGATATCCTGGATAACGCTTCGCGCAACAAGAGGGGGGGGGGGGGGGGGGGGGGGGAGGGGGAGGAATATAGGCTGTCAAAGTCAGCCGAAAGTGGCCGCACCACTGCGCACGAATCCACAGAGGACAGCAGTTGAAGTTTTCCTGAGCAAAGCGACCCAGGGACTTCCAGTTCGCACAGCCGCGGGTGCCCAGTGCGTCAGCGGAAACCACCTTTCTGGGCCGTAGACTACCAGATGTAGTTCTGGAGCGAAGGGTAGCACACCTGTTTTTCTTGGCCTGTAGTCGCGACTGAGCTGTCCGTGGCCAGTGGACCAGTCATGGAGACTTTATAAAGCGGGTAATGAATGAATACTCCTGTATCGCTGTTATTTTTACTCACTTTCCTTTCTTTGCAAGTTCCTCATGTTTTCGCATTCAGCGCACAATGATGTTGTGATAGGTTGTGTATAATGATGAATCTCCTTGTGTGTTCTCTGTTATGGTGGATGTACAAATCTAGTGTTGTTTCTGGGTGAGGTTGATCGTATGTCGTGCCCATAGTCACTGTATAATGTGTGTGCTTTCTTTTGCCATGTGTAATGACTGCTGAAATGAGACATTTTTGTGCCTTCAACACGTCATAACAGAAATAGCACAGCCATAAAATCGGATAGTTTCTGTTTGATGACCATTGTAGAATGTTTGCTGTCTCGCGGCACATGTTAAGAGAGCAGTATTTTTCGCAATATCTTAACATTATTTCCTAGGCGGAGTCGATGTTGTGTGGCGCCCTCTTGGGTCGACACACAATTCACTTAGCTGATTTGTAAATCTGGCCTAACAACAATGACTTTGTTTGCTCTGCGAATAAAACCGTGGGGAACGGGCGCAAGCCCGCTTTTGTTCCGCTCGGAACTGAGTCGTGTCCTTCAGCGGCCCGTTGCGGGCCTTGCCGGGGTGTTCATGCAACAGCACATAACTCACGACGCTTCCAGTTAAATGAATGAGAAATAGGAAAATCGCATATGCTCTGTAATGCCAGCGTAGCAGAAGTCCCAGACGGTCGATGTTATTCTAACCACCTTCAATACATTGCCTTCTTCTCCATGCATTTTCCCTTCCTTCCTCCCTGCATCTCTTCAGTTAGCTCGCGGTCAATTTCAGGCTAGCACCGAGATTTGCACAACTACCCCGACTCTCCTCTCTTTCAAACTGATTTTAAATTGCCTTTAATAAGCAGCTGCGTATTTATTTAGTACTTCAAGAGAAAAACTATTAACCGTTCTACCACCTTCCGATCAATGGTAATTCCAGGACTTCACCCGCAAAACGGCTCTCGACAGCAGCCATGCAATGCATTTACAGCGTGCATTCTCAACACTCACCCAGGTGGCGTAAGGGCTGCGTAGCCCTTGTCGACGGGATCTGGTGGCAGTCCTGCTGGTGGACTGTCAAGGGGACACATCGAAAACTGGAGTTTCTGCCCGTCCTCACCCGCTCCCTCCCTAGGACTGTCAGGGTTCGAGGCTGCATTCGGTCCTGCTGGCGGGCGAATTTCCGAAATCCTGCGCCAGAGAGCCGCGCCCTGTGCCGCCGCTGTTCCAGATTTCGGCGTCCTGCGCCGAGACGACGCGGGGACCGCGCGATTCTTAGATCTTCTTGGATGCCTCATTTTAGCGACAGTGAGGTTTAATACTCCTGCTTCTTCTTCATCTTCTCGCGACAAGGCACCCTGCTTCTGTGGTCGTTGTTCCCGGTGCCCATGCTGTACTGCAAACACTCTAAAATGCTAATTCCGTTCCCTCAAGGGCCTTCACAAAAGAACTTTGCATTGCATCGTAAGGCTTTTTTGAAAGGTACGAGTATGTCAGCAGCGGTGACCGATTCTATAGAATTGGACCAGTAGGCTCTGAATACGGTACTTCACACGTAAATGCACCTAGAATAGAGTGTGAACTGTTTATATACTGACCTGTTAGTGCAAAAGTAAAAAAAATAAGAACAAGGTAATTGCAAGAATACAATTGGTGTATCTATTTCGCGTGTCCAATGCACAACACGATCTGTTTTCCGCCCCGGAACCGATCTGGAGGAACGATTTTATTTTTCTCATTAAGTGTCACTAAATACGTTCTTTTTCCCACAGACTTACTGGAATGTGTTCACTGATTTTCTGGGATATGACTGAAGGGCTTTTTAGTGTTTTTGCTTTATTTTATATTCAAACACCGCAGCAAGAGCGGAAAGGTTGGGCTCTTCTGCTGTTACTTGAGCCACACCATCATCATCATCTTTAAAATTAGCGATTGAGGGACTGAGTGTTAATGGAATTCCGCTTTGGAATTCGCCATGAGTAGAGCGGCAAGTTGCAGAAGATGAGGAGAACAAAAATAAATCCCTGCTTTGCATTAATGAGGAGAGCGACTGCCCGGCTTTCAGAGCTGATGGACAGTCGTGATTGAACTGCAGATTTTCTGCTGGATACAGAGAGATATTGTGTTTGTCAGCATGCTAGCCTCACCCCAGACCTCAGTCTACTTCCTCGCAGGAACGAACACAGACAATGAGACTGAGGCTACAGATGAGATCACACCAAATTTGATTACATACATTTTCACTTTCATTGACAACCCCCAAGGCTTGGCCGATCAGCTGGCGCTGAAGGGGGAGTTTTGCCTGACCTACCTCTGCCTCCACATTCTCAGGCTGAATTCATGAGAATTACTCAGCAGTCTCGCAATAGAACAGGAGTTCACAACTGGTAGCGAAGTGATGGAAGTTTTAAGCTCAGGTAGTGACTAAGGGCAGTTTGTGACCAAGAGCAGGTAGTTACTGCCGATCCGGATCATGAGAGGGAAACAACTAGGAGAATTAGGTGGGGTGGAGCGCATACGGCAGGTCCTGTCGAATCATGATTGGCAGTTTGCCACTATCCCTCAAGAGAAAAGTATAGTACTACTGTGTCTTACCGGTACTCACTTATAGCGCAGAAAGGTGGCGGCTAACGAAAATGGCTCAGCTTAAGGGCAACGCAGCGGGCTATTGAAGCAAAAATTATTTGTTTAACTTTAAGAGACGCGAAGCGGGCAGAGGGGGTGAGAAAACGATGCGGGTTAATGACATCCTAGTCGAAATCAATAGGAAGAAATGGGCTTGGGCAGGGCATGTAATGCGAATTCAAGACAACCGCTGTTCATTAAGGGCAGAGTGCGGTAGCGCAGCGACTGCATTCAGGAAGTTATAGAGCGCAGATCAAAAGGGATGCGTCGGCATAGCGTTGGCGGGTGCTTAGAGCCATGCAGACGTAGAATCGCCAACTGCATGCCTCGCGTTACTGCAGCAGCGGTAGCGGAAGCATGGTCCAACGTCCTAAACGCATCCCGCAGTTTATTGCAGGTAGCGCCGCCGTGCAAGTATGCCGCGCGAACAACATTGTCCAACGTCATCACCGCTGTTGTGATCACTATACCGAAGGCCACGTGAACAAATCGTCATCCAGCCCCGTCTGCAAAAGCAACGACCCGGATCCCGGTGTCTTCACTTGTTGGGCGGCAGCGGTAGCGGAAGCATGGTCCAACGTTCTTGTGCCTAAACACATATTGCAATTAATTGCAGGTTTGAGAAAAATATCACCTCATTTCATTTGCTATTAGTCCAAATAAGCTACTGCTACTGCTGTGGCCCTTGCCCTCTTTCCTTGTTTGGTTTTTTGGTTTTTAGGCCGTCGCTTGCTAAAAGCGCGCTATGCCTGATAAGGGCTCGTCCTGCCATGAAGTCTTTGATGCAGACGACTTGATATTGGCATGTCGTGAATGTGACTTGCAGTACCACCTTGGCAAATGCAGTACCATATCTGAACGGTCCTTTCGACAAATGAAAGAATCAACTAGAAAAAAAATGCTCATCTTGCAAGCCTTGTGCAAGCGAACATGAAGCACAAAATCCGTCTGAAAATATACAGGCAGAAATTGCGGAAATCCACAGAAAGCTCTCCCTAGTTCCGGCACTCGAAGCTAAATTAGATAGGCTGTTCAACTTGCACGAAACTGTAGCAAGTATTGAGAAATCCGTTCAACATTTGTCGGATACTTATGACGACATAAGAGCCAAACAGAACAGGCACGACCAGAAAATCAGCGACTTGCATCGACGGGTAGACGCAATGGAAAATTTCACCAGAACTGAAAGCTGTGCCCGGACTAAAACAACAGATAAATGATCTGGAGCAATACAGTCGAAGGCAAAACATTGAAATGCACGGTCTTAAGCCACGAGAAAATCCTCTTGGAAGAAGTAAATAAAATAGCTCAGCACCTTGAGATCGCAGAACTCTCTAAAGATGACATTGAAGAATTGCACAGACTGCCCTCTAAACCCGTCAGGCCAGATGTGGTAATTGTCAGATTTGCGTCGCGAACTCTCAGGTCAAAATGGTTTGAAAGAAGGAAGCTATTGCAGACTACGAAACATTGAGTCATATTCTTTGACAACCTGGCGTCAACCAACAAGCGTCTGCGCTGGCTTTCAAAAAGTAAAGCGAAAGAAAATGGGTATCAGTATGTTCGGAATTCAGAAGGGCGAGTCTCAGTACACAAATGCCCTGATGCAACTGCTGTCAGGACCTCAAACAAAGATGACCTCAATTAAATTGTCTAGCTCTTAGTTCATGCCCAGTGCGGCATCCAAATCAAATCATGGCCACTTACACGACTGAATCGTTTAACAGACTGTATAACAGTGAAAGCTGGTTGCATAGGAAGAACGTTTCTGTCTTTCATATGAACGCGAGAAGCCTCTGAAACAAACATGTGGAAATCGAAACATACCTTTCTCTTATGGCATTTGCTTTGACTTTGTGGTTTTTTCAGAAACCTGGTATTCTGATAGCTCAGAGTAACTCAGTTTTTGTGATTATAGACGCGTTTCTGTTTATTGCTCGGAAAGACGCGGTGGGGGCGCTTTCATTTCTATTCGGGAGCATCATCACATTGAATGTTTGCCAGATTTCACATGCGTGAACAATGATCTTGAAACAGTTCCAATTCTGTGTCGTAATGGACTCGTTCTTGCAGTCTACCGACCTCTCCATGGCATCCTTAATAACTTTCTTAGCTTTGTTGAAAGACTGCTGGTTCTTGCAAATGTCAAAAAATTGCATGTAGTAGTTGTCCGCGCTTTCAATGTTGACCTGTTTTCAGCTGAACAACGAAATGCCAACTTCTAGAAGTTATGCTTGTAAATAGTCGGGAAAACCTGATTACCGAGGCCACTAGAGTAACTGCGCATTCAAACACGTTCATTAACCTGTGTTTTACGAGCATTCCGAAGGATACGACTTCGTCCGGTGTCCTGTGTTCTGATATTAGCGACAATCTATCCATATTTTCAGCACTTCCCATAGATGGCAACTCTCAAAGTATAAAATACACTAGAAGACACCCCGCCGCGGTGGCTCATTGTTACGGCGCTCGGCTGCTGACCCGAAAGACGCGTGGTCGATCCCGGCCCCGGCGACCGAATTTCGATGGAGGCGCAATTCTAGAGGCTCGTGTACTGTGGCATGTCAGTGCACGTTACAGAACCCCAGGTGGTCGAAATTTCCGGAGCCCTTCACTACGGCGTCCCTCATAGCCTGAGACGCTTTGGGACCTTAAACCTTATAAACGAAACTAAACTAGAAGACACATTAATCACTATAGTGTCAGTTTGTTCACGTCTTTACTTGCTACCTCGCAATAGATAAATGTGTACTCTGAAAATGATACCTCTCAGTCATACGACGCATTCATTTCCACCTTAAAACACTACTATAATGCTGCCTTTCTTTTATCAGCTGCGCTTCAGTAAAAAAAAAAAACAAACCCGGAAACCATGAATAACCAAGAATCTTTATAAGCGCATCGAGCAAAAGAATAAAATGTTTAGTCTGTTTCTGAAAACACGTGACGTTGAAACACTGCATGAACTTAAACGCTTCAGGAACAGGTCAAATTCAGATTTTAAAAAAGCCAAATTCGCGTTTTTTCCACGTACACTTGAGAACTTAGCGCGAAATAACAGCAGAGCGTAGAAAGTTTTTCGCGAGTTGACCAACGCCCCGACAGCGGACTGACCATCTGAACTACAAATAAATGGAAAAATATATCCTCGCGGGTTGTTAGCCAGTCTGCTTAATGATTATTTCATGTCAGAGCTCCAATGACCGTATCCGATAGCCAACCAGAGTACAGCCCTTTACATTATATTAATGATGTCGTAAATGACAGTGTATTTCTTGCTCCTACTTCTGAAGATGAAGTTACCTCTCCGTTGAGTTCCCTTTACAACAAATCCGCAGCTGGCGAAGATGATAATAAAGCCCTACCGATTAAAGCAGTTGCTAGTGTTACCTCAAAGTCCCTAACCCATATTTACAATCAAATGTTATCTCTTGGTATTTTTCCACAAAGATTAAAAATTGCTCATGTTACTTTAATACACAAAGGTGGTAAATACAGTGAGTTAAACAATTACTGACCAATCTCAGTCTGATCACTGTTCTCCAAGGTTGCAGAGCGTATCCTATATAAACGGCTTAGTATCTTTTTATTGTCAAGGAAAGTTATCGTCGAATAGCAATGCGGATTTCAAAAAGGAAAGTCAACCGAAACGGCCCTGCTGCGCATTAAAAACAAAATCATTCGTAATACTGAAGGTAAGTTATTTACAGTTTGAATTTGCTTAGATTTTCGGAAGGCATTCGATTCTATACAGCACCACATCTTGTTTAACAAGCTTGAAGCATATGGCTTTAGAGGCATCACACAAAGCCTTATACACAGTTATCTACATGCGAGGTCCCAGTTCACATCCATACGTACACGGAATTGCATTAGGGAAAGGTACGTTAAATAGGGCGTTCCTCAGGGCTCTATACTCGGGCCTTAATATGGGGAACTGGGATTAAGACCGATAACGATAGGCTATTTGCACTGCAGCGAAGGGCGATTAAAACACTATATAAAGAAAATGTACACCGTGTACCCTTAATGAGAAGACAAAATATCGGAACTTTTCACGAAATATACACATAGAAATTATATGCGTACATATTCTTTGAAGTATCAAGCAATTACACTCGATTTCTTAGTCACTATCTCAATAGAGATACTTGTCACAATTTGCGTAAGACTTTCAATGTCATAGAAAAGCCAGCGACAAATTATGCTAAACCGACAATTGATCATTAAATTATAAAACTATGTAATAATTATCCAGAAATTCTCGAGATCGCAGAATCGTATAGAAGTCTCAGAACTATCAAACGCAGAATAAAACTATTTATTTATTTCAGTATACTGCAAGCCAGAGTTGGCCCAAGCAGGAGGGGCACACAAGTAGAAAGAAAAAACTGATAAGAGCATCAGCTACAACACCACAAGTCAATAAACAGGATACAGTGAACTTCTGGTATGCTACTTGGAGTGAAATTCTGTTGACTCCAAGCAGCAGTCCAAACGCGTATGAATAATGATTTCTCATGCAAAGTTATTGTGTTCTGGTTTCTATATTTGTGTACAAAGTGTTAACAATAACATGTGTTTCTTTCTTTTTTGAACTTGCTTCATGGGCATTTTTGTAAGGTGATGATTGTTATATCCAATTGTATGTGTACTGTCTACATGTATTCCGTTCCCGCTGCTGTTGCGCCCCATGGGGCTAGGGCCTCGTCTGGAGACTAATTACCTCCTTTGGTCCTGCCCCACGGGGCAGTACCATTTATTGTCCATGGAATAAATGAATAAATAAGATAACTAAATCAATAAGTCATTCCGCAGCACGCGGCGACTGCATTTGACGGCGCGAGCGAAGGGGCGGGCGTGCGTACTCCTTCTCACACGTAAGCAGTCTTAAGTGTCTCCGCCAACTTTATTTAAAGTTACTCGTATACTTAGAGCAAAGGATTTTGATATAAATGGATGACACTAATAATAAATTTCAATGAGAACATGAAGATCATAGAGAGCGATACTTTCAATCCAACCTCCAGTCATGTTACATTTATATCGGGCAGCAGACCTGACAACCGAAGTGCATATGACCAGGTTTTTCTGTGATGAAGAAGAAAAACTCGAAAAGGGTCAGAGAAGAAGTGATTGAGACCGCCTAATCTCTCGCTTCGTGGCCTCTCTGCACAGCCGAGAACTTTAGCTACAAGACCGGTACGCCTGCACTAAATGTGAGTGTAAAAGATTTAGACTTCCCGTCATGTAGCCGAGATGGGTACGCGCTTTCCAAATAAGCGTGCGAGGGTTCATTTCCCGCTACTGATCATTCCCATTTTCACAATGGGCCGATTGTTGAACGAAAACGAGATTTAGGGGCTAGAATTTAAGGGCGTTTTTCAAATTTTCACCGTTCCGCTGAGGAGCATGTAAACTAACCCACTAGCTGAAATGATCACAAGGCGGGACTAGCGGTTGTTAGTTGCAGAGCATGCAGTACAGCTTGCGCATAACTTGGCTGCTTTAGAGCAGCAACTTAATGAACTTGGCGTACATGAATCCCGCAGCGGCAACTACGTGGCTTTTGTATTCTTTTGCTGAGCGCTAGCTACGAAGTTGGGTTGTTTATCAGGCTGTCGCTTTTTAAGGGAAACAGATTTTCGTGTCTCTCAGTGAACACCATGTAGCCGGAATTCTTAAAGCGTTGTCCCCGAGGTGGCGCCGGCGAGTCTATAGCCTCTATTTGGCATCTGAACCTTTACTGAATCATGTAGGTTACCGGCTTGTTGACCTTATTTTTGTAGATTCAAAATAGATCAGCGCGTATGCAATAAGATTTTGATGTTCATTGGCGAACCACAAGTGGGCAAAATAATATAGCACTCTTCACCACGTTCTGCGTTAGAGCTGAAATCCTTTAGTAAGGGCGTAAGTTAATTATCCATCCCGTCCTGGTGCCCCAAATAATGTGATTAATAAATTCCGCAGCTCACATAACTCCTGTCCGTCTTTTAGCTATATAAGTAAACCTTTCGCACGCGCTTGCAGAATAATAATCATTGAGTTGTAGGTTATCGCATTCTTGTCTATTAACATAGTCCTTCAGTGCTTTTGAAGGACTATGGTATTAACTTCCTAAAACTCAAGCTGGGAGAATCTCAAGTAATAACACAGGCAGCATTAAGGCCACACCTGTAATGCGCAAACGCCGACTAACACCCCTGAGGAACGCTGACTTGTGCAGCGGCTGCAAACAGTTCTGTATTTCGATTCTGATGCTGTGAACTCTTCACACAGGGCAACCGTTTTCATTTCATGGCGACAAAATGGACGGATTAAAATTGGTGCTGTTACTGGCAATGAAACATCGCCAAGTCCCATTGTCTCCAGACAAAGAACAAAACAATATGCGCTTCTTTTAGCGCCATTTTTCGGAAGAACTGATCGAAAATAACCTTATGCCGCATTGTTGATCTAAATATTTTTCACAGGCACAGATTAACGACGCGACCGGCTTCGCTCCACTCTGGCCCCGGACGGGCGTCTAGACTCAGCCCGGTGCTGACGCCGTCGAGCCCTACGAGCCCCCGGGTGAGTTTAGAACTAGCTGTTCTGGAAACAGTAATCCCGCGTACCCATAAGTTGCTTGAACTGCTTGCTTTTTCTTTCTGGGAGAAGTGTATGTCGTGTCACAATAGACTTCGTCGTGCACTGGAAAGACAAGCCTTGCAGCAGGTCATGAGGATGTTGGCAGTTCAATATCCTCCCTTCCCGCATTATTGATTAAGGCCATTGACCACGTTAATTTCAGCACAATAACAGTCTTTCAAAAAATATAGCCTCTCACTGCTTCTCATTCGAAACAAGCATGTCTGGCTTCTTCAAGGAGCGCAGCATAGTGAACACAGTATTCTTCAGATAACTGCAAATGTTATATTAAATGATTTCAGAGTTGCCACATAGGCCATTCATTACCAACAAAAAAAGCATTTGGAGAACAGGAACAGCACGGATAGTCGTTCGCTAAGTGATGTCTTCTCCAAGAGCTGGACATCTCAAAACAAGCGCATTTAACCGTCATGGTTTGCACGAAGATTGCGGGAGTATACGAAACGTCTGGCGTCATAGTTCATTTGGAAAAATCATATCCGACTCGTTGACGTGACGGTCGTTAAACAAACTTGACTTTAGTGGTGTTAAAAAAAGAAACAGCAGGCTGTTTTTCCCGAGACTGACGTATCCGCTAGGCGGCGTTCCGCCGGCAAATGGCGGTCGAAAATGGAAACGGAATTTCTATGGAGGCAAAACGCGAAAACCGCCCGTGTGGTGTGCGATGTCAGATAACCGTTAAAGATAACCAGTTCGTCAAAATTATTCTGAAGCCCTCTACTACGGCACCTCTTTCTTCCGTTCATCTCTAACTCTCTCCTTTACCCCACCCGTTCCTTTACGGCGCGGTTCAGGTGTCCACCGAGATGTAAGACAGATTTCATTTCCTCAAAAACAAATTTTCAAAAAGACGCACAAAATCAAAAAGCGGAAAAAAAAGAAAACAGACGCAGACAGCGTGTGCATGCTTGGTTCTCTCCAGCGTGAGGAGAGAGTCCTCACACTGTTTAATATTCTATTGCTGTAAGTGAAACTGCCTGTTTGGTTGGGATGCTTTTGTTTTGACTCGTGAAATTAAACAACATCTAGAACCTTCCCTTTTGTTCAGCAGCAGAACTTGTTGCCATGACTAAATGTTTAAGTGTCAAATATTGCTTCTTTCTTTTCCTTTTCCTTTTCGTCACATTTGCATTGTTTCTTGACAGACTGCCAGCTTTTGTTGTTGTGCGGGATGGCTTAACACCAATGTTAGCAAAGGATCTGAATATATCTATGCACAGCAATTTATACCTTAAATGCCCACCTCTTCCTTGGAATATTTAGTTTCTTATAGAAAACTGCATAGAATTACGACAAAATAGTCTACACGAAACCAAAACGCTTTTGCCGATTGACTTGGCCAACAGTTGGCGCCACAAGCAATATCGCCAAACTATCCGGTGTCTTTTGAATGGCTAAAGAGATGACTAAGCGCTAACCTCGACCATAATGTGTCTGAAATGAACAAAACAAGCAGGAGATTTTCGCTGCAAATCATGCAGCAAATACCCACTGGTGGGTAGTTTGGTTCGTCGCAGATGCTGGTCTGCACGAGTAAATTATCCAAACAGTGGTCACGAAACGAAAGCCTTAAAATGAGTTAGCGTTTACAGAGAACACTCACGGCTGTTCCTGTTTTGGCTCAAGAGATCTCGGTGTGGAGAAAGAACATAGCCTAAGTCGCTTTGGGACGTCAAACCCCATACACCAACCGACCAAAACATCCAGTAAAATTTTGACTAAAATTCATGAACTCTAGAACGCTCGTCCCTGCATTCCAAAAAGGCCAAGGAAGGACAAAAGTTCTCAGGGAACTAGTCCGGAACTCGTCGAGGGTTACTGAGGCTGATGCGCAGGCGCCAGAAATCTGCTAGCGTTTGAAGATGGTTGCGTATACACCTGCTAAACTACTACGAGGTTTAGGTTTTGCGAGCTGCTTAAGGTCTCACAAAATGCGTTCAATATATGTTTTGTGGTTCATTTCGACCTGTGTGTTGTGACAGGCTCAAATAATCAAGCGATATTTTGCAGGACTTCGAAGAGCTCGTCAAGTGTGCCTCAGGTTCAAAGTCCGCCGCACTGGTTTGTACACTTCGTCCTTTACACACTCTATTTTCTAATTTGAATTCCTCTGCACCTTTATTGCTTAAAGCAGAGCGTACACAATCGTCGCAATACCCATGCCTGAACATTTTTCTGAACAACGGGTTGCCGAGTACGTTTCTCAAGGAGTCATTCAGCCAAAGCGCCGCTTTTTCAGCCACGGTACAAGTGATCGTAGACATTTTTCAGGGCAACACTATGTGTCGAAAATTCTTCTCTGTAATTTATTAAATGCTACCGAGTGGTTATTAGCGGAAAATCTTACCTAACCACCTTGCAGAATAGCAAGAGCTACGTGAATCAGAGAAGTTTATTGGACTGATTATTCATACAAAGGGACCATAGTCCCTCACAAAGACAAAAACACCAAGGAAGCGACTAGTGGCGCTCGGTACAAAAAAGCTATGAAACAAGAACACGACGGCGACTGCTGCCGCCGTTCACACAAAATCATTCACAGCACAAAATGTTCAAAGGTGTTACACGAACCTGGCAAGTCCTTTGCTGGTAGTAGGTTCGCCAGCGACTTTTCCTACCAATGAAGAAAACCATACAGGGGACGTCAAGCGCGATGCTTAGTTCGCCGGTGCTGCGCGCTTCTCCGCTTTTGTAGCTACAGCCATTAATGTAAGCTTCAAGTAACAGGCGTAAAAGGGCGTGCCTACAAAATTTGTTTTAATCATATTAGGATAAACGAACAATTCAAAAGACGTTTATTCGTCTTTTCGTTACAAAGGAGCTCTGGCTTAACAAGAGGCCGTGTTGCTTCTTTCATGTCCAACACCTGAGTCTGTTGTTCTTCACGCGCCGCGCGAGCGCTCGTCCTCCTCATCCTCTCATCACATCACTCTCTCCTCCCACGGGCGGCTCGGGTTGCTCGGACTCAAAGTTCGGGTTGCTCGCCCTCCGGCGAAGGATCTCCGTCGGCGGGGATGAGTTGGCCCTCACATTCGGCCATCCTGTGCCACCGACCGTCCCGGTCGGAATCGCTCTCGCGTTCCGATTCTTCAGAACTTGTCTCGTTGAATTCCCGGTCCCAAAGCTTCAGCTTGTCAACCGGTGCAATACTGCTGTATGCTCTTCGCCTTTGCCGCCCCGGAGGCACGTTTTCGATGCGGTAGCGGTCGTTGGGAGGCCTTTCTCGGATGATATACGGTCCTTTGTATTTGTCTTTCAGTTTCCTTGACTCCCCACTTGCTGCCGGTTCTCGCTCAACTAGTACAACATCTCCGGGATTGTATGTCGGCGCTTCCACCCGCTTCCTGTTGTACCGCTCCTGTTGCTTGCGTTGGTCTTCTCGGATATTCTCCGCCGCTGCGGCTCGCCTGGTTTCAACTTCATGGTCAAATTCCTCGGCGAGGGCGTCTTCCACGGTGTCACCCTTGATGCCTTGCGGCCTGAAGTTGAAGAGCAGTCCGAACGGAGTAGTTTTAGTGACCTTGTGGAGCGTATTGTTTATGCCCCACATCACCTGAGGCAACGCAGAGTCCCAGTCTTTGCCGTTTGCATCTTTCGTCAAGCTTGCCACTGCCGGAGTTATCATGCGATTATATCTTTCGACTTGCCCGTTAGCTCGCGGAGTGGCAGTAGCGTTTTTGACGTGCACGATGTTGTAAGTTTCGCACGCTGCTTTGAATTTGGCACTTGTATAAGCAGTTCCGCGGTCCGTGATCACCATAGCCGGTGGGCCAAAGATTCCTGCCACATCGTGTAGAAACTGCGCCGCTGGTGCAGCTGATGTGTTGCGGACTGCACGCAACAATACGAACTTTGTGAAAGAGTCGACGACTACAATTATGTAGGCGTTTCCGGACTTGCTTCTTACACATGGGCCTAGGTGATCGATGTGTATTGATCGAAATGGCTTGTTGCCCTTGTCAATGCTGTGAAGTTTGCCCGGTCTCTTTCCAGATGGCGTCTTGTGGAAAAGACATTCGATGCAAGAAGCTATGTATCTTCTAACATAACGCTTCATGCTGGGAAACCAATACCTTTCCCTAAGTTTCTTCAAGGTTTTCTCCACTCCAAAATGGCCAATGTCATCATGACATGTCCTGACGATTCTCCAGCGAGTCTGGTTCGGAACTACCCACAGCAGTCCTTCGTTCGGTATCATTAAGGGTTGGACAATGCTGGTGTCCGACTCACCCTCTCGTGGCGATGCGTCGTCTGGGAAGCAAATTTCCGCTCGTGCGACTCGTTCGTTCTCTTTGATGGTCAGTTCATGATTGGAAATGTTCATTATAGGGACTATTGTTTCGTTGGTCCCGTCAAAGTTTAGGACACAGCGTGGTATGCAATGCTCTCGACCTTCTTGGTACCTGAGCTGCATGTCCACGAAGACATCTGAGCATGGTGCGCTACCGGTGGTGTAGGGCTTAACGAAACCCACGTATTTTGGGCGCACAACCGTTGTTTCCTTCGCCCATAGGCACACAGGTCGTTCTGTGAGCTCTGGAATTTCAATGGACTGAAGCGTGTCGTCTCTATTGTCCTCGTTCCTATGCTCCTCAAAAATCCACACTGTGTTCTTCCGCCTCACAATCGTGATGTGTGGTTGCTCGGTGAAAGGTTGGCCCACAAGTAGGGGTATGGACTGTGACGCGTCCGGCACGAGCAGCACGGGAACGTCCGCTGTAGCTTGGTCGACCGTGAGGGTGATGTTCGTTTCTCCACACGGTGTCACATGTCCGGACCCGTAGCCCCCAATAGTGAACGGCTTTGCCAACTTCGTGTAAGCGACTCCGATTCGGTTGGCATCCTCCTTCCGCAGAGTTACGCATTGGCTACCGAGATCGACGTATGCTCGTATGTCGCAGCCGTTCGCTTTCGCCATCATAAAGTACTTTTCGTTCGCCTCTTCAGCGGCTCGGAGGTCAAACCCCAACGCGTTCTGTGCGACGCGCGCTCCTTTCTCCGTTTTTGCCCTGCAGTCTTTTTCTCCGTGGCCCACTCGTCCGCAAGCGTTGCATCTCGCCTTTCGCTGTGGGGCCGGGCAATTGAGGGACACGTGACCGTACTCGCTGCAGTTGAAGCAGAGGGGCTCTCCTCTTTCATTCCATGGCGGCTTCCTCCTCGCCTTCGGAGAAAGGTTCTTGTGGTCGGTAGTGTTCAAGGCCGACGCCATTGCTTCGCTTTTGTTGCCATGGGCGTTGGCATATGCGGGGAAACGAGAGTAGTTCGGGGGACCACTTGATTTTGAACTTTTGGAGGCAGCGTTTCCTAATCTTTCTTCGAGGCGTTTCAGGCAGTGAAGAAGGTCTTCCGGCGACTCGTACGTGCGTACGCTCACTGCTCTAATCACGTCGTCATCGTATAGCCCCGTGATGAGGTATTCAATGCAAGCTTCTTCTGTGAGGTTGCAACGGCGAGCTTTCGAGACTTGTCGTAGTAATAACACTCGATGGGCTCACCGCGCTTTTGCCGTCGCTCCTGCATTTCCCGATGGAGTCGTTGGAATCCCGCTGTCGTGGGGAAGGCGCGCTTAATTTCTTCTTTCCATACCGGCCATGTTTTGTTGACGGAAGAGAGGGAGTCATACCATGTCTTTGCAGGCCCTTCCAACCTCGAGAGTGCGTTTCCAGATATCAGCCGGTCGGACCAATGGTAGACTTGTGCCAAGTCGTCCACGCGTCTTATCCAAGCGTCTACTGTCGGAGAGCTGGATGACACTGGATCAAACGATGGCACTAACCGAGCTGTCTCTCCCGCGCCGATGATGGGTGTGGCCGCTGCTTGCTGCGTCTGAAGCAAGGCAATTCCATTGATGGCTTCTCTCACTGCTGCCTGAACGCTGGCCTGCAGGATTTCCGCCACGTTGATCGTTGACTGAGGTATCGGAGGTAAGCTTCCACTTGTCACCACGTTGTCGGATCCGCCTTCGCTTGAGTCGCTTGAGGCTGTTTGAAAGACGGACGCAGTTGACGCAGCCCTTATTGCACAATGCTGAGGATCACATCCCTCATTTTTATACCGTCCAACAGGCGTGCCGAGGGTACATCGAGCCTCCGTGGGTTATGGCGGGCTCATGCGTCCAAGGTTTTCTCAGTCCTGCTCTCTTCGTGGTGAATTCGGCGGCGGCCTTAAGCAGACTGCGGATAAACGTAGCGAAAAGTGCCTTTTAGCACCTCGCATCAAAAGCATCGGCATCGGTACGTAGGGAAGGACGCTTCACTTCTTCTATGCATGCAATCACCGTCTCATTTGGCTGTTGGATACGGCACCGCAGAAGGAGCTGCGCTCTTTCTGTCCGGCTATGCTCGCGAAATGCTAGACTAACGATTGGAACGATTCCCCTGTCCCCAGAGAAGTTTCGTGATTTTCTTCCCAAATCGTGGCTGAGCATTCGAGAGCGAAGAAAACGTACCTCACTTTCCTCCGTTCACCCGAACTGTTGAATATGGCGACACGCTCAAACTGGTCCAGCCATTCTTCGGGATCCTCATCCATTGAAGCGTTGCACCTCGGCGGCAGTCGCGGCTGGTGGAAAATAATGGCGGGTGATGTAGCCATGGTTGACGTCGGCGCTGTGGAGTCGTTCTGTCTTTCTGTCTGTAGCGGTCCGGTAGTACCCCGCATTCAGGTGAAAGTCTCTGCACATGACGGCTGCTTCGCAGTTCGTCTCCGGTTGGGATGGCTTGTGAGGCTTTCTAGGGATGTGCTTCTTCGGGACGGCTCGGTGCAGCAGCAGCTCCCAAGGGGTGAGGGCGGCAGGGACATCTTTTGGCACGTTCACAAATTTTGCGCAGTGGTGACGGCAGCCCGGCAATCAAGAAAACACCAAAAGGGCTTCCAAAGCGAACTGTTTATTGGGTGGACTCTGGGCTGAAAGAACTGAATGATGCCGCGGTGGTGGTAGCCACAAGCTTGGTGGGCAATCATCGAACAGCATGCTTTTACTTTCTGGCCCCGTTCAATTTAAGGCTGCCAAGGAACCTTATAGATAGGGAACCAAAAGCAACTACAACAACCTGGAAAGGTGTAGAAACAGTTGCACTTGGCTGTGATCAATCGAGTTAAGCATGGTCACATCCGGCGTCACGAATAAAAATAAAGCGGCGGCGCGGGGCTTCATCATGGCAAGGATTCGTGGAGGTGTGTCCTATCATCATGAATAAACAGCCTCAATGGTTGTTTGCTCGATTCTTGCTTAATTAGTATCTCTTATAATTACACGCACTTATAGAATACATCAGTAGGCATACTAGGCAGCGTGATGTACTAAAAGGCAAACATGTGCTCTCGTTAATGAAGTCGATTGAACGTGGCCTAATGGCCTAAAAGTAACCTGTGACATTATAGTGTCATACAACTCATGAACGAAGCCGATTTACTCGTCAAACGACCCCTTTTCAGCCAATGGCGTCGGCGGATTCGTAGGACCCTGCTAGCGTGAGAATTCAAGGAGCGGCGCTGCAACGCAGGGAGAATATCCCCCCCCCCTCCCATGGGGGAAGGCGACTATACTCTTTCTACTGTCATTCCCTGCAATGTCACGCTAACAGGTGATGAGAATCGGCCGACGCCATCGGCTGCAAAGGGGCGCTTTGACGGAGAAAATCCGCTTCGTTCTTGAGTTGTATCTTAACTAATTACTCCAGCTTATTTTTGAGTGAAATCATTTGCTCAACATCCTTGTACGTCATAATCACATCCAGCCAAGGCACAGCTTCATGGTTCGAATTTGACTTAAATTTTAATTATCCCCTTTCCACAGCTCTATGAGTTGCCTCACTGCCGTCTTGGTCATTCCTGAATTAGTGTGACAACACGCGCGGCTTCTCCCCTGGACGTCCGATGTAACGCTGTCGAAGATTATAAAAAGCAGACTACTCGTATAATGTTATTTTATCAATTGCTGAGCCCTTGTTTCATAAGGTGAAGGACGCCAAAACAAACCAGGAGAGTGGAATGAAACTAGACAGACGCTGGCGCCATGTGCACATCGAATGTCTCACAGTCTGAAAAAATTTGCCAGTAAGCGCAAAGTTCCAGTTGTGTTAACTAGCTTTCCTGAAACATGATGAGATGTGGCCCCGCCTTATGGATGCAAAAAATAAACAAAGCTGGATCTAGGAGCCATCATGCTAGGCCCTCGATGAAGGCCGCAAGTGGTTTTTGTATGAATTACCCTTTCTGTGTGGCAAGATATGCATTTAACAAACTGGTGAATGTGTGAATTATAAGGAGCGAACACGTGAGTTCTCATTCCAAAACAGTGCTAACTTACATCTGCTGAAGCACTGCAAGAATTGTAAAAAATATGATCCACAGTTGACCGTTATCAAGATTTCACGCAGAAGCTACGACACTCTGGCGCGTGAAATCCTTTAAGCTTTTATCCTAAAAGGTGTCAGCAATGCATCAGGGACAACCCAGTGCGCTGAAAACGAAGAGAGCAACTTTTCCTGGAACTACACATGTGATGGAGTGATTGTTTAATGTGCTGTGTGTTCATGAAAGAGTATTTATACCACGTTCTCTCCCAAAAAACCGCTCTTACGGCCTCTCCCGTCTACCTTTTGTGTGATGCATCCTTTGCGTTGCCCTATGCTGTGGTCTGTCCTAAATCATGAGCGAGCTAGCCCGTATACAAATGCTACTAAAATAGTAACATATATTTAGGAATGCTGGAAGACTTGTTTATGCCCTGCATTGGCCTACTTCACCTGCAGTATGTCAGAAGTAAAACTTTTAAAATATCAAATGTCTTAAAGATTACTATTTCATGAAAACAGAAGAGCAAAAACCGGGAGTGATGATTAGGTCTTGTAAAGTCCTTCTTATTATCGTCTCTTTTAGTGTCCGCGGCTCTAACTCCTTTCTCAGGGGCCGCCGCGGTGGCTCAGCGGTTATGGTGGTCGGCTGCTGACCCAAAACACCCAAATTCGATCCCGGCCGTGGTGGCTAGAATTTCTTTGGAGGAGAAATTCTAGAGGCCCGTGTACTGCGCGATGTCAGTGCACGTTAAAGAACACCAGGTGGTCGAAATTTCCGGAGCCCTCCACTACGGCGTCTCTCATAGCCTTAGTCGCTTTGGGACGTTAAACCCCATAAACCAAATCAAACCATCCTTTTTCAGGGAGTTCCTCCTCACAGCAATGGCTCTCTGCTTTCCATTATTCGCAGTCACCTTGGGAGCTGTACAGGCGCCTCGTCAGTCCGCGTGTGCAGCATGAACCTTCGCCGCACCGCGTCGCCATAGCCGGAGCCTTCGGCGCTGCACTCTTAGCCGGCGCCTGCTTCCTGCTTTTGTTCGGGTTTTACCACGGGTCATTCCGCAACGAAACTATGCTCTGCACAAATCCCGCCTGCGAACAGTTCGCCAAGGTCCTGGCGGAGTCCGTCAACCGCTCCTTAGACCCGTGCGCCAACTTCGACGCATACGTCTGCGCTGGGTGGCGAACCAAGCGGAAGTTCTCAGTGCACGCGGAGCTTGTCGCCCATGCAATCGACAAAATGACCCAAGTCGTCAGCAAGGACACGAGCCCTCCGACCACCGGCCAGAACATTGTGCAGAAAGCCGGCCTCTTCTATCGCTCCTGTGACATGATCTGGCGCGGGGAGCGCAACGAGCTCCCTTTGATCCGCGAGTGCTTCCGCCGAGCTGGCATCGTGTGGCCGCGCCTGTCCACAAAGCCCAATGTTCTACGGACGCTCCTGAGCCTTAACATCCAGTTCGACTGGGCCGTCGTGATTAGAGTTGTCCCACGCAGATACAACATCTGGATCTTTGTACCCCTATCTTTTGAACTCGCTGTGGAAGAGCAAGAAAGACTTCGCCGACTGGACAGCAGGCGTACCAGCTTCGAGTTCATGCGGGACGAGTTTGCCGGAGGCGATACAGATACGGCTGTTGCGTTCGAAGAAGTTATCAAGCTGGAAGAGACGTTTCTTCCTCGGCTTCATATTGCTCAAAAACGCTTCACAACAGACGCATTCCCAGATCATAGCCTACGGGAAGAGAAATGGATGGAGTTACTCGCAGAATTCAACGTGACTACCCTACCAAATTTCCGGACATTTAGATTACATTACGTTATGACATTTCTCGAACTTTGGAAGAAACTGGGCGAGAATAAAACTCACCTTTTTGTCTCTGGGATGGCAGCAAGGTACGCCAGTCTGTTTGCAAACTACGCTCTCATCTCGAACTACTATGGCACAACCAATCATGAACTTATTAGATACCAACATGGCCGCTTGTGCTACAGACTTGTCTACCAATTCGTCGGAGATTACCTCTTCGTTCCGTACAATGCTCAAACGTTTTACTCAGAGATCCGGGAAGATGTGGAACGTATCGTCCTATCAATCAGAAAAGAATTCGCTTCTCGGCTGTCCTCTAAGCCACCATACTCTGCCGACACTTCCATGAGTGTCCGGTGGAGCTCACTCGACGTTGTGATGAGTGCGTTGAACCGATCGACGGCTAGGGACGAGAACTTCAACGCTGCAACCAATTCCCTCCCCGACATGATTCTCTCGCTGACTAAGAACTGGGAGAAAGCATGGGGAATGTTTCGACTCCAGAAAAACCGCACCATGCCACACACGCTGGGTTGGCAAACGCTCCACAAGTTCTCGCCGTATTCAAACTGGCTCCACGACTATGTCCTTGCTCCATACGTCATTTCATTTCCGCTTTATGACTTTACCGTCGTTGACGCTGTGAAGTACGGTGCGCTTGGAGCTCACGTGGCAAAAGCGTCCGCTGAAATCTCTCTCATCCACTACTTCAACCTTAACGCTACGAAGAATTTGATAGAATCTGCCCGCGATTGTGCCATCATGTCGGATAGAAGATCATGGATACCCAGTCTGTCAGACATCGCGTCCTTGGACGTGTTGGTGGAGGCGTTCAAGAGTCACGGCTATCAAAACAGATTGGCTGACTTCAGCAGCATGACAGCGCTGCAGCTGTTCTTCGTTGCTTGGTGCTACATCAAATGTCGCGGGTACTCGGAGGCTCTGGGCGACGACTGCAACACGGCTGTGCGGCATGTGGCCACCTTCAGCTCGGCTTTCTCCTGCACCATGGGGGAACCACTGAACCCACAGAATAAGTGTATCGTGTTTTAGTGCGGAAATTTTGCGCCCCGTTTATGCAGAACCAATATACTACGCAGCTAAGAGTCAAAAGCACCACCATTTTTTTTTTCTTTTCAATGCACTTCTTTGTTTACTTCGCTTTATTTTACCTTCAACACAGTGAAACAGTTGGGCGGAGCATATAATCTCGGTATACACCAAAGGTTTCTGTCGATACCATTCCTCCAGACTTATTTTGTGACTCCAAAAATAAAATATCTACAAGACCGCTCCCTTACGTGTCACACGACACGTTCTTGAAATAGAAATACGTTCTTGAAGGCGCGTATTTGAAATTACGAAGGTTTTATAAAGTTTCACGGCATTTGGGATATTAAATTTGAACTGAGCGTCTTCAATTATCACGCGCAATGTTTTCTTTTTTATTTGCATAACTTTTGCATGGAAGTTCACTGCGTACCGTGTGTTGTTGAGTACGATATATCAAAAATTTTCACATTAAACAAAACTACAGAAATACAATAAAAAATAGAAAAACACTCCATGTAGGAGAGCGAAAGAAAAAAATATACAGTGCAGACACAGACAGTGTAATAAAAAGTTACTGCTACAAAACAGAAGTGAAGTTTACATCACTGTGCTCCAAAAATGTGATTTTCCTTTTGACAGACCTTGTTTCAGCGCGTATTGTGTTCATGAATGTTCTAAATATCTCTTAATTCGGGTTTCATACCTAAATATTTTCTGCTATTTTGGGGCAGTTTGATTTTAAATTTTAACTTCACCTCAATAAACTTTGCCTGAAACTACAGAGCTAAATAGATAAAGTGCGAAGAACGTTTCACATAGGGGCCAGGTTAGGCCGTTGCTCGTGAAGTTAATGCCATGATGTCGATCCCTGTCTCTTGGATTGAATTTCTCCTCAGGAAAAATTTTTCAGAAAGTGAGTCTTGGATTGAATTTCTCCTAAGGAATAATTTTTTATAGCGTGAAGTGTTGGTGCTTAAGTTAGCGTCATAATGTCCCGGGTTGTTGGGACTGAAGAAACCGGAGGACCGGGACTGCAGGTGTAACAGGAACAAAAGGCAGGCGTAGCTGTCATGACGGAGCCCTCGAGTGATGTCCACGGATCCCTTGCGTCTTTGCCGTCGAATCGCGCCAAGCAGGAAGTCGAGGGAGCCAAAAAGATTCATATGGCACTGCTCCACTCCCGAGAGGCGCATATCGTCCCGTTGCGCAGCTAGGCACAACTTAAGTACGATAATGTGTGCTGAGTGCAAACAGAAGGCATGTTCCTAGCGGTCAAAGTATGCTTTGAGGCGAACCACGTAAACGACTTCTGAGTGAGGCAGGCGGCCATACGGTCGCTTTACAATTGCCAGCACCTCATAATTGAAAATCGCCTATACGGCTAACTACTTCCGGCGGTTCAAAGTAGCGTTTCAAAACCTTCTCGCTAAGACCGCGGCGTCGAACTGGAGCCCACGCCCACATGCGATCACCAGGATTGAAATGAACGTCACGGTGCCCTACGCTTTACCTGCGTCCAGCGACGCGCTCTCTGGCTGTCGAGCTCTTTCCGCGTGTTGAGCTACCATTTCAGCATCGGCGTGAGTAGAGACGTCTGACTGGTGGGGCAGCATACCTAAAGACTTTACCAAAGCGTAAGCGGAGATTAATCCTAGCTTCTGCTTAAATAAAAAGCTCCTAGGGAAAACCTCAACACGTGGAACGGCCTCCTTGGAGGAGATTGCAGAGATAGTTAGGAAGAGGCAACGAGATGGAAGGCAGGAACAGCGGAAGCGGTCAGAGAGCAGTCAGATGCTAAGGGGTAGCTGTTCGACGCGATAGAAAGTGCAGCTGTGAGTGCGCTACCAGACTCTAGTGTTTGCAGACTTTGCCGTCCTTTGTTTGGCATTTTTTGTTGTAATCACCGATTCTATTCTTTCTTATGACGGGAGTAAGGCAATGATTTTTTAGTTCAATTTACAGTGATATCCCGATAAAGGGCTCTAGGTCGGTTTTCCGACATTCGACGCCCATTTTCCACAAGGCTGCGTGGCATGATTGCTGATGGGAGAGCCGAGAGCATGGCATTACTCGTATCATACGAGCGTAACAGCATTGAAAACAAAAGCTAACCTCCCCGGCCTTGAATCCCGTCGAAAAATAGCCAGAGTCTGCCTTTTCCACAAGTTTTATCATTCGCATATGGGCCAATCCGTTATCACCCCTGCATACCACATTTCACTTCGCATCAGTCATCCGAAAGCTGTTCATACACCTCAAGCATCCACTTCTGCGCACCTAAAATCATTCTTCGCCCAGACCGTAAGTGATTAGAACGACCTCCCCTCTGAAGCTTTCATCCATCCTGGCCTGGAATACTTCAAATCATTTATCACTGATTTTTTTCAATGATATGTATGCCCACCCCTCATGTAATGCACCTAGTGGGCCTTTGAGGTAATAATAAATAAATAAATCACTTAGTCGCTCCCTTGAGTGGCAGAGATGTGTTGCCTGGAGAAACGCCCGACAGAGGAACTTCTCGAACGCGTGGCCTTTCTGTAAAAACTAAATGCAGATAGGTGATCTGCGTCCATAAGGCAATGATATACAAAATATTGGGTAGACCGAAGATTTCGAGCAGCCACCCGTTGCATCTTATAAGAACTCGTATATCAGTTGTTACATTTGGCCTACATCTTTATTCCATATCCGCCCAATAATTGTTTCGCTTTCTTCGCTTAGGCCCATTGACCCAAGCTTGGTCGGGCGCCTGGTTATGCTGCACAACATGGTAATGATTGTGGCAATAGGCCTTTGTTCACTGAACGGGCCAACTACACCGAGAAGTTCGTGTGCTTCTCCGACCACAGCAACCTCACCAGCAAGTTTTTTTTTCAGCCGATGCCTCCCGAAGACGAGAACGTGGTGACGCAGGGCACCCACCTACGGCTCGAGTGGGCGGAACGCGACTCGGCAACGCTCCGCTGGTAAGCGGCCCTCATACTCGCCTGCGCCTTCACCGGAGCACACACGCTCTCAAGTAGCAATACAATGCTTGGAGGCACACCCCGCTGACTATTTCCTTTATGCCTTGAAAATCAATGTCTTTGTCTTCTTGTTGTCCACCAGCAACTGCGTTTTGGTCAAACGTGAGGTGACGGATCATCATCATGAGCCTGGCCACGCCCGCCGCAAGGCAAAGGCCTCTCGCATGTCTCTCCCACTAATCCTATCATTTGCCAGCTGCGGTCACCGTAACCCCACAACCTTCTGAATCTTATCCGACCACCTAGCTTTCTGCCGGCTCCTGCTACGCTTTCCTTCCCTTGGAATCTACTCCGTTACCCTCAAGGACCAGCGGCCATCTTGACTTCGCACTCAATGCCGTGCCTCTTAACGTTACATCTCTCATTTTTATTTCCGTAGCTCGCTGCGTTTTCCTAAGCCTAAGCTGAACCCTTTTTGTTAGCCTCTACGTTTATGCCCCATAGACGACTCCGGGGTCCTCACCTGTGTAAGATACAGGTTAGGAATAGTTTCTAAGTAAATTATGTTACACTGAAGTCAAAAATAGATATATGTTCCCCAGCTATATTGTTTCCAATAAGGAGCGCCGTAGTGAGTTGCCTCGGATTAATTTTTACCTACGGGAATCAATTAACGTTCGCAAAAATCTCACGAAATAGTGGGGCTTTTGTGCTTCGCTTCTTTGGAAATACGACCACCCCTGCGGGAGTGCCTCCAGGTCCACATCCGTAGCACAGCACGGCTACTTAGTCACAGCGGGGCTGATTTTAAGAAATTAGGGTAGTAATTTTTGGTCCCTAATGCAGCTACCATGTATGCACTAAATGACACTTTTCACCAAGTTTGGCCGCTCAGTCCTTTCACTCAGTGAGACTGTTTCGGCATGCCGTCAAGGATGGAATTATTCCGGCAGGTTAATAATCGCTTTTGAACCCCTGATTTCGCGAATTCGCTGCATGTTAATCTGTGCTCAGTGTACTCTTTTCTGCAATGGTCTTAATACAATTTTGGTAGCTGTATTTCAAGCGGCCATAACTATCTGATTAATAAATTATCTGGGCTTTAACTGCGCTTAAACCGATATGGGACGTGGGAAAGCGCGCTGAGGTAACCGGTGATGCCACAAACCGCACCATAGAAACGAAGTGGCGAAAATCTCAAGGCCGTGAACTACTTTTCATGGGTTTCCCGGGCACATTTTTGGAAGTAACCTGGGTGACATTTGGAGGACGGAACTGTGTCAAGCACGAGAGTTATGGTTCCAAATCGTATGCAAATTGTCTGAGGCCAAATTTCGGTGGTGGCTGGGACGAAACTTCTGGCAATAGCCAGGGCCGAATTTGGAGGTCGCCATCATGTAGGGCACGCCCAGTTATGGTTGTAGAAAGATTTTGGTCCAAAGCGGCCGAGGTCAAACTTCGAGGGGGTCCCCGGCCAAATTCTTGCCCCTTGGCGTCACAGTTCCTATGGCAGCGAGCGAAGCATAACCGAAATGCACACACTAGTTATATGTAGGCCTAACATTGGCGTCACAGTTGCTATGGCAATGAGCTATGGCTCAAATTATAATTTGAAGTGATAGCTTCACTCTGCTAGGTAAAGCCGGGCATCGTCGTGTGTGCAACGTTACGGGCATGACTCTGGAAGGTGGTGCCCAGAGATCAACCTAGTAGGCAGGCGGGCCGCCTGCCTGCCGCCTCCGGGCAGGTGACAGTTAAATTAATGATTTGTTGCTTGCAGATCAACCTGGGTCGCAGAAGGCCCACCGCTGTGAGCACCCGCCATTGCAGGGAAGTGGCGCATCACTTAACCGTTGCACCACTGCGCCATGAGTGGTATGAGGACTCCAAGCGATCTACGAATGTAAAGTAGAGAATGATATACTGCTTATATGGGAATTAACCAACTACGCTATCGCGTGATATCCTTAAGGCTGAGTAGAGAATGTCATACTGCATATATGGGAATTAACCCAATGCACTATCGTGTCATACTCTGAGCTTTAGTGTCGCCTGTAAATATTTGCTCTGCTATCAGTGTTTATGCAATAAAACGTCTGACAGCAATTTGAGGATGGTATTTTTAAAAAAGAGGGTATGATGTGACTTCCAGCGAACGTTCAAATACTCTTTAAATGTCAAATTTTTAAAGCCTTCGGGATAACTAAGATTACATTTGGTGAAAATAATGATTCCCTTGATGATACCATGTGTCAGAAGCAGGCCCTTGAAATGCTTCTTTTTGGCGAACTACTTAATTTTTGGTTAGTTGTAAATTCACGACATTGAGCCCGGCACTTTATATGTGGTCATTAAACCACAGTCCATGAAAACACATTAGAACTGATTCTGCTGGAGAATAGCGGAGCTTGTGCTGTCACATACAGTGTTGCACAAGCCGAAGTCTCTCCAGTATCAGAAGGGGCGCATATTTTTCAATAAATACTCTGAGGATTGCAAATGAACTGGGACAAAGACGGGAACAAAGAACACCCCTTTAACTGAAAATATCCCTTTCAACAGAACCTAGCGTGATTGTACAACTTACCAGGCAACTGTGTTTGCTACACAGCCGTACAGCAGAGGCCTTAATGCGCCGCTAAAAGCTCAAAACTTTCCGCAAGGTGAGAACAAAGGTGCTCCTTAGCTTGCATAGATTTATAGCTGAAGTGCTAAGTGCTCCACTATATGGCCAAGAAAAGAACCCCTTTGGCTGGAGAAGGGTGTACGATACCCTTCAGTTAGATTCCTACATCCATCAGAAATCTGTCGGCTCAACTCACTTCGCTTACACAGTATGCACCTAGTTCAACAGATGTTCCGAAAGCTTCTTCAGCGATTCTTGCATGTTGAACGTATACGCGTCTTGAATGCTCAGAAACCATCAGATTGCCTTCTTGCTTCTTATAACATCGAACTCGCTGTAGTTCGCAAAGAGCGATTAATCGGTTATTTATCCACAGACGTCTGGTTCGACCACGTTCAGGAACGCTATTCTTCGGCCCTCAGCGCATTTCTTGATGCGTTTTACTGAATGTGTCACCTCCATATTTTCTGCCAACAGGGTCCAATCAAATCCGCACCCTTTTTGAATCGGTAATTTTGGTTGCACACCTAAACTAGCTGTAGAATAGTGCCGTATCAACGCAATGCGCTAGCGTCAATAGCATGCTTCGTGCTTGTCTGCATCTTCGCCATTTTTCAACTATATATTATGCCATTCATAGACCTTACCAGGTCATGCCTATGAAGCGAAACCTTGCTGGTTATATATTGTTGTTCCCCTGCACTGAACGAAATAGCTTTGGTGAAATTACCGGACTTCATATGATAAAAATAATCCGCTGAAAATCCTATAACCCTGCCTGCTAACTTCATAAGCCGTGTGTGGTACCTCTTCACACACCCTCCGCTATACTTCGCTGCCAGCTTTTGTAAACACTACTGCACCTATTGCTCAAATTACTATCTTTTTTGTCCTTTCCAAAAAGAAATTATCACTTGCTCAGTACGCCTTGACGCATACCCAGATGCGGATTATATTACAGCGAGTTACCTTACTGAAAATATCCTGTCGCCCTTCATTATTCGATTTTATCTCAAACACAGCGCTGCAGCTGAGAGAGTTTACACGTTACTTGCGTCTTTGTCGACTGATTTTACGTCAAATCCAAAGCGTGATCCAGGGGATGCTTCATCCTACGCCCCTATTTACATGAATTCTCTCCAAGGCAGGGTTCTAGAAATGTTGCTTCCCTTTCTTGTCAACCGCTTTTTAAGCAGTCTGAATATCATATTGGGCTATCATAGTTAGATTTTCTGGATTTTCAAAAAACTAACTATCAAGTTATCTTTTTCCCACTTATGGGATTCAACGTCCCAAAGCAACTCAGGCTATGAGGGACGCCGTAGTGAAGGGCACCGGAAATTTCGACCACCTGGGATTCATCAACGTGCACTGACATCGCACAGCACACGGGCCTCTAGAATTTCGCCTCCATCGAAATTCGACCGGCGCGGCTGGGGTGGAACCCGCGTCTTTCGGATCAGCAGCTGAGCACCATAGCGACTGAGCCACCGCGCTGGCTTTTTGCCACTGCAGCTGGTATTAGTTTTTTTTTATTATTTTGTAAACATGTCCTTCGGCATAAGAGTTATATGTACAGCCCCGGTCACAAATATACATCCTACAGCCAGCGGCCGCGGAGCTGCTGCAAGGCCGAGTGGTGACATCCCAGTCTCCCTAGCGCGCTTGATGCGGGGGTGTAAAGGGTGAGGGTGAAAAGCTCCCATGCTCTCTGGCGTGCGAGAGAGAGTCACGCTGGCTGTGCTATAGTAAGCGCGGAGTTCGTTTTATTACTTCTTTCCTGGCGCCTGTAGGGGCCGCTTGAATCAATGCAAAACGTAGTCAGCTTCGGAAGCTGCTCTGAAGCGGGGGCGGCGTGGGCCCGCGATGCGAGCAGCAAAGCTTTGGGGGTGCCCGAAGCTAAGCCATAGAAACTTGTTCGCTCCAGCGCGAACTATGGGTTAACAAACTGCAGTGGCCGAACAGATTCCGCGCGTGCTTCGCCAGTAAAAAAAAAATAAACGATCAACAAAAGGCCTCAGGCCCACATAGCGTCTGGCAACTAGCCATGTGCTGTGCTCAGTTTATTTCAGGCTCTTTTTATATTGTTACTTGCCAGCAAGCCGAAGAACTAAACATGATGACAGAGTTAGATGATCTGATTTAATGTCTGCAGGCCTATCACGAGTGCTCCTGCCCACGCCACTGCCCGCTTCATCGTCTTCAGGTCCGTCACATGACACGGTGTCACCGAGGAATCGTCCCGTTCGCGCGAACTAGAAGAACGGTAGAGACGATGAAACGCCGAACGCATCCATGGGCGTGGTAGAAGGGATGAACAGAGAAGAGAAGATAAAGGGTCTGCCATCACGATGAAAGAGATGAGCAGATATGAGCTGGTGAAGCCAGCCAGGTCCACGAAGACTGAGGAGCCACCAATCTCCGGAAGCCAAAGCCAAGGCCCGTGGAAGCACTGAACAGGAGGGGCTGCGCAGCTATGTTTTCATGTGTGGGCGGTCATTGAGGTCTCTGGTGGCGGCGGTCGTCGTGTCTCCTGGTCGGGGCTTGGGGTTGGGCGGAGGAGGGCGGCGGCGTCGGGGCATACTAGGCAGGCTGGGGAAGCGCCGGGAGATCCGAAACCACGAGCACTCCACAGAAGACCTCGGTTGACGCGGGCTCATGAGCTCCGGGACCGGGATGATGAAGGTACCCAGCACCTCCCGCCAGTTGTTATATGAGGGCAATCCGAAGAACAAGACGCGATGAAAAATGGCGATGGTATGATTTCTTGCCTGCGGGCTTAGAACAAGCGCTCCTGCCCGCGCCGCTGCCCGCTTCATCGTCTTCTAGTCCGTCAGAATATGTTTATTGCTAGGGCGTTCGTGAGCCTTTCATTTCCATCCTTAGCTTGAAACAACAACCCTAAGCATCTTACTCTGCTGCGCACCTATGCCACCGCCGTGGCTCAGTGATTATGGTGCTCTGCGACGCCGGTTGTAAGATATCCCTTGTTGTTGTTGCTGCTGCGACTGAAATAAGGATGAAAGAGAAATTGCATAGGTCTGCCTACTGGCTCAAGCTCACCCACAACCGCTTCCCCGTACAGATAGAGGAGAGTTGAAAGATATGAGAGGAAAGAGAAAGAATAGACGCGCGTCGCAAACACCGCGTCCGCCGACGCGATGAAGCCGGCTGTAACAGAGCCCCCCGCCCCCTCGGACTCGGCAGCGGCGGTTACATTTCGATAGAGGCAGCATTTTAGACGCCCGTATGCTGTGCGATGTCAGTGCACTTTAAAGAACCCCAGGTGGTCGAAATTATACGGAGCCCTTCCCTACGGCGTACTTCATAGTCTGAGTCGCTTTGGGATGTTAAACACCATACATCCAACAAGGAATTCACTATTGGATAAAAGAAACCAGCAGCTGGTAGAAGTGGTATCTTAGCCACGTATTAGATGAGCCACTTGGAGTATAGTTTTTAGTAAACAACTCTATAGAAGCTCGAAGCAGTCATGAGGGTGCCAACATTATTTCTTATAATGCGCGGTAAAGCACGGCATCATTGGTGATAATTTCAACTTTTCTCAATTTAAACAAACCCAGATGTCTTTCAGACCATACCAATACGCCCTAAAACCTACAGACGGAAACTTTTAGGGGCAGAGAACTCACGCATTTGTTTCTTTGAAACACATACTGTTGAATTCCGTACGCCGCCTGCTGTCGCGCAGAGTATCCACGGGAGCGTGCCAAGAAACAAACGCGTGTAAAAAAATTGTGTGGCCTAACTTCAGCGCAGGCCTGCTTCCTTTGTAATCGTTTGGGTGGAATTCACATTCGCTGCAGAAATGGGGTAATGGCATGTGGCCACTGCTTGTAGGATATGTGAAAGCAAGAAGTTTCACGCTTATAGGTTTCATCGGTCTGTCGGTAGTGATTGAGTTATTTTTTGCAATGCAGCAATATGCGCAGCAGTGCAATTTGCTTATGATTGCTGCTTGAAGCTAAAGATGGCAATAAAAAGGTTCACGAAAGGACTAGCAACAAACACATAAAAGGAGCCTGGAAGAAACTGAGCAGAGCGCATGGCTTGTTGCCAGGCGTTATGCACATGAAGCGTTTTTCGAAGTGATTCGTAGATGCCGATGGACCTAGATTAAATCGCTTGAGCGGCCATTTTCACCTTGACCCCGGTATTTGTCTAGCCGGTACGAAAAAAAAATGTGAACGCTGCCCTACTACCGGAAGAGGGAAGTGGGGTGGGAGCTAGCTAATCACAGCCGGGAGAGCTTTTGCGTGATTTAATGCATTTCTGCGTTTCTTTCAAACCGCCATTGTCACTAGAATCGTCGGAATTGTCGTTGTCAGCCGGGATGGAAAGGATGACGAATATCTCCTCCGATATCGAAAGCAATACATAGTGGAAGTGATTCGCAATATAGAATTCAAAGTGAAAAAATTTGGGAGAGTGCGGTGGAGTGAAGTACCAAATAAATAAAACTCCTACTTTAATTTGCTAGGCACGGGGGTCAATTCAAAGCGGATTTCACAATGGATGCGAGAAAAAGAGGCAGCGAGAACAGCCTCAAATGCGAGCCAAGATATGAAAATAAATTAGTCATCGTCATAAAATAGACGCGTTTACAGACATCTTTATTCTCAAGATAAGAAGAAAGTCAAACTGCAAGCTTTCATTTGAGCTTCAGAGAAACGTGCTCCCCTGTTTACTTTCAGTGCTCCTCAAAAGCATGAGTGGTGAGGCTACTTCTTTGATGAGGATTTCGGGAGAAAGCTCATTTGATATAATACGAGGTGTTGTTTACAAATGCTACTTTTTAAATGTGAGTGAAAATATGTGCGGAAAGCAGGATTGTGAATTCACTTTTCCGAGTATGAACAAAAAAAATGGCTGAGGCTTAGCTAAGGTTAAGCCTAGTCAGATGCGAAGCATATTGATGGCTAGGCTTAGTAATACATGGCTTTCCTTGGTTGACGTTCATCCCGCTCGTCATCGGTCTCTGTGGCACGCTGAAGCTTTCGCTTCTCGTTCAAATCAGCCCTGCTTCTAGGCGGCATCCCAACACCTGGACGCCTCGTAAGGGCCCGGAGAGCGAGGCAAGCTCAGCTTTATACCGCTGCTGTAGCGTCACGTGGTCAGCTGCAGCGCCTCTGATGTGGAGCCTCCACTGCCGCGGCCGACCGCGCGAGCCGGCAGCCCATCTCTCCTCTGCTGTGACGTCATGTTGTCACGTGGTGAGCCGCCGCGCCTCTGATGTGGAGCCTCCACCGCCGCGGCCGACCGCGCGAGCCGGCAGCCCATTTCTCCTCTGCTGTGACGTCATGTTGTCACGTGGTGTCACGTGGTCACGCTAAAGGTCAATTGTAGCTCCACCGCCGCGCTCGACGGGCTGTAGTGTAGCTCAAGTAATATGCTTCGCATAAAAATGAACTTCCCAAAACGAAATTGAAGAAGAACGTCTTGCTAAGCCTGGAGAATTTGCCAAAGACACTCAATGTTACATGGATGATTTTGAAAAGTGTCTGCATTCAGGAAGCGCCGTTGTATCAGAGCAATAAATGAAAACGCCGACTACATCACCACTATCATTATTTACTGCAGAATATTGCGCTTTCTGTAAGGGTGTTGATAAAATGATTCTAGAGGATACCAGTATCACGTCGTTTATTACACTCTCTGGTCGTATTCCATGAACTAAGTGCCATATTTGCAATGGAGCCTTTACCTGGTTCTACCATATTAGATATGAGAACATTTAAGAGTCAATGACTCAAAACATACTTGAGCTTTGATCTGCGCCATGGTTAAATAAATGAATATGAAAGTGGGGACGACCGCTACAAAAGCTCGCGGCACGAAAATGTAATGAAGAACATAAACATTTTTACCATGACATCATAATCTCTGTACGCTTGCAACTTGTACAAAAATAGAAACGAAAATGGGACCACCGATTAAACAAGTTTCTCGTCGTAAAACCCTCATATAAGAAGGTTTACTTAGTTGCTTTAGTGTGCTGTACACCGCCTTTTTTATTGACCACGTACACTTAACGAGCAACTTAAACCCGTCTATGGAAAACTCAGGTGCGGCCATCCTTGCGATTGTAACGCAGCGAAACATTCTAATTAGCTTGTAAATACACGAACACCTAAGACAAAACAAAACCAAGATTTCTACGAAGAAGCAACAGATTTATATTCGAGCTTGTTTTTCGGGGAACTAGTTGTGCTTCACTCTCTTAAATATTCAAGAGATGCAGCCATTCAAAATAACCGGTGTTGGGTAAGTTTGCCATAAACACACTGCGTTTTACCCTCTCTGGAGTATGATCGTTTTGCTTTATCATCCTGCCATAAGCCCAACTGACTTCATTTTTGTCTTGTGCGAGATAGAGCCTTCACCGCGAGAACTAAACGACTCAGTCTTCACCTTCGTTAAGGTTGTGCTTGTGAAGTTTGCCTAAAAACTCGGCACATCACAGCTCAAAAATCTTATCGCTTTAGTTCTGCAGCATTGTCTGGCTGCTCACGTTTCCATTCAGCACCGGAAAGCTTGTTAGAAGGGACGCATTAAAACAAGCTAACAGGTACAAACATTTAGAGGAGCAGCTTCCAGCAGGCAAGCAATTTTCAGGAGCAGACAAAGCCATTACTTCTTATGAGGCACTTTATAAATGAAGCCGCGCATCTTTTCTAGGGTACTTCTATTGTATTATAGTATTTCCTGTACTATAGCAAAATAACCGCTTAAAAATGAGGATGTGGAATAATACACGTGTCATCACCGCCTGGTTGACGTAGCAAAGAGCACACTTGCGAAGCGGACCTGGAGTCTTTTGTCACACGCCAACAAAGGGGAAAGTCTACAACGCTCCTCATGACAGTAGTAGTGAAAATAGCCTGCATCCTTGCGCTTCTGGGTGCCTGCTACAGCGAAACTCGAAGGGGTGAGTACTTTGTAGCGCGACATGTGTGCGCCGAAAAAGCGATAATTCCATATTTTTTTGCGACAGTTTCCTCTAGAGACCTTTTAAGCGTTACTAACTCTATTCCTATATTTCATTTCTTAAGCCAGAAGTAAACGAATCTGTGTTTAAAATGCGGCGGACGTTAGCAGCGGGTGCCGAACGGATGAAGCTAATCTGTTCGCTGTGTGCATTCAGACCAATCTGCATGCGCAGAAAGCTACCTCACTTCAAAGAATGTTCACAGATTGAGCTTATACTCCTGACATCCGCTCCGTTTTTCTATATTGATGTCGCATACCGATCGCAATAGTAACTGACGTCCAGAGGGCACAACACATGTCTTGAACGACCGAACGGTATGTTCCGCAGCTCCCAAAGCCGCTGCGACGAGGAAGGCAAAAATGACGATGAAAGCCTGTATAAGTTCAACTGCACGTGCTTACAAGCAAACCATTTTTAACCAAATGTTATCGCTCGATATCGCGTGTTCAGCCCGAAACACGCACAGAACGTATTCTAGGCAAGCATTTTGCCCCCTGTATGTGTTAGTCCAGCATGAAAGGGAATGCATCATTCGAACTCAAGCAACCATCACTCTATACAAAAGAGTGATAAGAGCAGTTTTTTAGTGCAAAATCACTCGTACGCTATCCAGAACGAACCGAGAATCTTGTCATCTTTGAATCTTGTGCCATTTCCTGGCAACAGCGGCGTCACTTTATGTTAAAAAAGAGATGGAAAGAACACCCACGACTGGTAGTCGAACCCGCGGCGGTGTGAACGGATCAGCTTCGCAGGCCGTTGCATGAGAGCACTAGATCATCGCCGCAGCCGAATGCGTACTGTGTTAAACTGCAAAACACTCCCGCGCCGTGCATTGCACATCACCGCTTAGGTGCACTAATGTTGCTATGGAACTAATATTCGCGCTTTGAGCTGTGCGGCGGTAGTCACAGAGATATGCGTTGCACGCGTTGGCGTGGACAACGTTGTGCCAAAAAAGCGGCACTAGAACAACACGTGTTGGCATTAACAGCATTGCTGCCGAAAGGCGGCTCGGGATCACCGGCCACCTGAATACTTTAGGTTTATAAACAAAGTGGATGCTAAAGTTGAAGACGCGCATACGTAGGACGGAAATCTCTTGCTTTCGCGCGATGATCGGTTTAACGAAGTTAAAGCCCGGTCACTTCTCCTTGTTCCTTATAGTCACCTGGACAGGTAATGAGCCTGGGATATTTTCTAACTCAGTGTTGAAGAGCGAACAAATCTACTTCTTGTGTGCAAAGAGAATCTTCAATTAAAGTTTGTGGTACTTGTGCTTCCAGGTTCTGTTTAGTTTATTTTTCAAACAATCCGAAGAAGCCGTCTTACGTCTCCCATAAAAGGTCACTTTCTGATGACCGTGATCCTCTGTATGCGCTCCTTGTGTGCTGCATATTACGACAGCCACTGAAACTGCTTACAGCCCCAAGGGTTTTGCGACCCGTTCAGTAACATAGTGCCGATTATTAGCTTAGCGCCATCCTAGTGGTTGCGAACCTCCCCGCCACAGAAAACGTGATGTAGCGAATTAACCTGCTGTATCTCAAGCTGCAGCTCTCTGTCAAGTTTAGTGCTAGTTTCCTTGTAAAATTCTGTCTCTGTGCCTATAATTTTCACTCTGCAACTTGCCCGGCACAGACGCTACACCAGACGTAACGACGAGAGAGTGTATCAGCCGTTCGTCTGGAACCGTTTTTGCCCAGCTGCTGTTGCTCGCCGCATGGCTCGCCTCTCCATTGTGATTTGTTCGGTGCTTCGTTGGGCAGTGTAACAATAGAAATGCAGACGTCCTTTTAGGAGTTGCGCGGTTATTCTTTTTTTTTCCATTTTCCGGTGTGTCGGCTATGACTAACGTACATGAGAAGTGCGCATAGAGGGCCTTAGTGTCCTCTCATACCATTTTTTTCTATTCTGGGTCAGATAGAGGTCCTGAAGGCAACGAAAAACAAACTGTAAAAGCAACTTATCTTCGACCTTCGTTGCATTTTAAATGATATTCGTTGCAACATGAGGTTTTTCTTTATCTTTAGTTATCGCCATCCAACGTGCAGGACGACAAACGCAGTAGGCTGCCGACGGAGAAAGTGCGTGGTTTTATGTTTGTTTGTTTTTGGGCTATAACCGCAATCAGACACTAGTTATTGTATGTGGGTGAACAGAAAGGTTGAGGCCTACGCTTCCTCTAGTTAATGTTAACAAACGTTCGTCCCTGCTTCTGTGAAAATACCTGCAGCACTTGAACAACAAGGACGAGACAATAGTAGTATCAGTGCTGCTTTCAAGCGGGTCATTATGTCGCAGGTGTGTATTAATGAAGGACCGAAAGCCGCACCGCGCTTTAGCGCCGAGTACGAGCATTCTATTGTAGATGTGTGGAAATATCGGACATTTCTGAATAATTTCTGAATATTTTTGTATGTCTTGGCTGTCATAAAAAAAAACATATTTACCTCGTGTCTCATTACCGTTCTTCTCACTGGCATCTCACAGGAGCGTGCTGTTGTCAAAGTGAACGCCAGGGAAGAATTTGGACGCCACAAAGCGTTTTACTGTTCATCACCGCATTCGTAACTCATATAACATAGCGTGGAGCAAATTAATCTCATCATCCCTATCGTAGGTACTGAAACCTAATTTCACAAAGCACATAATGTTGCTTTGTTCTTCGGCTGGCTTATGCTCCTCAGTATATTAGTGAACACCGTGACACCGCTCCTGCTTATTCTGCTGATGGGCGCGCACTCCCATAAAGACTTCCTTTTTTTGGCTTGTGTACAGTTTCTTTGCGCCTTTAGGCGCGCTTTCCGCCATTCCGTGAGTCTTGAGGAGAAACTGTGTATGAGATCACAGCTTAGCTTCCGACAAGTACTGCGAACGCAATGATGGCCTTGCTGTGCACGTTCTCAATTTTATGTAGAGGTTGTTTCACTTCCGCTCATTTCTTTTGAATACCAACGCATAAAATCCATGCAAAAAATTCATTGTTTACTTTCTCGTGGCAGTGGCAAGCAAATATTTTAAACACAGCTTCTTTGAGTACGCATGTAGTGCTGTATAACAGGCAGCCCTTAAGGCCGATTAATGCTTTGTTCATAGAATGGGCGTTGCGCTGCTGACAGGCCCGCATGTCATGTTTGCATGTATAAAGTAAGCTGTAATCTTCAAGAGCATTTGGCACGGCATTGCAGCATACGTGGAGGTATAGTGTCACTCAACTGTTTTTCACTTGGGCGCCAGGCGCCAGGAATAGGCCGAGACATAGATCACACCTGCTTCGTCTGTATGAGTGCAGTAATGTGCAAATAAGTGAAAAAAAAGCCAATAAACAAATCACGAATGCACACCTACGTTGTGCCAGCTTAGACGGTCTCGTGAGCTATTGCAGATGCTACTGTTGTCGCGCTTTATAATCAGATGCTGTGATCAGCAGCTGGAAGGGACTAAGTTTATTGCATTCACTTGTAAACTACTGTAAGGCACTTACACGAATGTGTTCGATCCAAAATATAACTCCTTAGACTCGGCAACCTCATTGAGCGCCACTCTGAGGGGTACTAATCAATGATATTACGCTTTACATCACTTTTAGTGCGTTATCATAGATGTCCCATTCCGACGCTGAGCTGTTGTCCGTGAAGTTCTTCTGCCCACCGGCTTGTAGGCCCCCTAAGTCACGTGACCGTGTGGCGTCTTCACAGCCTCCCCACCATGGCAGGTAACAGTTCAACTAATGATTAATCGCGAGAGGTTGCTCGGAAAGAGCAACCTGGGTGGCAGTCCAAGTCCCACCGGTTGCAGCACCTGCCGTCGCAGAGAATTGGCGCATCGCTTAACTGCTGCAACACTGCGCCCGGAATGGTATGAGGACTCCCAGTGATCTCGCTGCTTAGAAAGAGAAGGACCAATTTCTCATATATGGGCATTCACTTTAAATGATAGCCAATTGCTAGCGCACCAAATTCGCATTTAGTCCAACCAAGATAAATCGTCCACCATTTTTTTTTCTCTCGAATGGGAACGATGGATCTCACACCGCACGTTCGCTCTCGCGAGAAAGAAAATCACTCCGTATGCCTCATCATGTGCTAGACGCGTGCCGTGCAGCAATCATCCGACTGCGGTAGAGGGCTGGAAGCGAACTTGTCCGTTATTTTAGTACGAAAACCCTACTTCACGAGGTCTAACAGGTTCACCGAGTTTGCGCGAAGCCTGACCATGAGGGTGACCTTGTGCACGCAGAAATAAAACAAATATGAATAAATACTGCCGCCACTTGTAGAACCTGTGGCGGCACAAAAAGAGCAGCTTCGTTGGGCATTGCACGAGAGCACTATGCTACCACCGCTTTTTTTTTATTAAAAATGATATCTATTACATATGGCGTGATCGGCTGCGGCGGTAGCATCACTAAGATACCGCCGCAGCCGATCGCGCCATGTGCTGAGCTGCAACACACTTTCGTGCTATGGTCATCTTCATCAACTTCAATCTGCAGCGCAAGCAGATCAGATCAGATTAGCCTCGATCAAAACTTTACCTGTGTCTAATATCGTCGCCAGGCGTGCCGACGGCCCAGCAAAGTAAAGCAATGAGCCAACAAGGCAAAGCACATGCTTCCGCAGGTCTACTCGGCTTAACAGCATATTTTTGGCCATTTCTTGCATTTATTCCTGACATTAACGTCATGTAATACCGTAAAAACTAGTTCAGATTACTGAACGGCCAAAAATTGTTAATGAACAAACATATTTTGTCAAACACCCGACACCTATTTAGACGCAGGTCTATAACATAGATGCTCACAACCAATCTGAAATTTTGTTATTTGCAAATGATTGGGAGTGCGCAAGGGCAAATACTCCACTCCGTAATGATGTGTATTATGAAAGAGTGCGCATGAAATAACGATCGTGCTTCAATGTTCATATTTCGAGAGATAAATAGGCATCTCAGAGCGATTATCCGTGCGGGAAATTGAATTTTTACCATCACTAAAAAGAAGCGGTGAGCCGGTTTCCTTGACTTCAAAGCTTGCTTTAAGGCTTGAAAATCTCCAGAGGAAGTTCTTACGACTGTGTTTACTTGTTGTTCTGCATCTCCTAATCACGCCTCATGGAAGCATATCGCCTCTACCACAAATTATTTCTTTAAAACAATGTTTCTATGAGGTATTTCTGTTTAGAATGTCTCCAAAACACATGACTAGACAGAGATCGTAATTAAAGCCTTTGCCCTCCTCTGACGAGAACCGCCCTCTCCTCGACCTCAGCATGTTTCTCCCTTTCGTGAACTCATAATTCGACTATAAAAATAACGCAAAGGAGCCATAGAAAATGCCCCCGAAAGTCTGCGTGAGCACCACGCGGGACATAGTTTTACCACTCTGAAATCCCACACGCTGCGAACCTCGTTCCAAGGTGTCCTCCGCTGATAGTATCGTCACAGAAGACTTTCCGCTAAATATGAGTTGTCAAGGACGCGGCGTATAACCCTTCGGAAAGGCTTAATTTCCGCCTGTACTCCGAGAGTAACCACAAAACAACTTTCCTACCGAATTCTTTACCAAACCCACTTGCCATGTACCCCCTCCTACAGTCTATAGGGGGAGTTCGCGGCAGCCACACTGGTTTATACACGACTGTTCACGAAAACCTTGCGCGATTCGCGGAATCACTAAGCGGATAGTGCGCCTTTGTTGTTATGCCAGCTTCACACACGTCTCTAATGGCTGTAAAATTGTAGAGTTTAATGTAGCGAAACGATTAAATGTGCGAAAGCATATATTTAGCCTGATTGGCTCATGGTCTTGCATTGCTGGGCCGTCGGCCCATGTGGCGATGATATTAGACTCAGGTTAAGCTGTGTTCAAGGTTCAGCTGACCTGATCTGTTCGCGTCGCAGTTGTTGAAGACGACGATGTACAGGGTCCTTCAAAATATGTGCGAACACGGCGAAGCGTGCCCGCGCTCCGCGGAGCGTCAGCGCATCCGGCGCGGTCGCACATCGAAACAATGTGGCGCATGCGCACAGCAGACTGGAGGCGGTGCTTCGTGTCGTCTGCTACAGCACGGAAGCGCGCCGTGCTTCCGTGCTGTAGCAGACGACACGAAGCACCGCCTCCAGTCTGCTGTGCGCATGCGCCACATTGTTTCGATGTGCGACCGCGCCGGATGCGCTGACGCTCCGCGGAGCGCGGGCACGCTTCGCCGTGTTCGCACATATTTTGAAGGACCCTGTACAATGAACAGCGCGAGCGTGTGTTTCAGGTGAACACGAAGCGGGATAGGCTGCGGTGAAAGCATAGTGCCGTCGTGCTGTGGCCAGCAAACCTGATGTTTTCGCGCCGCCGCGGGTTCCAAACCTGTTCACGGCAATATGTATTTTACTTATTTATTTAGTTTATATCAGGATCAAAGCCAGGAATTCAGCGATGAAACGGCTTTTATAGCTCTGGTCGCGAAGTAGAGCTTTGGCTCTAGAAGGTAGCTTCCAAATTACGTAGCATTCTTCCTCACAATCCTTGTCAAAGAACTTGCTAACTGTTAACAAACAGTCGCCTTCGTGTGTACTGTGTGAAAAGACAAAAATATTTCCCAAAGTTTTGCTTACTTGGTGTTTCAATACGCCGCACTCCCGTTCCCTACCCCCAGCCGGGAGTCACCTTCAAGATTACTTAACGCGGTGCTTTAAAAATGCATCGCCTTCGAAATGCCGCTTCGTACTTTCAGGATCTGTTCTAGGGTGAGCTTGGTTGGTCTTCAAGTACGACATCATAGGTGCGCTGTAAAATCAGAAAACTGCCTTGAAAACTTTTGCTTCCATGTAGTTCTACCGGCGCTAAGCCTAAATTTCACCTCTTGTTTTACCCCAGTCTTCCCAGCCCGTTACAGCAGCGCCGCCGCATCTTGCTGCGTCACAGGTCGGTGTTGGTGTATAATGGTCAAAACTGGTCGCCGGATATAAAATACCCGAAGCTTTAAAAATGTCTTGAACGGCATTTATCAATCAGTACTCTCTGTAAATTTTATTGGCTGGCTAATCATACTGGCATTTTTTCCCGCCATCTGCTGCGACGCGGTCATATTTTGTGCACGCGTTATGCTCTGTGCCTTCTCCGTGCCTTTTTGTTTTCAAGAAAAATTAAAACGACCGTTACCCGCAGGATCTGTCACCGCTTTGATGTGCAGAAAAACGATTGCTTATTAAGAAATGAAGCCGCGGTAACTGTCTCATTTGTTGGTGGGCACCTCAACCGCGCCGTAAAGATAAGAGCAAGGTGGGAGTGAAAGATGGAAAAGAAAGGGGCTCTAATGAAGGGCTCCGGAATTAATTACGCGTTTGGGGATCTTTAACGTGCCCTGACATCGCGCTGCATACGGGCGCCTTTTGCGTTTCGACTCCATCGAAGTGGTCACTGTGGCCGGGTACGGGCTCGGGTACTCGGGCTCAGTAGCCGAGCGCAGTGCCGGGAAAATACCAACAGTAAAGGCAAGGATAACGGCCTAACAGCGGCGCCACCTCTCGCTGTGACCACATAACTTCTTTCCCATTTCTGGCATGCTATTCTGTCGCTTCCAAGGAGAGAGTTTTGAACTCATGAGTTGGGGTAGCTCTGGGCAATACGAGCCAGAGGCTAGGGGCATAGAAGAGGCGCATCGTTTTTTTTTTTTTTAACAGCCATGCTGTTTAAGCCGGAGGTAGTTCCGTTAGTCTTGCGCAGCGGCATGTTCGTCGTGCGCAGGGGTGGCTGTGTTCGCAGTAATGTTGTCACCCAAGGACACCTGGCGCCCCCTAGTGAAGCTGACGACAGCTATTGTATTAGTTGTCGTCAGCTCCGACAAGGGGCGTCAGGCGTTCATGGCTGACCTCATTACTGCGAACACAGCTCAAGTTCAGGATTTTCTTGGACACCAATTTTAATTACGAGACAACTGTGGAACGTTTGAAGATACTGTTGTAGAAACATTGAATGTAATGGTCGATTCTTCCGATGCGTAGCAACATTTTTCTTATTAAAGTTTGTCCATCGCCTGCATCAAGTAGTTAAGGCTGCCATAGAAAACCAATGAAAAATGTTTTCGACGACAGCAAGAACGCTAATAGCAAACATAGTCGAACAAAATTCAAACAGAATCGCTTTGTAATCAGTCTTATACGTGAGTGATAGTGATGATGATGTCCTCGGGCTTAATGGCACATACCCACGGCGGGGGATTGGTCAGGGTACATAGCAGGTGCAAACGCAGTATAATCTTCCCTGCAATTTTTTCCGCATTTGGCACACGCGCACCAGGGTACCGAATATGTGTATTGTTTGTCTTTGCTGAAGTAAATCCCAGACCATTTGTGAGTCAACGCTTTTCCTGTATACGCCCTTAGTCCTGTCTCTTTAAAAATGGACGAACTGGCTGATCTTTATCTTCTGCTGCTTTGTCTAGACGGCAGCCTGCTAGTCCGCTGGGAAGAAGGCGTTCGGCCTTGTTTTGATCGAAGATGGTTCCCACATAGCGAATACCTGCTCGACTCAATACCGTGGTTTAGGAAACTGGATGTGTTCAGCTGTGTCTGTGGTGAAATGCTTTTATTAAATGATCCCTAAAAAGGAATTTGCTTCGTACTGTTCTTAACACTTCGCTCTGGCAGTATACTCCTAACGCAAACCATGTTCACAGCCGTGGCACGGAGGCACTTGACCACCCCGCTGTGCATGAACAGAAGCTGACTTCAATCTCATCCAAAGAAGCCGTCATGCAGTGAACTATTGCCTTACAACCCTCTTCAATGACCGCACTCTTTTCTAGCGCCTTTATTACATCTTTATTCTCCTATTCGCTCCCCCACGCAGAGTAGCATGTCAGCGAATATTTACGCTGGCTAAAATCTATTTTTCATTAAAGAGCTCGCTCTCTCCCGCTCTCTCTCTCTCCATCTACAGTGAAACAAACTTGTTTCATTACCTGATCCAATGGAAATATAGTCACGGTGCTTTTTTTAGCACGGCGGAGCCAGACAGAAGTAAAATAGCAACATGGCACTAGCTTTTCTTTATGTAAAGATAAAATGGAAACTGCATAAGTCAATCCTGATACGTGGAGACTTCAATGCTAAAATAGTGCTTGGGGTAGTGATCACTGCGACGCCCGCAGAAGGGCTGTTGAGTGTGCTGCTGAGATATACAACTTATATGTGCTTAAAGGCGGCTAACAGAACTTCCTGCGTGACCTCAATACTACAGTTATATAGATCTGATTCTTTGTACTTCAGACGTTGTATCTGATGCGGGGTCGGCAACAGACATTGAAACTAGGGCAAGTTACCGCTGTCCCATACTGGTAAATCACCGTCGCTTACGCTGTGAATAAGAAGGGTGCCAAGTTAAATTTACCAAATCGAGGTCTTTTCATTCCAACATATCTCAGCAAGTTAGCCCGGATATCGACATTGTTGGTTTCACCTCACTGTTACTCGACAACTTGAGGTGTTGCACCAAGCAAGACCCAGTACCTGTGGAATTCAGCAGCACTGACGGAGAATATGAATGCCTGAGGGCTCTTAGAAGGCGAGGGTAAAAGGCTTATCATCGAAGTGGTTCTTTCAAATCATATCATGAAGCTCAAAACGTACACTCTGTCAGGCGTAAACGTATCCAGAATTTAGGCAGAAAGCGCCGGCGTGACTTCTGCGGCACACTGACCCCCGTGACACCCGTGCCCATGATCTGGATGACAATCCGAGCACTGAGTAGACCCGTCATGCAGATTAACCCTTTCCTAACACTTGAAATAGCTCGGGCGGCTCCAGAAACAGTGCTTCAGTGATACTGCTGCAGTGATGCAGTGCTGCACCGATACTGCACAGCCTTTCGAGAACCACAGAAGAGCCCTTACTAAGGCTCATAGCTACAGCTGTTCGGGTGTGTTTGGGAGTACCGCAAGCGACTGCTGGCTCTGTGATTATTTCAGAGGGACGGCAGCATCCAGCAACTGAAACTTACCGCCACATTTTCCGTGTAATGTCCCAACATGAAAAACGCCGGTTAGTTCCCGCGCTACAAGATCGCGATGGAAGTGAAATTGATCAAGTGTTTCCAGAACACCGACAGCATTTTCCAAATTATGGGAATTGAACGGGGATTATGACACTCCCACCATAACTCCTGTTGACCCCAAAGGTCGAGTTGTCTGTCGAATGGAAAATTAGAAAACATGACATTATGGTACTTGCTGGTCACCAGTTTCCCATCTACCAAATATACATCCGATATGCTGGTCGCACCGTGTCTTTACTGATGATGCAAATCTTAAATATTCATCAACATCTTCACTCGTAATTTAATAGCTGAATGAATCACCAGCAGTTAAACGAGCTCTCCCAACAGATTCAACGACAGCTGAGATATATGCAATCTATTTGGCACTACAGTTCGTAGCCATAGGAGGTCCACATAGGTAGATAGATGATGTTCAGCGTTTCTCGGGCTGCATTAAAATCCCTCGACAGCCCAAGTACTATCGTGTGGTTTTTCGCGGTTTTTATACCAGTTACTGTGCTTAGTATATATCATTTCTTATAGTATATGCTCATTTTCTATTACTAGGTAATGCCATTATCTATTTTTATTTCAAATTCAATTCAGTTTACTTCCGTCAAAAAGAACGAAGGAAGTTCAAACAAAAACTTAAGCAAGCTGTCTTGAACGCGTTCAAGCCCCTTTTTCATGCCATACAGCGACGACCGAAAGCTATTGTAGAAAGAAGTAAATTTACATTTTACATAACAATGGAAAAGTTATCAACTGTAAAGAGGATCAAGTAAAAAAATGCTAGTGATCACTGCGGCAACCCGCATTTAAAAAATTCGAAAGCATCGACGTTTTCTCGGCACTCGTCGCCTCTATTTGCTCCTATTTGCCTCTATTTGCTGATATTTGCCTCTCTTCACCTAAATTCACAATTCATACCCAATATATCCACACTCAAGGCGTCCTTGATTCACGTTATTGCAACACTAATCACATTTTAATCACACAATTCACCTTAATTGAGAATTCGTAATAATTCACAATTAATTTACAATAAATCACGTTATTTCACAAGTAATCCACTTTAATCTACCCTTGATTCACTCACATGTTCCATTAATTCACATCATGATCGAAATAATCCACCTTAATTCATAATTAATTCATTTTAATTCACAATAATTCATTTCGACGTTTCTATAATCGTTAAGTTTTGATTGGATTTCGATTAACTCCACATTTCCCCTCGTTTCATCGTAGTATTCATTCCGGACATTCAAATTTCGCGCCGCGCGTTGGCTCCGCCCATACTTCCTGTCAAGGAGGAGGAGGAGGTAAACTTTATTAAAGAAGAGGTCTTAGGCGCGGATTGGGGTCATGTTCCCCTCCCCGCGGTGGGCTCCTCTTCTAGGCCGGACGCCAGGTGGCCGACCGACGATGTCGTTCGGCGACCTCTTCGGCTCGCTCTGTGGCTCGAAGTTGAACCTCCGGGTCCGAGCTGAGCAGCGCGGCCTCCCACTGAGATTGGGTAGAGAGCTGCAGACTGTGCGATGGCTTGTCTTGAGTACATGAGTATAGGATGTGCGGTGTGTCTGCCTTTTGGTGCCCACAGAGAGAACAGACGGGGCTGTATTGCTCCGGGAACCATATGGAGTACATGTATGGATTAAAGAAAGTGTCTGTTTGGAGCTGCCGCCAACTGACTTGTTGTGTTTTACTGAGGGATGTATGTGGTTCTGGGAAGATCTGTCTTTCTTTCTTGAAGTGGGTAGTAATTTCTTTGTAGGTTGTCATTCGCTCCTTGGCCGACCTGAGCTCGGGGTAGCGCACCTCCCGGTTAACCACGAATCCTCGGGCAAATTGGTGCGCCGCCTCGTTTCCAGGATGGTCCGAATGGGCGGGGACCCAGATCAATGTTATCTGGCGGGTATTGGAGATTTTTTGTAAGATTTTGACGGCTGCTGAGTGGGCCCTTCCTTTTGCAAAATTTCGAATTGCTGTTTTGGAGTCACTTATGATGTATTTGGCAGTGGTGGAGGTAATGGCTAAAGCTATGGCAGCTTCTTCGGCCTCCTCCGGAAATTTTGTTTTATCTATTGTCGCTGATGCAAGGGGAGAACCTCGATGATCGACAACTGCCAGAGAAAAGGCGTCTCTGTCCGCATGTTCTGCCACGTCCACGTGCGCAGTGTCGTTCTGAACTGAAAATCTTTCGTGAAGTTTTTGTGCCCTAGCCTTTCTTCTGTCCGTATCGTAGTGTGGATGCATGTTTTTGGGCAGAAGAGGGACTGTTAAGTGTTCGTGCACGTGTCTTGGAATTGGCAGGGTGTGTGTACGGATTCCTTCATATTGTATTCCTGCTTTCTTTAGGATGAAACGTCCCGTTTCAGTGCCTGATAGTCTTTCATATTGTGCAATGAGGTGTGCTTCTATCATTTCCGCTAAGGTGTTATGAATTCCTAACTGTAATAGTTTTTCATTTGGAGTATGACGTGGGAGGTTGAGCGCAATTTTGTAGGACTGTCTAATTAGAGAATCCAGGTCGTCTCTTTCTCTTACTGTGAGGGTGACGTATGGTGTAGTGTAGTTGACTCTGCTAAGAACGAAGGCTTGTATTAGTCTCCTGGTCTCGGCTTCTTTAACTCCTCCTCGCCGATTCGCGATGCGTCTGATGAGGAAGGAGATTTGGTTGACAGTGTTTCTCAGTTTCTTAATTAACGTGTCGTTTTTTTGGTTAGACTGTATCAGCATTCCTAATATTCTTAGTGTTTCCACTTCTGGGATGGCTGCCCCTTCCGCGTAGATTTTGATCTCAGGTGCTTTATTTTTCTTTTGACGCTTTGGGTGTAGGATGAGGACTTCAGATTTTTGGGGGGAACACGCGAGTCCCGCGGCTTGTGCCTCCTCTACTACTACATCTGCCGCTTGTTGTAGTGTATCTTGTATTGTGGCAATACTCCCCTTGGTGGTCCAAAGAGTGATATCGTCAAGTGGTAGTACACTTCCGGCGTTTCAAATTTGGCGCCACTCTTGTCCTGTCCACGCCCATTTTTGCACATTTTTGACTCTAATTAATCAACTAATCGACCGACCGTCACCAGATTTTTGCGCCGCATCCACATGTCATCCTCTTTCGATTATAACCACTCTTTTGAAGATATCTCTTTCTAGTTCACTGCAATCGCTGCAGACGAATTTTTTTGACAGGTTCGCTGTCGACATAGCCTAGTAATGCTTTCCCATTAATAAGTTACACAATGTCATTTTTCCAGTTATACAATTATATTACAATACGAAAGTAAAGAAGGTAGTACAGCTGAAACATTTTTATTTTTTGGTAGCAAAGCACAATGTCCTGAGGTTCATTATTTCAGGCAAAAGCAAATAGTAATGTTTGCACAGCGTTCATAAATTAAGTGGCCTTATCCTTGTTCCCCAAAAAAGCCTTAAGCTCGGAGATGCTAGCGCGGTGAATATCAAATCGATTGCAGTGAGGATGGTTTTAGTAATGTTCTAGGAGAATAAAGTAGCGTTTGTTGGCGTAGCTTTGTCCTTAAAATAGGAATTTTGCTGGACTGTGAAAAACGCGAATCACGAATGCTTGTTTAATTGTGCTATTGAGTCAAGCACTTGATGGTTATTCATGTAAATATAAAATAAAATGCATGTAAATATCAAATCTGCACACTTGTTATTTTAAGTAGAGTAAAATATTCGCCAGTGTGAGCTCGTGAGCCAGCCCATACGATATGACGAATGGACTTTTTGTAGCATATGTATGCGATTTAGATTAGTTATGGTTTTTGTCCCCCATACAAGAAAGCAATAATTAATATCAGCAAAAAGTAGTGCATTGTGTACGTGTAGTTTCGCGGCTTGTAGGAACGAGCTGATATTTTCCAAAATTTCAACAGATTTCTAAATTTTTTTATAATATAATTAACACGGTTGTGACATGGTATGTTTTTGTATAGGTTTGGCCCCAATACTTTAACTGTGTCGACGATATATATTGCCCCTGATCCTAATGTGATATTTAAAGCGTTCGGCATCTGGGATTGCCTGGGAGTAAAATGAGAGCCTTTGATTTCTGAGTGTTAATTTCTAAGGAGCTCGTGGCACTGAGCGTATGTAGACCTTGAAGAACGTTGTTGATCACAGCCTCCTATATTTGTAAATTACTGTTGGGCAATATTAAAGAGGTGTCATCTACATCTGATATGTAATGTGCAATATGGCTATTTGCACTCATGCCATTGACGTAAAGGTTCAACAGGAGACGGCGAAGAATGCTTCCTTGGGGTAGGCCAGTATTAACCTGTCTGCTACAATCTGTCGTCTATTAAAACACTTTGCATTCAGTGTTTAAGTTATGAAGTTATAAAGGATAAAACTGTTCCTCTCACTCCATGTATTTCGAATTTTTTTAGCTATGTTTAATGACTAAGACGATCAAAGGTTTTGCAGTAATCTGTCTATATATCAACTACTATTTCCTTTTCTTCAAATGTATTTAGTATTATTTCTTGCTATGTTAGTAGTGCTACCTCTGTTGATTTCCATTTCGGAAAGCCAAATTGAATCGATCTTAATAAGTTCTACTTTTCAACAAAACTGGTCATGTGCATGCCAATTATTTTTTTCGAATCCTTTCAAATATATCAGTAGCAGTGAAATCGAACTATGGAAGGACAAATTGTTGCAATCTCCGCCTTTGAAGACTGTCATTACTTTACAAATTTGCTAGGAAAAGCCCCGTCGAGAGAGCTGCATGGACTGAAGGTATGTGTAAGATTTGGTGCAAGCAAGTCTATTGTGGACTTGATAGGTCTAAGCTGAACATTATCGATATCACATGCAGAACTATTACGTAGATAAACGTTTCAAATATGTCCTTTTCACATCTACGATAAAAAAAATGGCGAGCCTTAGCTCTAGTTAAGCCTGGATATAAAAGCGAAAAGCTGCAGTTATGCTTTGTTCGACGTCATGGCTGTCGTAGTTCGCGCACAGTGCACTGGGAGCACCACGATAACGGTGTAGGCAAGCGCGTTATACAGCCCTCCTTGCGCATGCGTAGTAACTGTGGTAAACACGCGGCCTCAACGAAAAATGAAACGTCGTCGTGGAGGCGAGCGCGCAGTAGTAGCGGTGGTGAGGAGGCGGCGCACATGCGCAGTAGCGCGCAGCTTCGCCGAAAGGTCAAACAGTGGCGAGGAGGCTACCTGCTCCGCGCGTGACGTCACTGGGTTTCGCGCATGCGCGGCTGTGGCAAATCTTGGCTCCGACGTCTCACGCGAAGCGCGGCTGTGGTGCGGGTAGTGAAGCCTTTCGCTTCAAAAAGATACTGCTGCGATTTGTAGTCATAGTTCTCACTGCTTCCACACAATGAGCACTGTTTACGTGATCCACAAGGTGGTTGTTTAATTCTTCTGTTAGTTGTCCATGGACAGCTCCACCATTTAAAATTAGTTCAAACAAACGCTTATTGGAAGATTTAGTGCCTTGAACGAGCTAAAAATGGCCCGCCATGAGCTTGCGGGTAACGGCTATCCGGTGCTATTCTTTGACATGAGCCGAAAAGTGCGTTCCAGCACCGAAGGCGCATTAGCATATTGAAATCTGTGCGACAATTATATACGTTCCGGAAGTAAGAAACCCCTTGCGCGAGTGTTTTCAAAGTATAATTTGTGCGTAGGACATAGTCCTTCCAGCAAGCTCCAAAACAGGTAAATAATCGTAAGCCATCGTATGCACGACAGTATGTACCCAGAAGTTGTATACAAGAGACCATCTTATAAGATTCTGATTGCGAGGATGTTTACATTGGCGTAACCGGCAAGTTTTCTCAGGACGCCTACTAGAACCCAAACATGGCTTGGCGAACAGCACTGAAGCAGCGAACGCTGTAGCTGAACACGCTGGAAGACATGCCCTTAACATCGACTGTAACAACGCCACCGTCATAGCTACAGAAAAAAACGCGTCATCAAGGCTGCTACTAGAGTCCTTGATCATTGTGTATGTGGTGTTGTGTTGGGTTTAGCAGCGCATAAGCATCCAATGCTATCATGCGCCAAACACAAGCTATAGAGAATTGTTTTGAGCAGGATTTTGTGTGAAACAGCGGTGAAACAAGTGTGAAAAAAAAAGTGAAAAAAGTGTGAAACAACAGTAGTGTAAAGGCCCTAAAAGGTAATTTCGTACAATCAAGTGATAATAAAGGACAAAAAATTTATAAATGGCTTATGGTGAAAGCTTTAATGAAGCTCAGGTAACCTCAGTGGCAATCCTTAACTCCTTAACTGGGCAAGGACCTCAAGGCTCTCAACCAATGTAATAAACCACTCAGCCTTCTCCTCAGGAATGAGAAAGGGGCGGAGGTGTATCAAACTGAGGCGCTATGTTATAATTTAAAGTGTATAAAGGAAACCAACTTCTCTTAAAAAGCTAAGAATACAGCGTTTGTCAATAGTGACATTATCACCCATGAGCGACAATGGATAAAAAGGAATGTGTTCATAAAAAAATCGGGTAGAGTACTTTTTCCTTAGTTTTTCGAGTTTTGAGCAAGAGTGTAAAATATGGTTTAGTGGGAGGTTTGTCTTGATTCGTCAGTAAGAAGTTGTGTCAGACGTGTGTGTACCTATGCAGAGGCGACAAAAACTTACTTCTACAAAACTTTCTTGGTGCTTACAGCTTTTTCATTCCCCGAGCAAAGGCTTACTGCGAGCTTCTGCAGCACGCATGTCGGCTCTTTCATTTGCATCTATTCGAATATGCCTTAGCACCAAGCAGAATTTTATATACGCCCTTGTGTTGGGACTTTTTTATGTTATGTATTATGCTTCCTACTAATGGTTGAGCAGCATTTTTGCGATGATATGCCATGAGCAGGCTGAATGAATCTGTGTAAATTATGCTGTTTTCGATACTGTTACTTCTTACCTCCTTACCGTTAGAGACCGCATAAATTCGGTAGTAAAATGGACGCGTAGTTTGGCAGCCTTACTATTTTTTTTTCCAGTTTCCTTGCACAACCGCGCTTCCAACATACTCTGCTGTTCTGGAGCCGTCAGAGTAGAATTCTGTGTAGTTCAATATTTTTCCTGTAGTTTCAAGAATTCCTGCAGAATGTGTTCGTGCGGTGTTTGTTTTTTTCGAGAGTGTGCTACTCTAAAATCGCGTACGGCCGTGCCTTCAGGCGACATCAGGAAGGGTATCTGGTATTCCTAAGGTTTGCCAACTATATTCGAAGCGGAGAAGTAGAGGTCTGATTAACTAGGGTTTGTTTTTTAACTGCCTTCTGAAGGTGCACTGTAAATATGGGATAACCGAGGTGTTTCGGAAGGGAATGGATATTTATAATATATGCACATGTGAGCATAGTTCTTCTGTCTGTAAGGGAGGGTTCATGAATTTCCACATAGACACTGTTTATGGGGGATGCTCTGTATGCGCCAGTTGAGAGACGTAAACCAGGCTATGCACGGGTTCCAGCCGTTTTAGGTATCATGGTCTCGCAGACTCACACGCGATGCACCCGTAATCTAGGCAGGATCACACTAGAGCATGATAAATGTGCAAAAGGCATGTAATATTGGACCTCAACCATTTTTGGGAAAGCAACTTTAGGACATACAGTCATCGGGAAGCTTCCATCTTCAGGTTATGTGTGGAAGGAATGTGAGCTTTTTATCAAAAATTGCGCGTAGAAATATGTCTTCTTCTACTACTGGTTATTCTGTTTCCGTTAAATAGAGGGTGGGTTTGTTCTATAGGCCTCGTTTGAGAGAGAACGTGATGGCCACTATTTTCTGAGGAGAGAAGTGGAATCTATTTCTGTCTGCCCCTGCACTTAGTTTTTGTCAGTTGTACTTGTCTCTCGCATGTCGATATGTTTGTCGACGTGCAGGCTATCTGAAGATGGTCAACGTAAACTGAGTAGATAATTTATTTTGGGATTATTTTGGCTAAGGAATTCATTTTCACGACAAAGAGTGTTGTACTTAGAACACACTCCATAGGTACCCCATTCTCCTAAACAAATTTCGTTAAGAGGGTTGAACCTAGGCATACATGAAAGGAACGGGTGGGTAGAAAGTCATTTAGGCAGTTCAACATCATTGCATGTATGCCAAGTTCTACTAGGTGGCGAAGTATTCCGAACCTCTAAGTTGTGTCGTATGCTTTTCCGATATCGAAGAAGAGAGCAAGATAGTGCCGTTTATATACGAAAGCCTTTCGAACGGTATTTTCTAGGCGAACTAGATAGTCTGTTGCCAACCACGCCTTTTTAAAACCACACTGATGAATGTCAAGGAGTTCGCGAGATTTAAGCACTTAAGTTAGCCTGATAATCAAGACGCTTTCAAAAGGCCTGCCGAGGCAGCTGATAAGAGCTATTGGTCTTTAATTGCCAGGGGATGCTGGCTGCTTTCCAGGTTTCAGGAATGGCACTATTTGGCTTTCTTCCAAGCTTCCAGAATTTTTCCTAGTGTGTAAGTTTTGTCAAAAATTTAAAAAGTGCTTCTGAAGATGGTTGGGAAAGATGTTCGAGCATTTCGTAATGTATTTCATCAGGGCCGGGAGCGGTCTGTTTGCTGGCAGATAGAATTGTTTATTTCTTGGGATGTAATTGATCTATTGAATGGTTGATTTGTGCAACCACTTAGAGGAAGTGTAGTTTTGCGGCGGTGTTTTTCTATTTTAAAAATGACCCTGTGTAGCGTGAGGAGCTGGAAACACTTGAGAAAGGTTCGCCTAGGATATCTGCTTGTTCATCTATGATGGTTTGTGTTTCAAGGGCTCCGATAAAAGCAGTTGGGAAAGGGGAGAAGTAGCAATTTAATTTACGAACTTTCTCCAACATTTTTTGGATGTTATTAAACTGTTTCTGGACGGTGTTTTTGGAAGATGAGTAATTTTTTCAGGAAGCTTTCTCGGCATTACGACGGATACGCATTGCATTAGCTTTCGCCTTCTTAAAGTTTTTAAGGTACTTATGCGTCGAGTACCGGCAAAAAATTCGCCAGGCTTAATTTTGCTCCTTTTTCGCTTCTCTACATTCTTTGTTATAGCACACCTTGTGGTTAGGTCTAACCACGCCCGACGACTGCGGGATAGCTAGGCGTGCCGCAGCTGTAAACATTTCATGCAGTTCATCAACACTGAGATGATCTGCAAATAATTTTTCAGCGGCAGCTTTTTTCCAATACAGCTGTCAGTCAGCTACGTGAAGTGATCACTTCCGACTGGGGCTATTCAGAATTTGTGATTTAAAATCAATAAAAACAGAGGGTGAACTAAAAGACAGGTCTATGCAGCTAATTTTTCCAGACCTTGGAGAGCAGCACGTGAATTTCCCTGTATTGAACAGGCAGATGTTATTCGACAGAATAAAATCCTCTGAAATATGATCTTTACTGTGTATTTGTTCACTTCCCCTAAACCCAAAATGGGCATTAAAATCTCCCAGAACTACATATGGCTCTAGTCGGTGTTTAAAAAGTGTTTCTAGATCATGTAGTGTGACTGTTAAGTGTGGCTCAAGGTATATAGAACATATTGTAATTCTTTTGAAATGTAGAACAGTGACTGCAACAGCTTCATATGTAGTTTTAAGTTTCACTTCTCGAGTTGCAGCACCACTCTGTACTATAATAGCGCCACCTCCAGAGAGTCTATTCCTTCAGCTCCTACGTTTTTTTCCTGTAAGTATAGTGCCACGGGAGAAAATGAGTTTAAGAGGTAGTTCACATCGCTGTAGTTGCTCAATAGTCGTCGGTAGTTCAAATGAATTAGGAATTCCATTTTTACTGTTTTAGAGGGATAGGGTCAGAAAACCTAGCCCCCGTTTTATCGAGGCCTGTAGTTTGATTTCTTGATTTTTTGGCGCCGAAGCCTGGTTTGGTGCCCCGTTCCTTAGCACCGCATCGGCGAATTTTGTTTTTTGCACTGAAGGAGAATGTGCCAATGCTATGTGAAGGTCGTTGACGTGCTTCTTTGAATTAAAGGTTTTCCTTTGTTTGTAGATTAATTATTACTTTTTCAGTCTGTCATGTTGGACAAGGCCTTGAATAAACGGGGTTATCTTCAATGTTCTCACAGCACGGCGCTGCATCCCAGTTCTCCGAAACGTGCTCATGTGAAGCGCATTTCGCACATGTTTTGTGGCCACGGCAGCTCTCTGAGCCATGACCCTACCGCTGACAGTTGTAACACCATCGCCGGTTCAGGATGTAGAGGCGGTCATTTATTTTCAAATAGCCAACATCTATTGCTTCGGGCAATGTACTTCAGCTGAAAGTCACGACAGGGTGCTTTGTTGGTATTTTTTTCCTTTCTTTCCTGATTGTGATGAGGTAGACATTGGTGACATTTTGGTCCCTGAGACCTTCCAGCATTTTTTGGTTTGGTGAGCTTGAAAAGTCGGCTTCAGAGATTACGCCCCGGACGGTGTTTAGGGATCTGTGTTCAGTTATTGATACTGGGGTTCCCCAGTGGGCACTATGTTAAACAGCTTTGATTATTGTCTTTCAGCTCTAGAAAAAGGTCGCCACTAGGCATTTTTTGCAGCTTGTAGCCCGTGCCAAAGGCATCGGTCAGGCTTTTTGTAACCGAGACTGGGGATATTGTTCAGGCAGTTATTTCTGTCTCTTCACTGTGCCCAACGAGGAATTTTCGGATGTTTTTTTTTTGGATTTCAAGAGGTACTGGGCTGTCACATTGGACCGCACTCTTTTTTGATGGCGATAATTTTGTTGATAAGGGGTCGCCATGAATTGTGTGTATTGTTCGGCCACGGTGCCAGCCACCCACCGCCGAGCCCAACGACGGGACGGGGCAGGAATTTGCGAGCAAGTCCCGCCCACGCCAGCTGCACACCCAACTATAACCAAATATGACGTAACACAGGTTCGTTGGCCACACAAGGTTAAGCTTGGCCGCCAGGAAAAAAGGAAAATCTAAGAAGTGAACAGAAAACAAGGCAGTTTTAAGAAAGAGATAGGGAAGTGACAGATAGAGGGTATGATAGGAAAAGGCGACTGCCGATGGACCTTAAAGGTGCAAATGCCCGGCATCGGCTCAACCACCGGGATTGCCTCTTCCCCTGGACACGCTTAGCCACGCACGGCTAAGCGCGGGTGCTGGGGTCCGTGGTGACGCACTCCTCACCATCATCCCCCTGCAGGGATGTCCCTGCGGATGCTCAGCAACCCGTGGTGTCGCACCTCACCAACCTCGGCATGTAAGAGATGCCCCTGCGGGGCCTTGATCATTAAGACAACCACTTAAAATACGAATAGGACAGGCCAAAAATTGCCGGTAATCTACTTATTTTTATTACTTCACATGCCAAATACTCAGAAGAGGAGAGTACATTGCCCACTTTAGGGAACTAGGGCCCGAATGCACCTAAGAAACGTATCACAATTTAACCTTTGCAAGGCGAGTGACCTTCAGCTTATTCGAAAGCGGTTCGAGGGACCTCAATCTTTGAAAATGGCATGTCGGAGAGTTCCGCTACCCTTTTGTACTCAGAAGATGAAAGGTTCGATCATTTTTTTTTTGTTTCCTGAGGCTAGTGAAGTCAAGCTTGTAGCGGCCGTATGTCGCAAATTATTTTCGTCTTTGACACAAGGAGCACGCAAGCAGTAAAAACTTACTTCGTAATTAAACTAGCACACACACTGACTGTGTTTACGTCGGCTAAGTGCCGTGACTTTATCTGAAATATATTTCATATAGCACCTGTGGGATAAGAAATGTGTAGTTTAAGTGTTGAAGCCTAGCAGTTTCACGAAGGCGTCCGCATTGCGCCTTCGCCAAGAGTTTTATGATTGACATTAGCGGACAGAGGCCATGAGTACGTCATCACTGCGACGTCAACAGAGCGCTAAGACATCAACAGGCTGAACTGACGTTGGAATAGCGAAAATCTTGGCATTTTCTTCTTTAACCCTTTTGGCGCTGGGCACATCAGGAAAAAGCGGAGAAAAGGAGTCATTCACCTGTTCCCTCTGATTATGGGTGTTTTTTCTTAACAAGCTGCTTAGCGTCCGTCGGAAGGATCCCACAAGCACACTTGAAACCACTCCGAGAGAAAAAATACTTTCTTTCTGCAACGAAACGAGACCAAAAATACTGTCAGAAAGAAGAAGTCAAAGCCCTTGATGCGAAGCGGTACCCAAGGTATCAGAGGGGAATTACAAACGTATTTCAAGCTCCAAGCATTTCAACAAAACATTAAGTGCAGTTTTCCTTTCTTCCTCTTAGTCATTCAGGGTATAATTCGCAGTCATCCGGAGTCTTTTTTCGGTACAAAAAGATTTTATTCTTGCCATTTTGTGACTTTAATTACGGCTCGTTTTATGGGAATATCTAGCCTTTGCGACGTTCCAAAAATTACTCGCTAAATGATATTCACTATACACTGGCTGTACAATAAAATTCTGAGCTCTTTTTAAGTTATATCGTAAACGGCTAATTCGCTTGTAATAGCTAGTTTAAGCATTCTACGCGCGCGCGACAAATTAGACAATTTTACTGATGTCAGCTGTGCGACTCTAAAAGTCCCGCGTCCAGTATTTCCTCTAAAAGAGATGCTATTCTACAAGAAGTATAATTAGAGTGTGACCTCAAAATGTGTAAATCGCCATGAATGCATTTTCAAAGTTGGGGAGAACATCAGCATATGCATGCCGAACGACTCCATCAACACATGAGCATGTTCAGATATAATACTCTTTTTAACACGCGAGACAGAATCAATACAGTGTTCAGGTTTTATAGGAACTGCAAAGTTCTCCTCTCGAGTACTGAAGGAAAACATGGCTGTGGTCGTCCAATACCCTCTTTGCACTCTTGCGAAGAATGCATTTATATCCTTACCTTCCCATCGCTCTACGTGCGGCATCATACTATCCCTTACCTTGGGGTTATACCTCGACATTTCTGTCCGACCCACGCCCACATATTCCGGTTGCTACACTGCACAGTACTTGCCATTGCACAGCACTTAGCCGCTGTGCAAGACGAGGCTACGCGTGACATACGGAGAACTGTGTCTTGAGCCGATCTTGTTAGCTGGTCGCTGTATTGCCACCGGCCAAAGCTTTCACTGAACAGTAAGCGGGATGTTGATCACTGAGTTTTAGCCCTGCATGTACGCTGTTGTTTTGTTTGCCCTGGCGGTTACCGCATCGTTTCTGCGCTCTGCGCTTTGTTTGCTTTCATCTCCATTTGATGAACATGCTCAGAAAACGTAACAGCGACAAGGCACGAGGAAACGTTCCATGTGACAATCGGGGGCCATTTATCACTACATTTATTGCCACTTTCCTTTATTTTGCCACATTTATCACTTGCAGCTTCCACGTGTGAAATCAGGACTGGTAGCCGACAAGCAGTGCCGTTCACGAGCTCCGTTCTTAAAGATGAGCCTGACTAATCACAAACAGCGAGAAGGAACGAAAGAGAGCAGAAAGCTTGCGGAACATATCCGCCGCTTTTCCTAGGCTTATTGCTTGGTATTTTTCCTAAGATGGCAAGCACTTTGCTCTGTGCACCCCCGCACTGTCCACCTTCAATTTGAGACAGCTGCATGCGCAGGTGGCTTCAACCGTTCGTTGATGCCGGCAGCCATCTGGTGCTGTAACTGACTCCATTGTGCGTGCACAGAGTTCCTATAGCTTGAAGTAGGAGGAGGTGGTGAGACGCAGAAAAAATCTGGTTGCGTGGCGCTTCCCCCCTTCTTTGCGGTTTTCTCGCGCTTTTCGTTTTCAAACGCTCAGCGAAAAAGTGATATCATCTAATCAGATATACTATGTACCTTCTATGCATTATATTACCCGTGAAAACTCGAGTTGGGAGCGGGGTAACACTCCGTTTAAAATATACGGCTATTTTTTTATTTCTATAGTTCAACCCGATTTCGATCAGCAACAGAATTTCAGTCCTTTCTCTCGTATTTGCCCGTGGTGGTGACGAGACCGTGCTCGGCGTATTTGGAGGCGGACATGCCAGTGAAAAGAGCACTTTATTGGGCTGACTTCCACCCACGAAAAGCTGAACAACCCGGCAGCGGTGATAGCAGCAACTGCACAAGGCGCTGTCGAAGATCAGAATCGTCGAGCCGCAGTACTTGGCGCCAACCTTGACAGCTTGCATAGGGTAACTTGTATCTGCCTTGACGACGAACAGATTCCGATATATGCGCTTAAGAAGGAGCTCGACGCCGAGCAGTGGCTCGTCAGCGACCTGCGTCCTGTCGCCGTGGCATTTTTCCTCATGCGATGAGGCAGCTTGGGCGGTCGGCGATAAGCAAGTTCAACGGCTTTGGGCAGCTGCACTGTAAGACAGCACTGCGGTTCTCAACAATAGTGTTTTGCTCCTTGTACGCCGTGGAGGACTGAGGCCCTAACTTCCTCAAACTTGTCAGCCACCTGTGGGAAAAAAATTCTGGGGACTCTTAAGCTACGCTTTTAAGGGTATGACTAAGTAGGATTAATGAGTCCCGACCGCCATTTGACTTGATCTAATTAACATGTTACCGGATCACGTGCTCTATTAACGTTGCCAGATCACATGAAACACGAGTGTCGCGTAACGCAAGCAGACAGTCGTTCGCATACGTTCACCCGTCAACGCCATGGGCTTCGATGCTCGTTTAATCACTGCTCTCTTAAGCAGTGCCTCTCTTAATGAGACACGCAATCTTTAGCATATAGTCGTAAGCTGCCATATTACGTGAAAAGGCCACACAGCATACACATAAAACTCCGCTTTAACCAAACCATACGAACGTGCCTGTGCGGCCTGAAGGTAGCGTGCATGACTCGCAATTCTAGGGCCAGGGTTGCGATCCTAATGATTAGCGAGATTTTCTTTTGAGTGCAACTCATTTTCCTTATACAGTTACATGCCCCGCCGCGGTGGCTCAGCGGTTATGGTGCTCGGCTGCTGACCAGAAAGACGTGGGTTCGATCCCGGCGGCGGCGGTTGAATTCCGATGGAGGCGAAATTCTAGAGGCCCGTGTGCTGTGCGATGTCAGTGCACGCTAAAGAACCCCAGGTGGTCGAAATTTCCGGAGCCCTTCACTACGGCGTCTCTCATAGCCTTAGTCGCTTTGGAACGTTAAACCCCATAAACCCAACCCAAACTCTTATACAGTTACATGTCGTACCGAAGATTGAGCCATGTTTTGACTTTGTTATCACAATTTATGTGAGGTTTTAATCATTTTTCAATTCATCCACTCCACGTGTGATGTAAAACCTTTTCAACCAATCGTGAGTTCCGCTACACAAAAACGCCGGACGCCGAGTTATCCGCTTAACGGTAGCCTTAAAGCTCACGCTTTAAAATTCAAGAATACGTTAAGCTACTTCGCTCGCAGCGAAATTTTCGGCCGAACAGATAGCACGGTCTCCGCTTGCCCTAGCTCGCATTGAGGATCCTATAGGCCAAAATGCGGTAGCCGACCATCGAAGCCGGGGATCTTTCCAGCGCCTTCGTTCACATCGGGAATCGAAATCATGGGAGTTGGAACTCGTAGCGTTTTCGTTCGTACTAATCGTTCGGCCTGGATCAGTACGCTGCAGGAAACGCTACTTGTTCCCCACATGCTATGAGTGCTTCGACGAACTAGGCAAGTAGATCCAGAGCGGCGTCCAAGCTTGGTTCTATTACGGGCACGTGGTTACTGGCGCATCAAGGCCCAGAGCTTGTCAAAAAAAAAAAAAGGCGCAGCGCAGCGCCAGTGTTGATAGCGTCGACTTTATAATGCCTCTAAAGTGCTTCAATGGTGATGTCAACTGCGACAGCATGAAAGATCGTTGCACCCATGACAACAGTGCGTGACCATTGACTTCGACTTTGCAAATAGGGCACCATAACTTGTCATTTCAGCGTGATGTGTTTCGGTACCATCACTAAGGAAAATTCAGAGCCTGGGACGAAAAGCTTCTTCGACACACCTCGTCCCTCCTACCACCTACCTATCGGCCTCTCGCGCGTCACTCAAAAACTAATTGCAAAGTGAAAGCTCTATTAATAAAAATAATTCAAAGCATTAACAAATAACTGGCTTCAATGGGCTCTCATTGCCATCATGAAAAATTGCCATGCCTCTAGAAGCGAACCAGGCACCGTAGCAAGTCATTTCGATAAATTTTAATTTCTCTCAAAAGAAAACATCAGCCAGGATATTATTTATCTTTACAAACTGCAGCCTGACGTGGGTGTGAGGTAGCCAACCGAGCGCTTAGGGTCCATTTGGCAAATTGTTTTGAAAGTTAGCACAAACTATTTATTTAACGAACAGACGCATCGCACTAGAAGCTCCATAATATGTGCGCTACACAATTCCGGCTTGCATGATATTGACGACATTTTATCAAACTAAATTGACAGCTTATATGAAAGCAAGAAAACAGAAAGAAGTTTCGCATGCCTTAAGACATTAGATTGTTCGAAACAACGGACAGGTCGCTCTCATAAGTATTTTCAGTACGCGTGCTCTCATTATTGTTCATTCAATAGCGCCAAAATATAGCAAACTCAGTTTATAGTGCATATCAAAAGCCATAAAACAGAAGCTCTGCACAATACATGTCCCTAGATGGAATTAAAAAAGACAGCAAAGTAGTGACAGCGTTTGGGCCACCGACAAAACACGAAGTCCGCTATCTTCTTCAATGATAAAGCGGTTTGCCGTCGTTCGTATGTCTTAATTCAGAGCCCTATATGTTTGCCTCTCGCAAGAATAAAATTGAAACGTGGCGGGACAGCATCTGCTAAAACGCACGAATTGTTAGAGCAGTTACGAGAGCGCCTCTGCCTAGAGACAAGCACATGCGGAAGACAGCTTCAATGTATACATGCTAGACACTTTATGCTGACGCCATTCCTGCCTGAGAAGCGTTTTATATCTGACTTTGTAGCCCCGCCTCGACTCTCTGCTATGAACTGCAAAAATAAATGCGGCAAAAAGTTTAGTGGCTTTCAAAGCAAATGTCAGCCGGCTACTCTTGTCAATCTCCTGCTGTGAATAACAGCAAGCATAGGAGTCCGTCTTCTTGAAAACAGGACTTCAGGCTTTGCTTCTTCGCTACTGTGTGAGACCAGAGCCAGTATTCTCCGCTATGGAAGTTGTCTTGAAAACAGCGTGTCTGCTTTTTTACGCAATTGTCCAGTCAAGTGCAGCCGTCAGCGGTGAGTATTTCTGAGTGGAAAATTTCTGAACTGAAAAAGCACTCCTGTTGATTCATTGCTCTGGCGACTTTGTTCACCATTCTGGAAACCAAATGCTGTATTTTTAATCGTGATGAGTCGTCTTACCCGCGGGCTAGCTCTAGAAACAGTGTTACAGATAGAGAGGGCAGAGAAGCGCAAGCTTCAAGAACAGCTTTGTAAGTTGGAGACAAAAGCGGCTGACACCGCCATTGGAAGCCACAACGGTGGGCATTCCAGCGCCAGCCACGTGGATGGGGCTTGCAATGGCATGGACAGCGAGACGCCAGTAGGTCAGACATGTTCAGGCAGGAACAGCTACGCCCAGGTGCCAGCTGGGAAGTCGAGAGGCGTTACTGAGAAGGGGAACGAGCTAATTCCAGGAAATGAGGTCACAGTAGCTGATAAGAGGCAGCAAGATCCGGAAGTTAGGAGGGAGGGGCAGAGTACGCTAGTGCTTATCGCTGGTGACTCAAACATGAGGCGCTGCAAAAGAGCTATTCTGGACCGGGTGAAGGGTCATAGGCGGGTAGCAGTCGGGGTGTTTCCAGGAAGGACAATGGACGATGTTCTGAGAGCGACTAAAAGTGAACTTTCCGAGAAGGCTGCAAGGCGTAACTTGGTAGTGGTAGCGGCGGGGCTAAATGATGTCCTGAATGGTAACGCCGCACAAGTAGGGAAAAGATTAGCTGAGAGAGTTGACGGTATAAGGGCGATAGCACAGCAAGCGCAGATCGTGGTGTGTACAGTGCCGGAGGTACAAGGAAGGAATGTAGAGGTTGCTAAAGACATTGTGAATCTTAATCGCGAGATAAGGCAGTTAGGCCTCGAGAAAGGCTTTGAGGTAGTAGAAATAAACAAGGAAGTGCACAGAGCAGGTTCGGGCAGAGACTTTGGACGAGATGGCATCCATTTCAGTGGAAGGGTAGGAGAAGAGATAGGCAGGCGCCTGGGAGGCCGAGCGGTAGCTTTTTTAGGGGGTCCACGGTGGCTCAGGGCGTAGGGGTAGGTAGAAGCGATGTAAATGTAACAATGGCGGCTGATCCCAACAAAATGGCCACTAGGAGGCCCAGAAAGAAAACTACGAAAAAGAAATTTAACGCCAGGATCAGTTACATAAACATGCAAGGAGGTAGAAAGAGAGCGAAATGGCTAGAAATGGAACAGCAGTTAAAGGACGAAGCAGTAGGTGTATACGCTCTATGCGAGACACATCTGAGGGATCTAGAAGATCCACCTTTCATCGATGGCTATGTCTGGGAAGGGTGCAACAGAACAACAACGGAGAAGAAGGGAGGAGGAGTAGGTATGCTGATACATCAAGGAACAAATTGGCAAAGAATAAAATCAACTTGCAAAGAACATGTCTGGGTATCAGGTACAATTGCTGGCAAAAGGACATGGCTAGGGGTAGTTTATTTAGGGACCGGGGACAAATGCAGGCAAGAAAACAAGGATCTAGTTAAGTGCCTCAATGACGATATAAAGCAGATTGGAGACGGTATCGATATTATTTTGCTTGGAGACATGAACGGCCACATCGAGGATCTGGTTGGATACACAGATTGTAACGGGAAGTTAATGCTAGACTTGTGTGAGCGGCACAACTTAGTTATTGTCAATAGAGAAACTAAATGTGAGGGACAAATCACGTGGGAATCCCGTAACAGGCAAACAACCATTGACTACTGTCTAATGTCGCAGGGCATCTATAGCAAGCTCACAATAATGGAAATAGACGAAGAGGGGAAGTACAGCCTAGGAAGTGATCATAAATGTATTAGTCTACAGTTGGGAGCCATAGTCAAAAGAGAAATGCAGCGAAGTCAAAAAGACAGCGCAAAATTTAACGATGAACAAATAGCGCTAATATCAGCCGAAATAGAAGAAGTAATCGAGAAACGTCCCACGGAAAAGTGGGATTATAATCAGTTAGAACTGCGCATCGCTACAAAAATGAAACAAGTGAAAGGAGTAAACCGCTGGAGAGGAAAGAGGAAGCCACGAAGCTGGTGGAATATGGAAATTAATGAGGTCATCGAACAACGACGAGTGGCTTCAAGGGAACACAGAGAAGCAAAGAAGGCGCAGTTATCTGAGAGGAAATCGGCGGAAAATGGGAATCTTATCGACAAAAGAAACAGCAAGTTCAGGTCCTTGTCCAGGCTAAAATGAAGCAGTCCTCTGATAAATGGCTGGCTGAAGTTCGCGAGGCAAATAAAGGGGGGCCAAGAAAATTCTAGAACCATATAAGCTGTTTGGTAAAAAGAAATAAAAGAACGCAGGAACAGATTATAGATGCTGAGGGAAAATGTTTAGAGGGAGACGATGCTGTGAACTACATTACATCATTTATAGCTGTTTCTTTTAGCAACGACAATGTGGTAATCTCCCTAAGTGAGGCGGCAGCACAGGACAGCACAATAGAGAACAGCTTAGAACTGACTAGTCTTAACTGGGAAAAGGCGGAAGCGAATATTCCTAAAACCATATCCGCAGGGATAGACGAAATTCCAATTAAGCTGATTAATGAACTTGGCCCAAGAAGCAAGGAAGCACTGATAAAAGCAATGAAGACAGTCATAACAAATCAGCAAATTCCGCACAGCTGTAGACAGAGTAAAATTAATTTGATTTATAAAGGGAAAGGAGATAAGTTGAACATCAAATCATACCGTCCGATTACGATAACGTCTGTTATGTACAGGCTGGCAATGCAGGCGGTGAAATCAAAAATGCAGGCATGGGTAGAAGGTAATCGGATACTCGGAGAACTTCAGAATGGGTTCGGAAGGGGTAGGCGTTTAGATGATAGCCTGTTCGTGCTTACCCAATGCATAGAAATAGCTAAGGCGGAAAACAGACCTCCGTTTTTAAGCCTTTCTGGACATAAGCGGTGCATACGATAACGTGAACAGGGAACTCCTGTGGAGCATATTGAAAGATTTAGGTATCGGTCATGAGGTAATTGATTTTCTACAGGAAATCTACCGAGATAATGAAGTTGTAATTACATGGGAAGGGAAAAACAGTAGCACAACTGTCGGGGTGCACAAAGGATTAAGGCAAGGTTGTCCTCTATCAACGCTGTTGTTCATGCTTTACGTGATTAATATGGAAAGAAGGTTAGAAGAAAGTAATCTAGGTTATAATCTGTAGTACAGATTAGGCGGAAATGTAGTTGAGCAGCGACTACCGGGTTTAATGTATGCGGACGATATTGTACTGTTAGCAGATAGCCAGGAGGATTTACAAACTTTCGTTAATTGCGGTGGAGACGAAGGAGACGCTCTAGGATTCAGTTTTAGCGCAACCAAATCAGGGGTGATGATTTTTAACGATACAACTGACCAGGTGCTTACAATACAAGGCCACGAAACACCCAAAGTGGCCGAATACAAATACCTCGGGATATGGCTAAACGAAGGGCAGATATACACGGAAAAGCACGAACAGGATCTTAGGGCAAAAGGACGAAGAGACACCGGGATGATGAAACATAGGGCATTATGGGGGTACAACAAATATAAAGTACTAAGAGGTATTTGGAAAGGAATAATGGTGCCGGGACTTACTTTCGGCAATGCGGTTCTGTGCTTAAGGGCAGAAGTTCAGTCGAGATTAGATGTAAATCAGAGAGCTGTTGGAAGATTAGCACTAGGTGTCCACGGCAAAACCACAAACGAGGCAGTACAAGGGGATATGGGCTGGGCATCGTTCGAAGCACGGGAAGCTAAGAGTAAAATACTATATGGAGAATGCCAGAGGAACTTGGACGATAACAGGTGGACAGCTAAGGTATTTAAATACTTATACAGAAAGAGCGTTGTCTCACAGTGGCGGAAAAGAACTAGAAAACCAACCAGTAAGTATGCAGGTCATGAGGACGGAGAAAGAAAGAGCACTAAACGACAAGTTAAAAACGCGGAAGTTAAATATTGGATGAATTCCATGGAAAAGAAACATAGCGTAGAACTATATCGATACTGGAAAAGGCTGATCAGGAAAGAATTTTTCTATGATAACTCAAGAGGCAGTGCCCTACTTTTAGAAACTAGGTCAGGGTGTCTTAGAACGCGCAGCTACAAAAAGAAATTTAACGAAGATGACACATGTGCAGTGTGTGGTAGATCTGTGGAAACAATTGAACACCTCATAATCTAATGTGATGGTATCCATTCGGATGTCGATGCAGGCGCAGTCACTCTTCCTGAGGCACTAGGGTTTAAAGGTAACAATGGTCATGTAAATAAATCTGCAGTGGAAGTTAGCAAAAAGCGATTGGAGGATTGGTGGCTGAAAAGCAGAGATGTGCCATAAGGTTAGAATTGTAGGAAACCGTAGGAAAAGATGAAGGCGATTCTTAATGAGAATTGCCAACACAGTAAACAAAAAAATAAAAAAATTGGTGAGGCTCAGCTTGGCTAAGCCTGGGGAATGCGAAGCATATTAGTGGCTAGGCTTGGTAATACATGGCTTTCCTTGGTTGAATACTTGGTCATTTTAATACAACCACTAGAAGCCTTCGTCGTGGGGGAAGACAACGGCATGGCTACAGCGGAACGCCGACTAACCCCGAGACGCGCGTTGGGTGAGCGCCTGGATTGCCACTGAAGCCGCGTCTGCCTGCCCGGTGGAGCGAGCGTTTCACCTACACCGAGTGTGAACGCGCGTTCGAAATGCGCGGGTGTGACGGCTAGGGGTCCCATGGCGACGGCGCGAGGTGGAGGCCGGCTCTCTCATCCGATGTCACGTGGTATGACGTCACGGTGTCACGTGGCGTGACGGCTAGGGGTCCCACGGCGACGGCGCGAGGTGGAGGCCGGCTCTCTCATCCGATGTCACGTGGTGTGACGTCACGGTGTCACGTGGGGGTACCACGGCGACGGCGTGAGTGGTAGCTCTAGCAATATGCTTCGCATAAATAGAAAAGCTGAGCATGGTGTCAATTGCCACCACCCCGTTTCAAAGGGGACGCTCCTATCCATCCATCCATCCATCCAGCTAGCAGATGGTGGAATGTGTTTCACCTCAGGTCATCAGGCTTTACCGTCAGCAGTTGGACAGTTCACTGTAAGGGGCTGTTTATTGTCAGAAATTCTTTCATCTACATTGTTGCGCATCAGAGTTTACCCTTGTACTTCGATGAGCCATGGTGAACAACCAAGTCCAGCACTGAGTTAGCTCATATAGAAGGTGCTTTGCCTGGGGTTCTGAAAGGTTATAGGGCTTCTAAAACGAAACTTCGTTGTCGCCACTAATCCACCATGATGGCATTCCAAGTGATATAGCAGTAACAACAAACGCAATACGTTGTGGCCATCAGCCGCTATTTGACAACATCGACACTGCTATCGATATCTTTGATGCCGTCTTCGGTGCGTTTTCAGTTCACGCTAATGCCAGCGCTGCGGGACGCTAGCAGCTACAATGTGATATTTCTCATGACACGTGCGCTCCCAGTTTCTCCAGGGTATTCGTCACCGTTTCTCTGTTTAAGCCATGGTCTATCAAGTGCTCAAATACTATGCCATAGTAATTGCAAGTGGGTGTTTTCCAAACTTGTCTAGATCGCCTGCCACGGGAAAAGCTTAGCCTGGAATAACTAATTTTAAAAAGATGATAATATTTAGGTGCTGTCATTTAGGCATTATGAAACATTCTTTCGATATGCGCAAGTTCCTTTATTATGTGCAGATGCGTGCAGATCATCTCAGTAAGCACGAGTAAGCTTTATCAACGTTAAAATGCCCCAGACTTTCCGTATTCAGTGCTCTTTGAGCATATTTACACTGCCTTCAGTAGCTCCCCCATCATGAAAGAATACACATACTATCCAGTTATACGAATAGTTGAGATTTTGGCAATTTTCAAAAAGGCCTTCAAGTATCACAGGTGCGTGAATTAACGCTCTTTGACCAGAAATTACTTTGCCTCTGAAAATTAGATAGATGTGTGCGACTATTGATAGCAAGTCGACGTCAATATTTCTGATGTTCTACTCTTATTTGTTAGTTTCCCTTTCGAAATGTTACTTTTAGGCAGCAGTAGCTAGGCCGGTAACTATTGGTTACCACCTGTGTTGTGCCTTTCTCTATCCGACCTCCTACCGGTCCTCATCCCACTGTTTCTCCCCGAGTTAGGAAGCTTGCGCAACAACAGACGAAGGGCTGAAGCCAAGCAGCTGCACGCTTAGGCTTTAGCATACTTTTTCTACTATCAACTATGCAGTCGCGGAGTTCCGCTCTCAGTCACTGAAAAAACACGTGAAGCTTCTGCTTTTCAGATAAGGTCCGTAGGTTCTCTAATCCGCATGTCCAGAGCTGCTACGCGCCAGTCATGCAATGATCGGCACAACTAGGCCAATTGTATGCTTCTTGGGTGTGCGTTTTCTTCTTATGTCTTAGAGCGACAGCTATTGGTGCTAAACTCGGCACCGATACGGACTACGCAGCACGCCACTACGTCACAATCACATGACGACACCTGCGATAAACAGCTACTGTGCCGCAGGGTTTGTGAGCCCAGCAAAGACTAAGGGATTAAACCCAAGTGAACCCTGGTTAAGTATGCAGTAGGCTAGCTGAAGCTGTGCGTTCGAGCATGCGTCAGTCAGTAGAGGGCTACGCACCTTATTGAGCGACGTCGAAGCGCTCGAGGAACAGAACAGCGAAGTTTGGGTCTAAAGAGGCGACAGGGCTGACCATCGATGCAAGCCCGCAGGTTATGCACGAGGTGAACCTCTACGATATCAAGGGAACGGTAATCAACGTTTCTCTCGAGTGCGACACGATGCTCTCGAATCTATCCCGACCGTCACCGACGTCATAAACATCCGCCTGCACCTTTGCATGATGCCCTAGACCCCATATAGGTAGCGTGGGCTGTTTAGTAGCCACGTGTATTGGTTTATGGTTTTATGCGGTTTAATGTCATAAAGCGACTGAGTCCGTGACAGACATAGTGAAGGAGGGCTCCAGATCATTTCGAACAGCTGGGGTTTTTTAACATGCACTCACATTATACCAAGGGTGTCTAGTATTTCGATGGAGGCTAAATGATAGAGACCCGAGTACTGTGCGCGATGTCAGCGCGATCGAAATGCGATGGCTGTGACTGGGATTGAACCCTAGTCTTTCTGGTCAGCAGCCGAGCGCCTAACCACCGAGACGCCTCGTCGTCCGCCACGTGTATCGCTGTGCACATAAATGTGAGCCACTCTTTCGGCGCGTGATGACCTTATTGGCTTATGCGCTATAAAACACAACACAACTACTCTCGAGCCATTGCAGCTGTTATAAGGCATTTGCCGCAACTGTGTTCTTGCTACTAACGCCTGTGATGAGGATCCTGAAACAATGAGACAGGCTGGCGTTATGTGTTGTCAGGAGTCCTGTCCTATGGAACAAAAGTCGTGCACTCACGTCTTCAGTGAGTGACAGGAAAAAAATCTAAATAAAAGAAATATGCGGACAACACAAGAGAAAACTGGAGGCTGAGGCAACCAAAGAAGCAGTACTCACCAGATCTTCGGAACGGTTCAGAACAAGAAGCGGAGAACAACTTATTCGGCGGCAGCTAAAAGCCGTCAGAGAGTTAAAGTGACTATGGAAAAGGGCGTGCATGCATGTGGGAGAGCCACGCTGTAGATGTCAGACGCAGAATTTTGAAGTGGCCGCTGCCGCTTGGAGGAAAGTGGGATGTATGACAATCATCTGGCGAAATCTTCAGAATATGTGATTGAAAGCCCAAAGAGCATCTTTTCGTGCAGCCACTACATCGCAACACAGAAGTGGTTTCCGTTTGTTATCGACAAAGATTTCTCAACGAGTTAAGAGTTTGCCGTAATGTCCCACGAATTGTCTTAATTATCTGCTCTAAATTAATTGATTCCGCCCTATCTTGGTCGGAAAACCCTACGACTTGTCTCAGCAGTTACATGAACGATAAAGCGCCGGTGCTGCCACAACTCCGGCGCCTTTAAAGGGTCGCCAGCGCTCGTAGCGACCACATCTGTCCCATATGAAACTTGCGGCGAAGCTTTATGGCCACTAAGACTATTGAACGACTACAGTACACATGCCATTCGAAACATAAATTTCTGAATAATAGCGCAAAAGCGCGGCATTGTTTTTAGCGTGGAGCAACGAAGACCGTATATACCAGGTGTTTCAGCCAAGGTGAACCGGAACTTTTTAAAATAAGCTTTCTGGAGTATGAAAGCGTCTTCTGTGGCGCAATAATACCTGCGTTGGCGGACGTCAGAAAACATCTGAATAATGTTAACTAGCTAGACGTTTAACTAATTTCTGGTAATCAACTTTTTAGCTCTTACAATTGGGTACCTTTGCATTTATATATTTTTAGCCGGTCGTTATAATAGCCAGATCAGTTTATATAATTGCGAATGCGATATTACCGTTTGCGATATGGTTTACATGCACATGCTCTTATATGCAATGGAGGGATTGCTCTGCCTGGCTGTTTTTTCGAACGCGCATGCATTTGAGCACGATGTAGTAAAAATTTATTAGGCCTCTGCGCCCCGTTTAATCACGTTTTCGCCATTCGAAACGATAGCATGGGTATTACTAATGACCACCACCTACAAATCTCTCATTTCAAGCAGGTGTCTAATCGCAATAGTTACAAAGATGATTATCAGAAATTACTCAACTGGCTGATTTCTTAAATTTATTCACCTCTTTTCTGATATCCGCCATCGCAGGCATTATTGAACCCCAGAACCAAATATTTTAGGGGAATCCCCCAAGGTGGAGTAGATTTGTAATAAGTGAGTAATTACTCATTGACGTCCACCCGAGCGCAGCCATACGACTACAAAGGAAAGCTATACAGCTTTCTCAGAAACTTCGTAGTTAAAGAAAAATTCATCCTGGTCCGGGGTTCGAACCCGGGACCACCGCTACACCGGAGCAGTCGCTCTACCAATTGAGCTAACCGGGACGGCAAGCTTATGGTAGGGCGAGAGCGAATTGATCAATAACTCGAAGTGGGAACAGTGTTGACCAAATATTTTAGGGGAATCCCCCAAGGTGGAGTAGATTTGTAATAAGGGAGTAATTACTCATTGACGTCCACCCGAGCGCAGCCATACGGCTACGAATTTTTCTTTAACTACGAAGTTTCTGAGAAAGCTGTATAGCTTTCCTTTGTAGCCGTATGGCTGCGCTCGGGTGGACGTCAATGAGTAATTACTCCCTTATTATGAACCCCAGAAGCCACCGTCATGCCTCAAAAATCTCATTTTTTAACAAAATTCTGCTTGACCTTCGCTTAAACATATTCAGAAAACCTTCAACTGATCTTTTTTTTATATCACAGTCCTAATACGCTCATTATGGCACGCTATTTTGCGTTACTTCCACATCGTAATCTGCAAAAACTGTAAACTGAAAACAATTTTTATATAACGAGAGCACATATGCCTAAATGTATATTCAATTTGTGATGCACTCCTTGGGTTTATATCATAAGTGCGACCGACGGGGTATCTTCAAGATGCATATATTAGAATGGACAAGAAAAAGAAAGAAAAGCTAAAGTGCCCAGCCCCAGCCGCCAGTTGACACAACGGGCTACCTTCAAGATACACATGTTAGAAAGGGCAAGAAAAAAAAGAAAAATGAAAGCGTCCAGCTTTCAGTGGGATTTAAGCGACTTTTCTGTTTTTTCCGTGTCGGCGAGCTTATTTGAAAGAAGAGACACTCCAGTGGCGCAGTCGTTGCGAGCCCATAACAGGAAACGGCACTACATCCCATTATTTTCTTCTTTCTGGTTGGTTAAATTCGCCTCAAATAAAAAATGTAGAAATAAGACAATACGGGCAACCGCACCGGCACATAAAGCAGTTTTTATAATGGAGACGATCTCATCGTAATCATCGCTTACGATCACTGCGCATAGTCGAATTTCCAAACAATTAGGCACTCGACTCCAGCCTAATTGCAAAGAACCATGTCTCACGAGAACTTAAAACCTTGTCACACAAACCGTGATACCGTGTCAAACCGTGTCAAAAACCATCTCACACAAAAATTATTTACTACTCATGCAGCACTGTGAGAATACATTATTCTCTGGGCGTTCACTAAGCTACTCCACTGCGGCTTTTAGTGCACATCGTCCACTCAAATACGAGGCAATATTCTTCAACATACTCTAGAAATACCCGACAAGGAACGGAGACATAGCCAACAATTCGGAACAAAAACATTTTTGAGCAGGAAGCCGCTTCTGAACGCAATTTTTTCCAATAATATTCCACTATAATAATCAATATATCCATAGATCACCCGACGGCAGCGTTTTTTTTCTTTTACTAATGTTTTTGCTATTGTCAAAAGCGTTCACCATCGATTTTATATGGTTATTTTAACTGTTCGATGCGATGCATTGAAACTCTAAAAGAAAGACTTTCCACATATCAGAAGAATCAATCATATCAGAAGCTTTAATATTTTCATAATAATGTCTTACAATTTTCCAATTTTCAAAATTCTTGTCCCAGAATGTTGGACATGTGTATCTGCCAAACAATCCGGGCTATTTGCCGCAAAACGTTTCGTTGAAAGCATTCACTCGATTGTTTCTAACTACTCAATGAGGATCCATGTTTCCAGATTCGTCGCATGATGTCCCTGCTTAACTTTGACAGTATCTAATTATTTCATTCCTACAAAATTAGGTGGGCGTGCTTTCATGCCCTGGGTCTGCTTTAAATAATCGTTTGATGAATCACCCAGGAATTTTTCGTAATCATGGTAACCGCAACCCAAGAGACACATTGTAGCTTGGATCCTCGGCAGGCAAATATGATTTGCCATGTACAACTTTTACAAGATTTCTTTTTAAGCATAAAATGCTTTTAGCTCCCGTTGTCGGCAGTGTGGTGACGTCACGCCGAGACCGAGGCCAACATCCGGGCACTGAATTCCACTCATCCGGGTACTGAAACGTGAACATCCGGGCACCGTACGACATTTATTGAGATTCAACGAGACTCTCTAAGCCCTCCTACGGGACCGGCATACAAGCGCCGGTTGCTCTCCAAACGAGTCACAAAAAATAACTGCGGCCAGTGTCTTCTCAATGTTCATCACGTATCACTCGAGCTGTGCATCTGATAATGCACGGAATTATAATTTCCGATTTCTAATAACGCGCGCAAGAAGCACATACAAGCCACGATACACTTCGTTGTCATACGTGATCTGTTAGGGGCTTTGAGAGAAGGCCGCTTAGAGAAAGAGGGGAGCTCCAGGGCGAGAAGGGCTTTCGGCAGAAAACTGCTTTCGCGCCCTCCCCAAGGATGGCGCTACGGTCCTACACTCACGCATGTAAAAGACCGGCCGCTGGCCGGCGGACGCAGTTGTTGCTGCGACGCGCGTCTTTTCTTTCCTTTTTCTCTTTCCTCTGATCTTTTAACTCTCCGGCCAATCCCCCGCCGTGGGTATGTGCCATTCAGCCCGAGGACATCATCATCATCGTCATCTGCATATGGCAGCGGTGGTGGCTCGGCGGGAGCCAGTTGGCAGGGCCGTGCAATTTCCTTTTCATCGTTCTCTCAGTCACAACAACAACAACCTCAGGTTATGCCGTTTCCCCCACTGGCAGGCAGATGTATACACGCTCGCGGAGTATTCGAACGCGCTGCATATGCATTCTTGTCAGGCCTGCGTATCGTCGTGTCCGCGCACGCTTCTGCATCGTCCTGCATTTCAATGCCGCCACTGTCACAGCTGCTTAAGCCGAGCAATGGAGCCTGATACAACGAGAGAGAGAGAGAAAAACTTTATCATGGCAAGTGTGTTTAGACCCCCCTTGGGTCCCTGGACCTCCGCACGGTCCCACTCTGCGTCGGAACGTTCATGCGGTGTTTGTTCATGACGTCGGCACCCCGAAGCACCGCAGCAAGCTGCGATGGCGGGTCCGGAGACGAGAGCACGACCTCCCAGTCCTCCCAACTTGATAACGCGGGCTGTCCCTGCGGGGGAGGATCAGCAGGGCAGCCGAAAAGGATGTGGGAGAGTGTGGCGTGAGGGTCGCCGCACAGGGTGCATGCAGGGGAGGTGCCACAGTAGAGATAGCAGCTGAGGGGATGAAAGAGAGCGGGTCTGGAGGCGTCTCCAGAGGATCTGTTGGGAATGGGTAAGGGAGGGGTGTGGAGGAGGGTAAGTCCGACGGTCCAAGCGGGGCATTTGCGTGAGCTCTGCAAAGGTGTGCGCCCGCTCTCTCGACAAACCTGGACCGAGGCCGTCCTGAGCCCGGCAAATCAAACCTCGGGCCAATTTATCGGCAGCCTCGTTTCCTGGATTTCCAGAGTGAGCCGGCACCCACTGGATCTCTACCCTGCGTGGTAAGTTTTTGGAGGGGGTGTTCAACAACTCCCAAGCAGGGGCGTGAATCCTGCCTCTCGCGAAGTTGAACAGAGCCGTTTTGGAGTCGCTAAAGATGTAGTTTGCATTGGAATGTACAAGGGCTAGGGCGATGGCGGTTTCCTCTGCCTCCTCAGACGTACAGCCCGAGGGAAGGCGGTGTGTGAGGGGCTGTGCTAGGGCTGGATTGTAACCAACTGCTACAGCTTCATGAGTTGTGCACGCGGCGTCTACCCAAATGGCGTCCTGGGCTTGTCCGTAATACTTGTGTAGGGCCTTAGCGCGAGCCATGCGGCGAGGGATGTGGTACTGGGGATGAATGTTCCGGGGAAGGGGTTTCACAACGAGGGGGGTATGAATGTGTCGAGGAATGGCTATAAGGGATGTCTGATTAGCGGGAATGTTGATGCGAAGGGAAGCGAGGATATGCCTTCCAGTTGCGCTCGCGGCAAGTCTTAAATACTGTGTCTGAAGGTGCGCGTCTACTAGTTGCTGAAAGGTGTTATGCATGCCTAATTCAAGGAGCTTGGCTGTGCTAGTGCTGCGGGGTAGGTTTAAGGCTGCCTTGGTTGCTAGACGAATCATGGCGTTCACTCGCTCTGTTTCCATGCGGTTCAGCTTAAGATATGGGGTGCCGTATAAAATGCGGCTAAGTGTAAAAGCATGCACTATTTTAATGCTATCCGCTTCGTCTAAACCTTTGTGCAGGGAGGATACGCAGCGTAGATGTTGCAACACGGATTGCGTGGAGGCCTTAAGTGTTTTAAGGGTATGATCGTTGCGTCCGGAATCCTGCAAGTAAAGGCCAAGGATACGGAGGGTGGGGGTGACGGGAATAGGGGTTTCTTGTAAAGTGATTTGAATGGGCGAATTAGCTGCAGATTTCGGTCTTATGAGGAGAAGCGCGGATTTAGAGGGGGAGCATTCGAGCCCAATAGATGACGCATGAGCGAAGATGGTGTCAGCTGCTAATTGAAGAGTTTCCTCAATTTCTCCATCAGATCCGTGAGTGGTCCATGCCGTAATATCATCAGCGTACAAGGTATGCCTTAGGTGTTGGATGAGAGTGAGTTTATGAGCTAGGGGGATGAGAGCAATATTGAATAGAAGGGGGGAGAGGACCGCGCCTTGGGGTGTTCCAAGCTCGCCGAGTGGATTAGGTGGTGTGCTCAGCTCAGCTATGTGCAGGGAGGCAGTGCGGCCCGAGAGAAAGGCGCGAACGTAGTTGTAGGTATTTGAGCCTACCTGTAGTGCCTGTAGTTCTCGCAAAGTGGCATCGTGTCGAATCCTGTCAAATGCCTTTGTGAGGTCAACCGCCAGAATAGCTTTAGTGAGGTGGGGGATCGTGTCATCAAGCACGTCATGTGTAATTTGTAGTGGTGCATCCTGTGCTGATAGATGCGCACGAAAGCCCAGCATGCTGTGCGGAAAAAGGTGGTTGTCTTCCATGTACGTGGTTAGTCAGACAAGAAGTTAGAGGTATTAAGCGTGTTGCGAAAAGCGATCGCTTTGCGAGTGATACGCCACAGAAGACTGCTCGCCCCTGCCCTGCCGACAACGAACACTAGACCCATTTCAAGATTTTGACTATTACCATCTACAAGCAATGTGTTATGCCCGTAAACATTTCATGCTTACTCTACTCTCGGTTACGGGAGAGGCAGAGATTTTTTATTTGTGATATTTTTATTTTATTTTCTCTACCAGAAGCCGTGACGGGGAATTGTTCCGATGGTGGTACGCCGGGTGAAAGAGATTTGCTTTTCGACAAAGCCATGAGTAGATACCTCACTTTAGAATCACTGCGGAAAGCAGCCATTCCCGATTTCAACCACACGGCCCGCGTGGCCGGGTTCAACATGGTCATGCATTTTTCTAACGGAACCATCACTGGCTTGAGCAGCGTTCGAAGACTGGGAAGCAACTACTTCGAAGCCAAGGAGAATGACAGCATGCGAATTCGCGTCGGAGTGCAACTGGATGGACTGAACGTTTCTATCATAACATCGATAAAGGTATTATTTTTTCACTTAATCGTCCAGGTCGAGGCTTTCGTCCCCGCGGTCAGCTTCGTCGCCGAAATTAACGAGTGAGTACAACACAGTCTCCTTTCCGTCAGAAATAGCGACGAGTTAGAAGTTTTGTAGACGTATGTGATAATGATGCACCACAAAAAAAAAAGTTCATTGGTGTGCAAAGGACGGGAAGCTTAAGTTCAGCTGGTTGTTAAAAGACCTCCTCCCGGATTTTTGAGTAAAAGACCGAGTCTGTATAACTCCTGCTCACACTAGCAAAACAAAAGATGAAGCGACTGATTCGATGTAATGTCCGAGCTGTAAAGCAAACGTTAAGAAAAAAGTTTTAAAATATAAACGGGCAGTGGACAAGGTAACATACATGAATATATTAGCAATTTTGACAAGCCTGTAGAAAATTGTGACAAGAGTGTTCATTATGAAAGGTTTAAGATGAGCCATAATATCACGAAAATATTGTTATAAAACACATTTTAGCTTATAAGTGCCTAAAAGTTAAAAATAATAAAAGATAAAAGGACGACAATAATTAAGGTGAAACAAAATCAGCAAAAGGCACAGGTCTCATGATTAAAATATATCGACTAACTGTTCTGAATATCGCGTTTTTTCTCCACATCAAAGTACATCGTGTTTATGCGTGTCTTCCAATGCTCGAAACAAATTTATGTCTCTGCGCCCGAATTTACCTCTGCTACGCCCTGTGACCTGCGTGCTAACCAACAAAGGAGAACAGTGGTATGCGTTAAATTGTGCAGTCTAGTGGGCTTCGTAGTTATTGCCGAAGCAGGCAGCGGTCTCTCTAAAGCAAGCTCGAAACAGACGAGAAATGCATGCAGTGTACGTGAAAGCCTCGGGGCTTCCTTCACAATAAACATTAGTGGAAGTTCGTGCTCGCCTCTCCTAGTCCTGTGCCCCTGTCTTGCTTTTTGCTGAATATTGATCTCAGAAACGACTCACCAACTTGACCAAGAGACAACGCTTTTGCTGTCGGAAGACGACAGGCTTATTTCTAAGCGATAACATCCGAGACATTTATAGAGCCATACGTTGTAATCGTAAATTCCTAACCAATGCTTCGCTTGCAATGCCCGAATGTTCCCACTGCGTACAAAATGGCCGTTCTCGTGGAAACATAGCTTTCTTCTAGGATTCAGCAAATCGTTATAGCATCAAGTGCAATCTTCTACGCACGACCTCTGGTAAGGGTAACCGATGCACGCTTCCAAGTTCATGCAAACTCCTAGAGGCATTGTACAGTGCAGTGCAATTTGATGGTTACCGCGTGCGTTTGAGATAAAATGGGCCAATATATTTTTCCTGCATTCACGCCTGCCGTTTGCATTTACATGACCGTGCAAAGTGAAGGAATTTTTTGTCTATAAAAGCTAAAGCATTTCTTTAAACCTTCTTGCGAAAATGAACAACGTTAGTGCAGTTCAGTCTTAAAAAGCTAAGCCTTATGTGATCACAGTCAAGACGCGTTTGACAGTACTTACCAGTGACAGGCACAGGATGTCGCGATTTTCGATTGTAAGACTCCTCTGCGGCCTTGGTGTCATGCTCTCCTTATTATTAAAGCCGAAATCTTTTTATAGCTGATGAGTGGCGTGCACAGCATGTGGCACGCTTTCACCGATCCATAGCCGACCCACAATCTGGTCCATAGCAATCCAACAAGCCAATCAGCATTCAAATCCATAATTCAACAAGCCAAACGTAATCCACGATCCAATGCATAATCCAAAAAGGCATGAGCTCTCAATGAAGAAAAATAATAAAAGAAAACATGAGTCTAGGCAGGAATCGTACCCCGAGCCTAAGGCGTGCAAGACGGAGATGATTTTGCTGTTTATTTTCCACCATTTTATTTACTACGAGGTTATGTATTTGCCGAAAGGGGATATACAGATTATTCACAACGCACGCAGCTAGTGATGCCACTGCACTAGCTGTACAGAAAACACAGCTGAAAGGGCGGCAAAGATAGGTACGGCATCGACAGTGGAAACCAGTCTTGTAGAAAAAAGTCGCTTTTTTATAAATGTCCCCGAATTGAAGCAGCATTCGACCAAATTGGCTTCTGGGTGAACATGATTTCCAGCGTTAAATGTCAGGAAGTCCAAAGGCAAAAAAAAACATGGCATAGGGTACGCAGTCAGTGGAGTAGCAAGAGGGTGACGTACACTGTCGGAATTTAGAAGAAGGTCCGGCTTTAGCGACATCTGCAGCCCATCCAAAAACAAAATCACATTCTTGGAGTGCAGAAAAGAGAGCTCCAAGGTTTCAGCCACCTTGCACTGACTACAGTTAACAGAAGGTACAAAAATGTGTTTGTCATCCAGCCACAAGTTAACAGGTATAGCTTCGGCGTTTAATTGAAAGAAAAACGTTTTTTATGCAAGGAGGGATAAGCATTTTGCACACTCGCGTTAACACATCACGACCCTCGAGGCCAACGCAGACAAAACGATACAATGGCAGCGTAGAGATCATCATTATCAAATCCCTGTACAAACGGCTACACGAAACAAAACATAAGAACTCGTTACAAAATCGAACTTTCGAAAACTAACACAGGAGCACAAACTTCCTGTATAGAGCCCAGCAAAGAGGGGCACTGAGTATAGTTTGAGAAACCACTAAGTTTAGAAACAGATTCATGAAATTTTTCTGGAAGAATGTTCTATTAATCTAATTTGAACAGCCACGAAAAAAAGAAGAAACAGGCAACTAACTGTTCCACATACAAGTGAACTAAGCCCAACCCTCCCGCACAAACAAATCTGAAAAGATTATCACGTCGCGTCGGCTCGAAATTGGATGCCCAAATAAAACACGCTAATATCCGATGAAAACGCTGGATTGCCAGAAAGGTGTTCCAGGCTTCAGCATGACCGAAAACTGAAAGTCGATGTGGGACAAAACTTTGAGCATAATTAACGCTCGACGATCGGAACCGGCTCCTTCCAGTAATGTGCACTTGACTTAAATGCATACAGTGGAACGCCAATATATTTAGGTGGCACACATGACCATTCTATTCCGCTATAACGGAGCGGTGCTGGGCCCCATGAACCGAAAGACAAACCAGAATCGCTCTAATGCAAAGAAAAAAAAACCGTCGTGGCATAGTGGAATCGTCCGAAATCGCTCCAAATGTTTTGGGATGATTCCACTGTGCCACGACAGTTTTTTCCTTTGCAGCTGAATGAAGGCGCGTCTAGTAAATGCTGAGTTGTCTTAAAAGCATACATAAGTGATTATGAATGTATAAATTTCAGATGACGCATTTAACCGAGCAAAAGAGTACTTTTCTGGTTTCTTGTTTGGTGTGTCATAGCACCGTCATGCGCAACCCACTGCGCAACCATCTGTGTACCTGCCGGTGCTGTGCACATAGAAGCTCTGCGCTTATGGGGGCAGTTACGTACGCGACGTGGTCGCGGGCAGCGATATCGAAATACAGGGTGTTTCACCTAAGACTTTCTGCAATTTTTAAAAATAAGCTACTTGAATTAGATGCACGCTTTTTCTGTCATAGCATTGTCAGTGGTGTAGTACATCATAATGTAGCTAAGACGTGCCAACTAGCAGGCTTTTTAACCAATATTTAATAGTTAACTTTTAAACTATTACCGTTGGGCTCCTTAATTATTGAGAGGCATGTAGCCCACCGTAAGTGATGTCCATATCCGTTTTTAGAATTTCGAGAACGCGATTATCCTCGGCGCTGTGGCCCAACAAATTTCGCCTACATCACGCCAAAATACATGAGGTTTGAGAAGCTTGCAGGCAAAGCAACCTCTCCAGTGCACGTAACTCGTCGAAAAAGCCAAAATTTGTTGGGCCACAGCGCCGAGGATAATCGCGTTCTCGAAATTCTAAAAACGGATATGGACATCACTTACGGTGGGCTACAGCCTCTCAATAATTAAGGAGCTCAACGGTAATAGTTTAAAAGTTAACTATTAAATATTGGTTAACAAGACTGCTAGTTAGCACGTCTTAGCTGCATTATGATGTACTACACCACTGACAATGCTATGCCAGAAAAAGCGCGCATCTAATTCAAATAGCTTATTTTTTAAAATTGCAGAAAGCCTTAGGTGAAACACCCTGTGTAGCTTCTGCAGGCACACCTCATACGTACGAGCCTTTGGTAAGTGCCATATATTACGAGTTCACGAATAAAATACGAAACGTTATCTTTGCGCGTGTTGTGTTTCAACTTTAGTGCAGCATTAGATCTCTGAGAAGTCACGACTATCGAAAGTGAGCTCCGACAAGATATTGTTGTCCTCCACAATGTGTTTTTCGCCAATGTTTCATTGTTATTTTGTTCTTCAATTAAAAAGGCCCCTAACTTGAAATCAAAAAGAAAGCTAATAATTTTCAAAATGTTGAAAACATCTTTATTTTCTTCTTTTTGAAGTATGAAACCCTATGCAAAACAATCACAATGTTGGACGGCTGCTGGTGTTTCTAGCTCAACGACAGCTCGACGTTTAAGAGCCACGTTGTTACATCGCGGCCCAGAGCAGCTTAGCTGCTCTCTGAAAGAATAACTGTGGGCTTGTAAAACACCCTCTACGATCGTCAGCCTTGCTATCCTGCACATTTTGAGAGAATGCATCGATCCATCACTCAGTCCAACTCAGAAACAAGACAACGGCGAGCTTGAAACGTGGGTGAGCGTTCGTGCGCAGCTGGCATCTTGTGGAAATCTTCGGTGGACTCTGCACAGTGCAATACTGCAAAATTGTTCGAGAAAATCGCGGAATTCCTCCAGCTTCCTCTTCACTGCTATGCAATGGTGCGCCGAGTGTATTTTCCGACAATAACTGGCGCTTACCGTTTTGCTTCCGCGTTATATGATGCGAACTTTTCCTAACATGTGAAATAGTTAAATCTACAGCTCATGTATAAAAAAAAATGATGACGGCAAACGTGACCACTTAAATGGCCGACAAACTGGGCCCAATATATCCTTAAAATGGCAGGCATTCAGTAGAAAGTGCCTCCTTTCTTTCACTGCGCCGAGGCCTTAAGTGTTGACGCTTTCTCCGTCAGTTCTTTTGCTAACATGGCACATGAAGCTTAACCGAACTTCTTCAGCAAGCGTTCATTGTTTAACGTGGTCAAGGGAAATGTAAATATTGCGGAAACCTGCGTGTCTCTGCCACCAAGAAAAACAACAAAAAGGTCTAGTTACTGTTTACGCTAACCTGTCGAAATCAATTTTCTCTTACTGAGGGCTGTTTTAGGCCCCTGTAGACCATTTGGCACTAAACTTTTGCTATGTGCACAGTTTCAACGTTAAACAAAAGTCACTGTCAGTGATATGAAGTTGGCAAATGCTGTTTAAGCTGAGCGTGAGCAATCGACCCCTCAGTGCCAACGTTTCGACACTGCGCTCCCGACTTCAGCGATGACGTCAGCTTTCAGAAGCACTTCCAGGCTTTGAGAAATATGACACTACGAGAACCCCGGCCAGTAAAGATCCTGATTCAGGCTCAGTAAACTGATGCCAAAAGATAAACAAGACGCCATTTGCATGTCTCCTCGAACTACTTGTCGCACCGGCATGCTCTCAGAAAGCTTTCTCCACCTCGGTAAGAGCAAGAGCCGACGAAATCTAACACGTTTTTCTCTCTGTCGTTTCCAACAGGTTAAACAACACGCTTCATGTTACCCACTTCAAGCTAAACAACACAGAGCAATTTCTCATACGGTTCAGGCTGCTCAATGGGGCATGGCGCATGTTTAACCTGATCAAGTGGCCTCTTGAAAAGTTCTTGAATTGGAGAGTTAATAAAGTTTTGCCCTACCGAATTGAGCATGCATTAAATGAACACCTGAAGAAACTCAGTCAACGGAGTGAAGAAGCAAGTGAGTTTTTAAAAACATCTATTCATAAGATACCGAACAGCCCGAACTTCAGGCAGGGCATTATTGGAAGACAAATGGTCTGGAGAGCGCAATACATAGTCTTTGACAGACATATGGCTACACCCTTGGTCAGACGTCATCAAGCCACACGGTTCGCTCTTTAGCCTTCTAGTGGAAAGCGTATGCCACCCCTGCAAACCTATATCTCTGCAAAGTGGACATAACCCACGTTCTCACTTCCAAGACTATTTGGTGTTTTGGAATGCCTTAAGTTCTCTCTTATGCGGCTCAAAGGCGCACTCTGTAGTCTGAAAACTTTTCGCCAAGGCTGTACATTTCTTTAAAAACGGGCACACTTAATTTATGCCCCGCGTTTCACGGGAGGGTTTATAGAACTCCTTAACATTGGGTGAGCAAATAGAAAAATTGCTTTCAAGAACACACTGTAGAACCTCACCAGTTTTAAGAATCACGGTAGTTATCATACTAGTTAGTTAGTTATTAAATTCATGTGGCTTAGTGATGATGTTATTCAGGTCAAAGTTGCTTGCATGTGCCTTACTGTGAACAGCTTTTTAAAATGACAGCAGGAAAGGAGAAACCGTTATAGTCCGATACAACTCAAGAACGCAGTGGCTCTTCCCCATCAAAGGATCTCCTTCCAGCAATGGCGTCGGCCGATTCTCATGAACCTGATAGTGTGACGATGCAAGGAGTGGCAGATGATAGGAGAAATTATCCTCTCCCTGCATTGTCGGCGATAGTCCCCTCCCTACAATGTCACCTCAATTCCTGCAATATCAGGCTACTCATGCCGGCAGGTTCATGAAAATCGGGTGACGTCGTTGGCGAAAAGGGGGTCCTTCGACGCAGAAAAGCCGCTTTTTTTCCTAACTTGTATCCCACTATATAAAACACCTGCTGCAATTGGTTCATGCCACATAACAGTGGAGAATCTGGAAGGGAGGCTTATTAAGGAATGAACCGCCAAATAAATCCTAGATTTTAGGAAAACACCACCCCCGCTTCCTTCATGCCACCATGAGCAAAGTCTTTGATGGCAGCAATACAGATAGTACATGCTTTCTAACCCCTCTGCCACTCTACTCGGAAACATCGGTGTAGCCGCCCCCCCCCCCTCTCCTCTTCTTATAAAACAAATATTTCATGCATGATTTTTCATTCTCCTCTACCTCTTAAGCGAAATTCAAACAAGAAATAATTCCATCTCTCTCGAGAGGAGGGTTTGCGCACACATGACCAAAACGTCACGCTTCTAGCCGCCGAGGCAGGTCTAGCGCAGGGACGGAAAGCTTCCAGGAAGGGACGGAGCTTTATCCCGGCCGGCGCAAACACTCTAAGAATCCGAGAAGGGTCGGCCGGCGCGAAGGCGAACACGGAGATGAGGCAGATTAGCGAATTAAACCAGGCAGGAGCGGCGGGTCAGGGGCCTCTGCCGGCCGGCACAGTCATCAACTACCCATCCTTCCCCCCGAGGCTCCCCTGTACGAATTCTGCTTTAAGAGGAGCCACTTCAAAGCCCGGGGTTACGCACGCTTTTCTCGAGATCATGACTAAAGAGGGCATGCTTCCCGCCCTACCCCACCTGCAAAGCACCGACAATGTCTGTCAGATTAAAACAGGAAGTTTAGTTTGCGAGATGCTACGGTCACGAAAAACCAACGCCATAAATCTATAAGAGAACTCCCTCCGCTGCGAAATTTTGACAGCTTCTGTTCGGTGCCTAGCAAAGAGTTTTTCGAGGTACAAGTTAGCACATGCACAAGTGCGCAGCGCACATGTAGCTCCGCGTCTATTCCGTAGTGCAACAAAAATGTGATAGACTGCAATGTGCAAAGCGGCATCCACTTTATGCAGCTTGAACAGTCTCTGCAGTTCATTACAAAAGCAAGTGCGCTCTTTGCCCGGCTGCGGGACACTTCGCCGCACGCCACCCTCTACAGGGGTTGGTATGCATGGGCAATGCCGGGTCTTCGCCGAACTGTGAACGAAAATGTTCTTAAAACCCCGCTGACTGTACTGTATGACTGAGTGATTCTGACAAGTGCGCATGACACAAGCTACACTCTGCAGATACTTTCTGCTCACTACTCATCCTCTTCTTCGCAAAATCCTTGCCGTTTGCAGGCGAAGAACAGTGCACCAACTGCACAATGTTCGATCGCAGCCTGCGCAATGCAGTGCTCGCATACAATCTGGACCCAGCACCGCTTCCCACGAGCACCACAAGCACACTGGCGACCCTCATCCGCGTACAAGTGACCAACGGTACTATCAGCGGCCTCTCCAGGCTGCGGCAGTCGGGTGACCTTGAGTGTCGCATCGATGACTGCGGCGCGTACGCCTTCGTGGACCTGACTGTGACCAACCTGACCATTGCGTTTGCCGCGAAGGTTAAGACCTTCTTGGTGGACTTGGCGGCGCTTGTGAGCGCCACCATTTCGGCGAGGATCATTGTCAAATTTGTCGAGTGAGTATAAAGCTGACGCTTTTATTATATTTATTATTATTTTTTTGTTTCGTTGAAGCAGTGTTCTTTCATTTTTTCGCGATATTTTTGCGGTCATAACTAACTTTTCAATCTTTTCAAGGTAATGTTTAGCTATCCATGGGGGCCCTTTTGTTGTTGTTCGTGTACTGTCAATGCTCTGTTGCTGATGATTTTTCAGTTTTAAGGGCTGCACCCCTCTATCAAGCCAGTCATAAGCTTTCTGGATGCACCTCTAACATTGTAGATGTTGAAAGAAAGGTATTTGTGATTAAGCTTACAATTATGATTTATGATTAAACTTACTTTGCATCCTCTCATGTCTTAAAGCGACTGAAGAGTCACAGCAGAGCACTGCTATTCAATAAAGTAAAACGTGCGCATGTAACGCCCGCATGCAGCCCCAACCTGTCAGGATGGTTGTGGGGGACAACGTGGCCTTTTTGTACAATGCTAAACATAGGGATCCGAAGTCTAAGATCCTAAGCTCTTTTCTGCAACATGGGCGCGTAAAACATATCCTCGCCAACGCATAGTTACTAGCAATTAAGCAAATACTAGAAAATATAGTTTTGTTCCTTATGCAGTCAAGCCCAAGTATTGAAACGGCGAGTGTGAATACCTTATCTTTCTAACACAGTGACTGCACGTGCCTTTGTGCACATCCTCTCCTCTAATCTTCACTGCCCTGCGTTCGGTCCAGCGCGGTTTAAGAAACGTCGTAAGGTATAGTTCGGTGTAATACTGCCCAAATCAATTTGGATCTTTAAAAAACGCGGCTTGCGTTCAACAAATATTTTCATGGTGCGAAACCGCACCTGGCTAATACAACAATTTACCTGAAATACTATACCGTTTACCGTCCTTCCGTCCTTCAGTGCTTCCAGCTACGTCATGTCCCTATTTTTCCGCAGTCGGCATGCTCTCATGACAGACAATAACGTTGAAACAGCTTCAAAGTAAAACGACTTCTAGAGATTGCGGTATTCTTTAATGTTACATTTGTTATTCATGTGGCAATTTTCACAGTGCAACGTGAGGGATGAACGCTAATTTGTGATTAGTTTATTAGCGTACCAGAAGCAGGTATTAGACGGAACAACGGAGCTCAAGTAGGAACCGAATCAAGCTTTGAGTAAATGTGACACTTGATTACTGTGTTCAATTTTTCAGCTTTTCCCCTTTTTAGCCTTAAGCAGTTTCACAACCAACAAGAAATATCTTTTTGATACGCCATGTTATTACAGTCGGTGCCGAGAAAAAGCAAAATGCAAAATAATAGAGCGGGAAAGGAAAAATTATAAATTTTTGTCATCTGGCCAAAGTTCACTGCTGAAGATTTTCCTGGCGTATCTCTCACATCCTGACGCGCGTTTTCTTTTTCTGCACAGAAAAAATGCCACTCTTGTTCTGGAAAGTCTTGTCATAAATACAACAAAGCCTATAGACGTCAACGTCACGGGGATCGGAATTGCGTCATCATCTTTAGCTTTCTTCCTACCTACAACATTAATTGCTAGGACACTGCAACATGGCTTGCGGCCACTTGTAAACAACACTATACAAAATGGGCTCATTGCATTGCACAAGTTTGCTCATGCAAACATGACAACAAATAAAACCCTATGAAACAAGAACCTTTCTTCAAGGCAATTGCATATCAGACTCCCTGACATTTCAAAGGAAGCCTTTCGTGCTAGAAGTGCTTCACATTAGTCTTAATAAGGCTATATTGTAACTAAGCAACTGATTAAAATGAAAGTTGATAACATTTCTCGGGGACTTTATTGTTTGTCGTGAGATGCTTTCTCAGTGTTTTACTTTCTTTTTTTTTCATATTTCTAGTGGCGGCGAATTGAAATTCGCTGAGGTTTCTTGAATACTTGTGCTCATTTCTCGAAGCGAAGCGAGTGGCTATGCTAAACATAAATGTTAACAAAACGGGTTTTTGTTCCGCCAAGTTACGGAGCTAGCATTGTTTCTCATGGAGCACATGTTGTATACAGTCTACAGAACGGAAGAATGGAAACGTTTTACCTTAAGAATGAAATGAGCATTTCAAACCTTTCAAACACCTGAGTCGTGCCTTTATGCTTGGCTCCATTTTAGTAACAAGTATCGCGTCGCAAGTGCTTTTCGTGCTCCCAGAGCGCCGGTAAAGGAGGAAGACAAGGGAATACTCTACTACTGCAGCGCGTGTCCGAGCCGTGTTTCGCAGAAAATGCGGAATGAGTTGTGTTGACTTAGTCATCAAGTGTACCGTAGACTTTCTTTAAAAGATAACCGACCTCACACTGAAGTCGCCTTTCATGATAGCGTGAAACATGCACGCTTACCAAATAAATGACGCGCAACATATCGCACAGAAGCAGCAGCACGAAAATCGGGGTTCGTGGTTATGTTCATAGATCAAGATTGCCTTCGAGAATGATCCCTATCGCCACTCGAAAACAACCATGCGTGGTGTGCAGTCTTTTGTGTTCTATGTTACGTGACATAAGGCCAAATGGCCCCTGAAGGCCGACAAGTGCACCACAGCGTCATGTTACGCCGTACCTTGCACTCTGGTCTGGAGTGGCGCCCGCTGTCTTATATATCACCATCTGAGAAAACCTTGTGGAGTCGTTTGAGCATTGCGTTAAATTTGCACATCATTCGTCATTAGTCATGCAGGAATGTAACGCCTGTGGCCTTTTCCGTAACGCCAGTAGTGGCGATCAGACCCCTAAGCGTATACACTGTTTCTGGCGACCAGCCGCACCTAGAATGATGGCGGCCAGGCGCAAGTGCTTACACTTCTTCCAGATTGTTGTAGTTGTTTTGAGCTTAATCTCGATGATTACATACCAGCTTTTAAATGAGCGCGGCATGCATTCTGTTAGACGACCGCGGAGTATGCTTGTTGCTATCGCCGCCGACGAGTCATTCAGCTCTTTGTGACCTCGAGTCAGCCCAATGAAGAGTATCTTTTGGAAGCTGGCTCACTTTGTTCCCGACTGCTGAACAGCCATTATCATTTCCTGACAATACTTATGAGAACATCTATCCAACCAATCATACATAACGGCGACGATGGGTCTCGCATGGTTCTCACGCATCACGAAGGCTTTTTTTACTCAATTAAACAACAGATGGTGGCAACGTACTGTTTCCATACCATGAAGTCTAGCTGCTGACCTAGACAAGATGAGGAAAGGACGACAACAACACTGACAGCAGTGTGGCTTTGTCCGCTGAAGTTGATGCGCACAACTGCGTCGTGCTGGCCGGCATTAGAAGCGAGGGACGCTTCGAGTTTTTGTATCTCAAGTGAACTCAGCGCGCTCCTCATCCAAGGGGGGTGAAACTTTCTATACCTTACAGCGACCATGAATTACAGGCGGTAGCGACAATTCCTCCTTCACCTACGTTCACAGCGAATGCTGTACGAGTTATCTCCATGCAAACAGACGACTGAAACACGCGAGAGCGGGAGGTGTTACCATGGCATCTGCTTCAAGCGCGGACAGGTCCAAAATCGGGCCTGCCAGGGAAAGTAGATGGATGTATCGTCGTTCATCTGCCTCGCGCGGCCGCGCGCCGCGCTTTACTTTGGGTCTCGTGCACTGTTTCTTTGCTGTTGTGGCATGTTAACATCGGCTGCGGTGCTGGTCAACAATCGTAACCGCAGCGCTAGGCCTATGTATGAAGAACAGAGAACATATTTTTCATGTTTTTATTGACACATATATCCTTGCCGTTCTTTCAGTCAAAACCTATTTAGGTCACGTAGACATAACTATATGTCGACGTTAGAGCATTTTGTACAATCGAGATAATGTGTGTCGACGCACCAGAGGTGGTAAGTTTGTCTCAAACTGCGCACTGACATTTTCAGTACATCATTTCGTACATCAGCATTTCGCTTCTATGCAATATTTTGGCTTATCCAGGCTATGCTTTCAGCAAAAGAGAGATATTTGGATGCCAGGCTCCGTCTCTTTATCCTTTTACTCTGGCTAGATTTAGCATCCCCCACTTGTGCCCATTTAAGCGCATGTTTTTGATGCTCCTCTAAAACTTATTGAGCCGTTAGTAATATCTCTCCTATTACAAGCTAAATAGTTCGCAGGATTTCATTAAAATCTGCCCTAATGAGAATATCTTGACCAACTGCTTCACTGAGCTTCATTTCACAGCACACTGCAGCTTACTTAGCAATACAGACAAAGCTGCAAGAGTGTTTGTTATGAAAGCTATATGATCTATGGTAGTTTACTAGAGCATAAATGATTCAGTGCTGGCTTGCTCTGTGGTCTCGGGCGAGGTAGTTATAAGTATTTATAAGATGAAACAGCTGATATGTCGACGCTGTGTAGAAAATAGGCTCTCTGAAGAAATTGGTTCTTTTTTTCAAACAGGCCGTGATCAAATTGGAAAGATTGAGCGCCAGATTTCATTTTCACATAAAAACAACAAGGAGTTCAGGTCATGCTATGCAGTAGCGGCATCTGCTTCCGAGAAAATGTTGCGGTAGATACAGCAGTCGTCTGCGGGAAGAATCATTTACTTGAAATGTTGCAAGTGAGATCATTTGCCCAGTACAGCAAGACGCGATGAAGAGAAGAGCTCATCTGCAACTATTTGCAATAATATACCGGAGCAGAGGCAAGCACAGCTGACTGCACTCGCCCTGGACTACCACTAAACATGCTCAACACGGTACGCCGCGCCTCAAACTGCTGAGACTGGCGCGTATTTGACGTCCCCTGAAGGAACAGCCACTAACCGCGTTCCGTCTGTGCGACTGCGCGAAAGCAAGCTGGATGGCCGAACCCCGAAAGGGATTGGGTAGTCCACTTCCACATCGAACGCTGCTGCGCTATTACGAAGCCGTAGCCGGGTGCTCCGGGTCTGTCGTCTGCTACAGTCCACCGGCTAAAGCTGCTGCAGGCCGAGGCATGCTCAGTGACGTGCTGTAGCAGACGACAAAGCAGGAATACCAGCCTGCGACTTTCACTGCGCCTGGGCAGTAGTTCTCCAGGCGCCCGCGAAAGGCACTCAGCGGAGCGCCGGCGGCACGAAGCCGTGTTCAATCTGGATGTGGACGACCCTGTGCGGCCTTTCGATAAGGTTAAGAGCCCAAGGGGTGTGCTTCTCAATCAAGCAGAGCGACTCGTTCGCACTCGAAACTTCTAAAATCCGTTGAAAGTCAGGTGACGTTGAAAGTCAGGTGCATATTCCAGCGATGGGCGCACTAATTCAGTGTAGACTGTTAGTTTTGTTTTAGTTGTGCAGTGTTTTAGGCGATTTCTTAACAGCCAAAGCCTGTTGGACGCGTTTGAAACGAAGTGCCCGATATGCAAGCTCCAACTTAAGTTACTGTTTAATACAACTCCCATGTATTTGTATTCATTTACATCAGAAATAGCTGCGCCGTTAATTTTGTATGTGTAATTAAGAACATGCTTCTTGCGCGTAATTACCATTGTTGCACACTTCGAGGTGTGCAAAGTTTTGTGCGAAAAACGGCATCGCACTGGGGGATCGAAACTTAAGTCATTTAAATGAATAAGGAACAGTAGTGGACCAAGCACGGGGGCCTGAGGGACTCCCGTGAGAACTAAAGTTGGTGGAGAATTGGAACCAGTGATCCGGCCGTACTTGTGTCATTCAGAAAAGTAGGAGTCAAGCCACTGAACAAGACGTTGGTTTTGCAGTAGATGTCGGAATTTTACCATCAGCTTACGGTGCGAAACACGATCAAAGGCCTTCGCGAAATCCAGAAATATTGCGTCTATTTGCCCACCCTTGTCAAGGCATGCCAAAAATTGATGCTGAAGAATATGACTGTGCCCAACTTTACGCTGTCCTCCAGCTGTACTCACGTTTTACGATTAGCGATATGCTATACACAAATCCGTTCAATCCCCTGCCCCTGTTTTATTCTCTTGGAAACCTCTCTTCCCAACTTCACAGGAGGTATTGTTCATTCGCACGGCTTATATCTCATCACAAAAAGAACAGAGCCTGAATGTTGGTATGTGGTTTTACCATACAAAACATATGCAGCTACTACTTTACATGTGAGGAGAACGGAGACTGCAAAAGTGTTCTCGCCACAGCGTCGGCAACACCTATGAGAATGGTGTGCGCTAAGCATTCACTGTGGTATTCGTAATTCATGTACGCTACTTTTTCTTACTGGCATCGTCTCGAATGTCTTCAGTCTTAAACTATTAAGAAACAAAAGTTAAACTCGCAGGAAACGAGCTCTTCTGTTTAAATACAAAAGAGGTCAGTGACTTTTTGATGACATGTGAATGAAAGCAATATACTAAATTCTTGGGTGTAATTATAATTTCTCGCAATGAAAACGGGGGCGATTTACTTGCCTCCCATTTGCTAGGACTGCAACCGTCCACCTGGGGATGGGAGCATTGTTACGACACACTAGTATAGAGGGAGATAAAACAGTAATTGAGGGAATAATCAACAGAGAGAGCGAGGATGCAGACGAAGGGACAATGTGTGTAGAAGGATATGTACTCCGGCTGCAAGGACAGGGATCATCTGGACACACCAACTAAGTTGCAGACCAGTGCATTCCACTGCAACCCATGGGCACAGAGGGCTGAGCGAGGTGAGCAAGGAAGGAATGAAGAGGACCTGTTATGATAGGCGACCATCGGTAGGCGCAGCAGGACCCACCCCGAAGTTGAAACAAGGCAGCGACGACAGGCGGCGATCCATTGACGCAGCACTGCACTACAAATTATATTGGTCACCACATCAGCAGTGCGCTGTACTCTGAGTCGTATCCTGCCCTCCTCAGCCAGTTTCAGCTTCCCTAGTACCAGGAGGTTGAAGCCAAGGATGCATGCGAAGAAAGAAATAGATCGCCTGAAAGCAAGGAAGGACTTGCGCGTGTTCTGCTTACCGGAGTTTCTGCCCTATAGTCCACACCCGGCGTACGCAAGAACCTGTAGCAACATTTCCCCAGCATAAGTTTCAAGACAGGCGCACCGAGTTAGCTGTTCTTCAAGGCAACACTACTAGGCTTCTAGAGCACTGACCTCATTTTGTTTCTTCCTGTTGGCGAGACACCCAAACGTACTTGCGTAACTGAAGTGCGGCGCTTATTGCCAAGTATCTGGTTAGTTTTTTTTTTTTTTAGTGAAGAGAAGAGCCCGGCATTATCACTCGACATCAAGATGTCAGTAAGCAGGCGTAAAGCAAGTAATGTGTGGGACCCCAGCGCCAGCAAACTGCGGGTTCGGTCACACTAAAACCCGCGATGTAACAAATGACGTCGCTCCTGATATGCAAAATTATTAAATTTTCAGAAGAAAAATATCATGCGATTCGCACAAGACAGTCCTAAAAGCACAGATATTTAACCTTTAAGCATCTTTACAAAGGGTTCCACTCAATTCTTCGCCCCCGGAAACGTTTCTTAACATTGGCGGCAAAACTTATTTCTACCTGACAATGCCTTTTCAAAAAAGCGGAATTTGCCAGAGTGCACAGAACCACTACGCAGCTTTCACAGCGAAAGCTGGAATAGGTTTGTGGCGGTGGCGAAAACTCTCAAAGTTGCGTTACACACAGCATAATTACAGTCCAGTGTAGAAGATTAGACAGCCGCCGCCGTAGCTGTGTTGGTAAAGCACCAGACGCGAAATTCGTAGGTGACGTGGGTTCGGATACCACTGAAGGCATTTGGTTGTTTTGAGTGGGAACGCACTACTTAAAACGGTTCCAACCATGAATATTGCGTAAAGCGTCGGAGTTACTGGGGTAAGCTCGGGTTAGTTCGGAAGAGCGTCGCGCAATCTTCATCCAATGGGAGGAAGCTCGGGTAAGTTCGGAAAACGTCGCGTCAGTTCTAGCGAATGGGAGGAGGGCGTCCCACCGGCTGTCGCCGTGGAAAGAGGGGGTGTAAAGATGAAGAGCGAGAAACGCGGTGTGGCATGCAGATGCGAGAAAGAAGAGGCGAAGGATGAAAACATTCTTGCGCACATCTACTCGGTCTAACTGCGTTCAAGCCCTACTATTTTTTTCTTCTCCTTTTTTATCAGCTATCTTTCAGCGATAAAACAATTACACTCTTAATTTCTCCTTGATGAACTCGAAAAATTGACAAATGATTACGCTTCTCGGCAAATGTGATTTTGGAGCCTAGCTGCCGCGGTACTTGAACAGTAGGCGACCGCAGACGGGAACATGCAGTGCTGAACGGAGGCGCCTCAGGGTTTCGGCCCGCGCAGCTCGCACAGTGATCCGCCGCCGGTGAGCTTCTCTTCGGGTGGCCCCTCGACTGCGCGCTGCTGCTGTGGCGCAATCTTCTATCGCGGAGAGGGCTGAGTCGGGCTGGTTGGTTCATGTTGAATGGTACGGCAAAACAGCGCTGACGGACGGGACGGAAGAAGATGAGACAAACACATGCGCATGTGTTTGTCTCATCTTCTTCCGTCCCGTCCGTCAGCGCTGTTTTGCCGTACCATTCTTCTATCGCGTCGCCGATCCGGAGCACTTCCTCACACTTCCGCCCTACCCTCCTAATCAGCATTCCTCATCATGATCTCTTCGCTGTCATCGTCTTTCTTCCTCTGCTGGGCTCCGCGATTGGTTACGTCAACGACGGCGAGCCACGCCGCTCAGCCTGGAAAGGGGCGCCTAATAGATGCGCTGTCCTTCGAGGTTACATTTAGTTTCGCCTCCTTCGAAACGCGGCCGCCGCGGCAGCATTCGTACCCGTGTACTGCGGCTCAGCAGCAGAGCGCTCTAACCTTTCAGCCACTGCGGTGGGTGGGTGCCACCCAGCTATCGCTGATTAGAGACTTTTAATATAGCGTAACAACCCACACTTTACACGCAAGCGTTTAGCGGGAGGTTATAGTGAGCACATTTCGTTTCTCGTATGCCGATCAGAACGCAGTGATAGCGCAGGCCGAAGTGGCGTCATCTGGTGTTAAAATGTGAAAACATTTTGTGACACATTTTTCGCACTTAGCCAAGGTTATCTAAATCGTATCGCGTAGATAGCCAGTTACACGGGCAGTTCAGTCCGCCAGGGCCTAATTTCTTTTAGATAACTGATCCGAGCAAGGTTTTTAACATCATGTTGAGTTCTTTCGGATCTTCCTCCCTGCCTCTGAAACGACTACGTTTGGAAAGGCTATGACTACCTCGGCGTGAAATCCAAATGAAGCCAACCTACAGTGGGCGGTGCTTAGTTAGGGTTAGGAACGGCAGTATCGTTGCACAGAATAGAAAATAGGGCAAGGCAAGTTTATCCCTCATTCGTTATGCTCTCGGCGAGAGGAGGCGAAGCGAATATCATGTGTTCCATTTGAAGGCAATGAACTTTAGCAAGAGATGTTGTCGGGCTAGTTGGCTTGATACTTGTAATAATACTTGATAATTTTCGCTCGTCCAGACGTGTCTTCTGTCTTCGTGTCGTCTTTTTTTTTTTGCGCATAACCTTTCATGGTTTCAAAGGCAATGAATATGCCTGGAAACCCAATAACATTGACGAATTCCCTCCGAAGTGGGTTTCGCGGGCGTCGCCATGTTGACAACGTTAATTTTCCTAGCGTAAGCAAGAACACGCACACTACATTCGAAAAAAACGTACGTAATGCGAACGTACCTAAAACGTCGATTTGAAATAGCGTTTGGCGCACGCGCAGTACGAAGGACGCTATTTTATAGCGTTCGCTATGCCTTTGCGCATATCTGCGTGCGCTCTACTAAAGGTCTCTGTTAGTGCGCTAAGCCGGTTAGCTTATCTCTACGAATTTTAACGTGAAACTATAAGGGCCCCGTGTTGCAGAAAAGGCGGCCCCGGCGTTGCCGGCGGCGTGACAGAAATTTTAGGACCAGTCGATGGCGAAAGGCTTCCCTAGACAGTGCCAGTCACACAAGCGGCGCATCAGAAACTTCTGACCCTCGGGCCCTCAGGCTGCGAGTCAGACAGGCTACCGCTACGCCACGCACACACGTTCGTACGGCATGGTTGAAGCGGGGCTTCGTATGTATGCCTTGTGGCCTTTCACATATTGATTGTTACTGTGAAAGAGAAAGCAGTGTCCGTTTCTGCGTGGGCAATAGGAACCACTGCCGCGTCACACCCTTAAAGGCGGAGGTTAAGTGTACCGGACCTTTTTCTCAGATATGCTTTTTTTGGAGGTCCCCCAGACAATTCTACCTTAGGGCCTCCTACTGTACTAACTTTTTATGCAACTTATAACACGCTTGTATTTCGTTTTAATAAAGCTTCAAACCTTCACACCGAATCTCTTCCCTGAAGGCGTGGTTCAGGTGCCCGCTGAGAATGAGGGAGTTAATGCGCCTTTAATGCCCTCGTAAACTGTTTTATGAATAAAGGAGAACTGATCTTGCTGTATCACCAGAGCTGAAACCTGGCCTTGTCTTACCACTCCCACCCGCCGGGGTGGCTTAGAGATTAGGGCACTCAGTTACTGACTCGGATTACTCGGGTCCTATCCCGAACACAGTGGTCGCGTTTCGATAGAGGCGAAACCCAAAAGGCTCCCATGTGCTGTGTGATATCAGCGCATGTTAGACCCCCAAGTGGTCGAAATAATTCCGGAGCCCTTCATTACAGCACCTCTGTCTTCTTTCACTCCCCGCTTCCTTCCTTCGTTCACGACGCAGTTGAGGTGTCTACCAAGAAGTGAGACAGTTCCGGTGCATTTCACTTCCTGGTAGTCGACAATGCACACCGCTCCTGGCGCACTGGTGCAGAGGTTGAGCAATGCGCAATTGCCCTGCGATGGAAGGTGCTGCCACCGGTGGCGCTTGCGAGACCCAGATTGCTGTACTCGAGTCATCTCAAGGCAGAAGATCGCCACTGACCGGGCCGCCCAAGTCACAGAACTGCATGAACTCATGAAAGTATAGTGCTTTGGGATCTTGCGGGACGGAGGGACCTATGTGTCACGAATCCCTTAATCATTAAAGTTAGTTTTTTTTAACGTTATTATTGCCTCAGGGCATAAGAGACTTGTGAAGTCTAAAAGAAAAAAAAAAGGGCAGGACCTAAAATAATGAGTAAAGATGGACCGATCTAATGAAGACGAGGAAGGAACAGTCGTGTGGCACACGTGTCCAAGCAATATAGGAGGCTGGGTTGTCCGGCCGGAGATCCGGTGCTGCCAGGTCCCAAATTCTCGTTGATTTCAGCACCGGGTAAACGCAGACAAGGAATGAATATCGGCCTCAGTATTTCGGGGGTTGCAGACAGGATACCCTGGGCTGGGATATAAGTGTCGATAATGAGGCCACGCCCGCTTGACGGCAAGAGTGGGGGTAACCCTGACCCGGATCCTCCGAAGCACAACCTTGTCTGCGCGGGTGAGACCGGAGGGGGGTTATCGGACACGGAGGGACGATAGGACGTGTGCGGCGTCGAAGTTGTAGGGAAGGAGGATAGCATCACCCATGCTGAGGAAGCGAGGCATTGATACGGGCAGGGTCACCAGACAGGTCGCAGAATGTGCAGAGCTTTGTGAACTCAGCTGGTCACGTGGGACCCACTGAATTCGAATGGGTTGCGGAATGCGAGCCGCCGGACGATGTGTATTCTCGCAGATTTTTTGGGCTGTGACTGTCGCGTCGGAGCAGGCGTGTTGCTTGAAGGGCATCGGTGCGGATGACAATATTGACTGTAGGAAGCAAGGCAACGGCTCCAACAGAGCAAAGCGCGTCTTGGATAGCAACCAGCTCAATACAGAAGGAGGTTCCGTGAATTGAAACCTGGCCGTCTTATTAAGTGCAGGCTTGGAGCGACAGTAAACCGCAGTTGTTGTTTCGGAGCACTGGTGCTGGCATCAACATATCTATAATGATCGAGCCGTGGGGCAGGGGATATCTTTTTGCGCGAGTCGTTCGTAAAGGGACGATACCGCATAAGATGAGGTTGGTCGACGAAGATTGGTTGGTTTGATGTCGCTAGGCTGGACAAAATCCCATGAAGGAAGAACTGGGGGTGACGGCGACAGTATATTGTGTAATCAAGCATAAGCCCGGAGAGCTCGCGGTGAGAGCCAAAAGATGGCCTTAAGGCTACGAGCATCACGTAGCTGCTGCACCATCTCATTTAATGTGTTAAGTTGAAAATGACCTTGAAGTGCCACGACCGTTGTGGTGCTGGGAAGGTAAGTGATGGTTTCATAGCCTCTCGACTGACGGCTTGCAGACGATCTGAGTCCTGGTTAAGTGCTGGAACTATGGTATTTAAATGAGGTAAATGAATTCTATTTCTCTCTCTTTCTCTCTCTGAAAGGGACGGAGAGAGGCTTCAGACAAACTAGCTAAGGCGCATTCTAAGATTCGATGCTTTAGTTAGTGCAATAAAAGCGGGAACATTTTTTGGTGGCCGTTGTAGTAGTACCTCGCACCTGTGTGCGAGTCCTAATGGGAAGGCCGTAGGCTTTACACGCCTGTCGAGGGCTTTCGACAAGGATCCGCAAACATGCGCAAGGTGCTGCTTCAACGATCTCCAGAAAATTTTGTCCTAGGCACTTTAGACGGCTTACATGTGGGAATGTAAATACAAGCTCATATGGCACCACCCGGGATGCTGTAGGACAAACATTGGCATCACAGTTCTGACAAAAAAGTGTGAGAACACATAAAATTAAGGTGCATATATGTCGTCGGTTCAAATCCCTGTACCAAGATAGCTTCCAAGTTGAGGGGCACAGGTAAGCTATATGCGACAAAAAATTGTATGGCACCACTCGCAACGCTGTCGACAAACGGTTGCGTCACAATTTTGGTACGAATGTCATAACATGAATGGCGCCACACGCAGGTCAGCCAGTGGTGAGTATATAGAGACGAACGACATCTATAGGAATGTCTGAAGTGGAGGTTCACTGCTTGCTGTGGGCTTCATACGGCCCCTAGACGACGTCACCCTATTTTTTTGCCATCTCCGGGATATTCTGTGCAGACTCGTCATGGGAAAAGTATCGAAAATGTGTTTCCTGTCTTTCCCGAGTCTCCTTTCACGAATCTCTGAACCTAGCTGTATCAGGCCTTTGGCGCCTGCAGTTCCGGGAATGGGTTCCTGGCCCTTCGGGGCTGTAATCTAAGGGCTCTCGCCGATTGTGGCGAGTCTCTATGCCATTGGGGTTATGTGTTGTTGTTTCCAGCCACCCTGTGGCCGCTGCGAGCGGACGTGGTGCACCTGCTTCAGAGTCCACTGCGACCAAATTTTTTTACCTTACGTTCACAATTTCGCACTATCGCATCCTGAAAGTTGAGCGCCCATTTTGACACAAACGCTTGTCGCAAGCCCACTCTGGCCGTATTTTCGGCACTTTCTCTGTCTCCCGATAGCACGCCGGAGCTAGGCCTTCCTTTGGCCTAGCGTCAGCGTCCCCTAGCCCACTCAGCCGTGGAGTATCAACTAAAGAGTATTGATATCGATCGCACCGAGGTCCAAAATGGAGAATGGGAGACCGTCATGCGCCTCCGCAACCAATATTTCCCGGCAACTGCTACGGAAAACAACGGCGGCAACGCCACAGAACCACCGGGCAATCCAGAGCTCCAACGCCGTCAGCTGCGCTGCGCCAACCGCACCTGCAGAGTGCGCCTCTCCTGCGGCTGCCGCGCGAAGACCTCAAGATCGTAGTCCAACCACAAGGCGTTTGGAAGTGACCAAGAAAACCTTTCACGTGCTTTTCACAGGGATGCGCACTTCGACGAAAATCCCCCTGCAGGACGCTCTCGCCCAAGACCGGGTTCGGCTGCATCCGGCCAGCAATACTTTCAAGATCAGCACTCTAATGGAGGTTTCGGCAAGAGCTCAACTGCTGCCACCGCTTACTTCCCTCCGCCCGATGATGCCGTGTGAGGCGTCATCCATGGGTTCAGAGTGGTGACTGACACGCCGAAATCACAGAGGGACTTGTGCCCTTCAATCGTGAGCTACCATTCACCGACGTCTGGCCCTTTTTAAGAAACACGGCCCATCATCACCACTTTTGCCACCGACCCTCTGCCAAAAGCGATCCGCTTTTGGGCGGGCATTTACACATCTACCAAAATAGTCGACATATTAGAACTGCCGCCGTTTCGGACACCGCCGGGATCTTAGACCCACCGCAGCCAGCGGACGGTGCCACAATTGCATTGACAAGCATACGCCGAAGGAGCTACCAACCTGCCCTCCCAAGTGCATCATTTGTGGGGGCAGGCATCAAACTGGGAGCGTACAGTGCAAGTAACGGCACGCCCGCCCGTCGCCCCGCGCTACCCCGCCAGCCAAGGGACGCGAGTCAAGAACCTGGGAGCAGCAGTCTGTCCGAGAGTCAGCACGGAGTGCAAGCAATAACCGCTCCGCGTTGTTGCTTGATCGTTGTTGATCGCCGCCTGCCATCGTCCAGAAGATCCCGCACCCTAGGGATGTGGAAATCTTGGCCCTAAAGGCGGAAGGAAGCCGCCTCACAGCCCTCACACAGAGCTCACCTGTCTCTCCTATCCCTTTTCTATTAACCTCACCTATTCCAACGCAAATCGACACTGCACTTCCTCAATCACTTCCTCGAAAAAAACGACGCACCACACCGCACCTCGCGCCGACCGATGTCGACTGGAAGGAAACTGATGGCCCTCTCTGACCAAT